>NC_046155.1:3168720-3468720 GCF_011064425.1 Rattus rattus | reverse complement strand
GTCTGCAGGAAGAGGACACCCCTGTCCCCTCTCTGAGGATGACAGAAATGGGACCATTACTCCTTGCAGTGCCTTGGCCTACACAAGTCTGGTAACTGGGCCTGTCTTTCAGGAGATACACTGAAGCATCCACTTTGAACAGGTTGTTAGCTCTCTCTGGCTTGGTGGCAACCTGGTGCCTGTCTTATTCCCACCCCACGGGTGCTGTCTTGCCTGGGGAAATCATCTGTTGGCTCAGAAACTAAGCTATGGCTCGGACATCCAAGGGCTGGGCCTCAGACCTTTCCTTGCATCTTAGGACACCAGGGCTGAATCCTTTGTGTCCCTTCCTAGGAAAGCACTCTGATGTCATGGACCCGTGGCTCATCTTTGTGTCCCTAAACCCAGACAGGTGCTGGGCAGGCAGGTGGCACTCCACAGGTGCTGCTGGGATGAGGAGCCGTTACTGGGCTGACAGCACCTACCTCCTGGGGATAATGTGGCACAGGTGAGTGCCTGGTACACTGGGTAGGGATCCAGTGCTGGAGTTGGTTATGGGGTGTAAGCTGACAGTCCGCAGGGCTAAGTTTCTGGGTGCCAGTCCTTGCCCTCCCTCTATCCAGGGACTTGACCCTTTTGTGAGAAGGGACCACAAGAGACTCACCATCTTGGAGGTAGAGAAGCAGAGAGGCTAGGGGACAGAGAGACAAAACAGGGATCAGGGCATTCTGGTCCCTATCTGGCCTTTCGACCCTTAAGATTCAAGGAGCCCATACACCCTCTGTCCTATCCCCACCTCACCCCCACCCTCAGGGAAAAAGGAATTTCTATTCCATGGACCCCAAGAGCCCAGCATCTCTGAGTCCTCCAATCCCTGGTTACACCAGCTATGCTGGGAACTGGGGTGTTGGCTCAGCCCCTGCAATGGTGGGATGACCAGGGTTTCCATGAATGTGTAAGATTAATACTAAACTCTGCAAGCTCTCAGGGTCCCCAACCCAAATCCCCACTCATCCCCACTCCCATGGGGTAGGGCAGGAACCGGGGTACCTGCTGGTAACAGCAACTGGAGCAGGCTAGGCAGGCGGGCAGGTGAGCAAAGAACAAGGGAGTTCTGCAGCGGTGGAGGCACAGCACTGTGGCCAGTGGCTTGTCCTTATATAGTGAGCCTGGCCATGCCCGGGGCGGGGCTGCTTAGACTCACGCGAGGGCCCCGCCTCCCCCTTTCTGTAGCGGCTCCCTCCTCCGCGCAACCCAGGCTTCGGACAAGAGACCGGGAGGGTGTTGGATCTGATGACCGACCCAGAGACAACCCACAGAACAGAAAACAGCCCTGAGCCAGAGCCTAGGGCTCCCCAGACACAGGTCTACAGCGAGACCCACAGGGGGAAAATAGAGGAAAAGCTATGGACTGGGAGGAATGGTATAGTCGGGGGAGCGCGCTCGGCTGGTTACTGCCTGCCTGGGGCACTGGCTCCACCCTGCCCTTACAGGGAGCAATGCTCCCAGCCAGGCAGCTGTCAGTCCTAGTCAGGAGCCACTGGCTGCCTGGCACAGCAGTCTCTCAGTGTCCTTCCTGAGCCAGGATCTCTGCCAGTTAGGTAGCATGAGGACAGCCAAGGAAAAGGCTGGTGGTGAATGAAGCCGGCAGTCTATACTTCCTTGCCCTGGCAGGGCCCACATGCAGTAGCCGGGCTTCCAGGAGCCCACATATCTGATTTGTGTAAGTGCAATTACACCCACAATCGCCCTGAGAACCACACAATCATCCCTGGAGGCTCATGCCGTCTGCCAATGCACATCACACTAGTAGGTCCCAATCTTGGCTCTGGGCTGCAGGATCTGGAGAGTTAAGGTTTTAGTCTTGAAGCTTCTGCCCTCATAGTGCCTAGCCCCATGTGTATGAAACACCCTGATCCTCCTTCCCCCTGCTCGCTCCCCAGGACCTCCACTGTTGTCAAGAACATCTAGGGAAGGACAGTATTAAGGAGCCAGCAGCGGGTTGGGGATTTAGCTCAGTGGTAGAGCGCTTGCCTAGGAAGCGCAAAGCCCTGGGTTCGGTTCCCAGCTCCAAAAAAAAGAACCCCAAAAAAAAAAAAAAAAAAAAAGGAGCCAGCAGCACTCCTTGGGAACAGAGGTAGCAGCTTTCCTAGTTTCCCCGAAATCACATGTATAGAAGTCTAGGAGGAACACTTCTGTCTGCCACTCAAAGGGAAGGTGACTTATCCAGGGCTCCCTAGTCACCCATGTGCCCCCACTCCCACTGGATTTTCCACAGCCACGAGGACCCCTCCTCCCCAGTTGCACACGTGCCTCAGGTGACAGTCCCTACTCTAACTGATTCCTACCATGAAGGGCAGCCAACTCAGGAGCCCCACTTCCTTGCTATACATGTGTGTCCTAAACTACAGAAGGGTCCTACTGTGGGACAAGGTGGAGTACAGATAGCTTATGCAACTTCTGAAGACTCAGCTTCTCATGTTCAAATGGGGATTCTTGTGCATTCTTAACAGGTAGGACTTAGTAGTGGGCTCTGGATACTAGGTGGCTTATGATTTTCAGCAAGGGCTTATTTTTTTTTTTTTTTTTTTTTTTTTTTTTTTTTTTGAGACAGAGTCTCTCTGTAGCCCTGGCTGACCTGGGAACTTGCTCTGTACGTAGACTAATTAGGCTGACCTCGCATTCACAGGTCTGCCTGCCTCTGCCTCCTGAGTGCTGGCATTAAAGTCATGTGCCACCACACTCGCATTCACAGGTCTGCCTGCCTCTGCCTCCTGAGTGCTGGCATTAAAGTCATGTGCCACCACACCTGGCCTGTCCATGTTTCTTCCTGTAATAGGCACTGCTAGAAGAGAGCAAGCAGTATCTCAGTTCTTAACCCTGTGACAGCTGTCATGACTGCCTTTATGCATTGGGAAGTAAGGCTCAGAGAGGTGTATGATCCACCCCAGGTCACACACCTGGTAAGAAGCCAGCTAGCCGGGATCTTTCCTGTACTCCAGCATGTGCACGGGACTCAGGGAATAGCATAGTGCTGTCCCGCCCCCAGATAAGCCTGCCTGGGGGTTAGGCTACTTGTGTTTGTCTGGTAGGTGAAAAAAGAAAAACTCTGAGATGTTTTATTTACAAGTGGTGGAGGGGAGGGAAAATAGAGAAGGGAACCAGTCATCAGCTTTCTAAGCCTATGCTGAAAGGTTGGGCCACATCTGAGGAGTTTAACCATGAGGGTGCTGTTGTTTTTACTGGCTAGCTCGTTAAGGAGCAATATTGTCAGGCTTGGTGGTGCAGCCTTGAAATCCCAGCCCTGGGCAGAAGGAAAAATTGCTGCAAATTCCAGCTCAGCCTGCTATCCCAGATACTTGACTGTTTGGAACAGGAGGATGACAAGGTCATACCTGAGCCAGCATGGGTAGCTTCATAAGACCTTTTCTCAAAACGAAAAGTCAGAAGGAGAAGGCTTGGGGTTAAATCAGCTATAGAGCATGCCTGGCACAAGTGAGGGTCTGAGTTCAATTCCAGTACCTTAAACAAAGCAATATAGCATAGCAGTGGTGGAACTTGAGTGGCAGAGGCAGGTAGATTTCTGAGTTTGAGACCAACTGGGTCTACACAGTGAGTTCTGGGACAGCCAGGGTTACACAGAGAAACCCTGTCTCAGAAAACAAGCAAACAACAACAACACCCAACAAGACAAAGACACTAGCTGGGCATGGAACACACTCAGGCAATCTCAGCAATCAGTAGGCAGAGGCTGGAAGATGGTGAGTTGAGGACTGGCTTGAGTTAGGTATGGTGACCCACACCTGTAATCCAAACACTCCAGAGGCCGAGAGAGGAGGATTGGGAGGAGTTCCTTTTAGGCTATGTAAGGAGTTTGAAGCCAGCCTGGGCAACATGAGAGATTTTGTTTGAAAACACAAGCAGACAAGGCTTTGTCTCAATAAAATAAAACCAGCTAGTCATGGTGGCATTCACTTGTAACCCTAGCACTCGGGAGGCTGAGGCAATAAGATCACCATATTTGTGGCTAGGTTTTTCTACATAGCAAGTTTCAGCCCAGATTAGGCTACCTATCAGGATCCTTTCTAGAAAAGCGAGAGAGAGGAAAAAAGGGCCAAGTATAGTGCATACACGTGTAATCCTACCACAGGAAAGATGGAGGCAGGACAGGAATTAGAAGTTCTAGGCCAGCCTTGGCTGCATAGTAAGTTCAAGGTTAGCCTGAGCTATTTGAGAATGTGTTTCAAAAAACAAAACAGGTGGAATGCATGAAGAGCTGGCTTAATGATTAGGAGCGTCCACTGTTCTTCCAGAGGACCAGGGTTCGAGCCTCGGCACCTGTGCACTAGGTCTTAACTCTCTGCAATCCCAGTTCCAAGATATTTGATGCCCTCTTCAAACAGCCTTGAACATCAGGCAAACACGTGGCGCACATGTTTACAAACAAGCAAAAACACTTACTTATAAACAAACAAAAATGGCTGATAGGATGGTTCAGTCGGCAAACACACTTGCCACCAAGGCTGAGATCAAACCTGAGAACCTGAGTTCAATTCCTGGCAGCCATAGAGCCAACCTCTGCAGGTTGTCCTGTGACCTCTGCACGTGCTACACTCACACAGATAGACACATGCACACAAACAACACAGAAAACATGAGCCTATATCTCTTGGCATTTGACCTCCCATACTCGAAACTTTGCCCCATATGTATAGCCTAGTCCTTTTTAGCCATACTCAATTAAGTCATTTATACTTCTTTTCACCCCAGTTTTCTGGCTTTGTAGTTCTAGAGCCATTTTTCCAGGTGTTCAGCCTTGCTGCTGGGCGGTGCCAGAACTGGTCCAGTGTTCTGGCCACTGTCATAGTGATGGTTCAATAAGCCATATTAGTTCATGAAAATTTCTGTCTCAAGAGTTGTGAAAGGGGTGACCAATCCAAGTTGGGTAACTTAGTTTGTGCTCAGGGCACTGAGATACAGGGTAGGCAGAACTGTTTCAGTGTCTTTTCAGGAAAGAGGTAATGTCACCCAAGGCTGAGCTGGATCAAGCTAGGATAGAGTGAGATAAGGTGATTCTGCCCAGATGTCATTGTGAGAGTGAGATGGGCCGGAAAACCAAGTGGTAATCTGCCCATTATCTGTAGGGGAAAACTGAGGGTCTGAAAGATCTTGAAAGTCTTTCCAATTCAAGAACTTGGCAGGAGGTGGTACATCTTGACTCTAAACCTGGGAGGCTTTGGGGAAACTTTTGTAGTGGATGACAGTACAAGATGGAGATCAAGAGTTCTCTTTCCAGCTGGGTGTGGTGGGAGACAGAGGCAGGTGAGTCTCTTGAGGCTAGCCTGATCTACAGAGCAAGTTCCAGGGCTACACAGAGAAACTCTTGTTTTGAAAAGACAAGAAAAAAAAGTCCCTTTCCCTCGTTCTAGGGTAGGATTCATGTGGACTTTCACTACCAGTGTGAGCTCTGCTCCTGTCTCAGCTCAAATCATTTGGGACAATACAGATTGGCAGACACCTCTGGGCACCATCCCAGCTTTTGTCTCCACTGGTTGAACGCCCTCGATATGCTTCCTGACTCTGAGCCCTTTCCTAAGCAGTTTTCGAAGGAGCTGCTAGGCTCATAGGAAATGGTTCTCAGTTGCTTATGGCATAAAGGCACTGAGGAGTCACACTGTGTCACACCATATATCCCAAGAGGAATGCATGGGTCCGTGTTGCCTGGAGTAGCTGTCCTGGGTAGTACAAAAGTGTTAGAAGGACTGACACCACTTTGTGGAGGAGGGCCCATCAGAGTACAAGTGAGTACAAGTGTTCACATTAAAGCTGGGCAAGGAGGCACATGCCTTTAATCCCAGCAGAAGCAGAGACATTTGGATCCCTGTCAGTTTGAGGCTAGCCTGGTCTACATAGTGATACCCTGTCTCAAAACAAAAACAGACAGAAAAACAAACAAAACCAGCTATACACATAAACCAGGAATACTTTTAATCCTTGTACTTGGAAGGTAGATTACTACCAGTTTGAGTGTAGCCTGGTTTACATAGTGAATTCTAGGCCAGCCTGGGCTATATAGACAGAAGCTATCACAAAACAAAACAACTGTGCTTGCACAAGGAGAAGGAGGAACCTATTTCTCTTCTCTGACTTCTCAGCGTTGCCATGGAGATGGCTGGCAACAGGACCTGCTCAAGCGCTACCCAGAGAATGCTTCCCAGAGGAGGAATAGCAGTGACTGTGCACCAGCCAGGGTCCTGCTGGAAAGCACCCAGGGCTAGTGAGCCACTGCTACAGAGGCTGTCTGAGCTGGTGGCCAGGCAAAGGTTGTCCCATCCCTATGGGCTCTCTGTAGAGGGAAAGCAGCACGTGGGTGGCCTCCCCTACCTAGGGCATGCCTGAGAGCCCCACTCTTTCTGTTTGTCTGAGACAGGATTTCTCTGCGAGGGCCTAGCTTCCCTGGAACGTGCAGAGATCTATCTGCCTCTGCCTCCCACTGTGGCCCTGGGCTGCCTGCTCAGCCTCCCAGGCAACTTTCCTCTAGTAAGGCTGTCAGGACCTGAGCAGAGACATGGGCAGGGGATCTGAGGAACAGCCTTACGAACCCAAAGTGAAAAGATTAATAAGCTGCAGGTACCCCAGTGAGTGAAGACGATGAGGAGCCCTGTGTGCCTTTTTCTTTCCCTTATGTAGTGGGGATGGACTCCAAGGCTTCACACAAGCTAGACAAGCACCCCTCCACTAAAGTACATTGCCCAGCCCTGCTTCCTTTCTTGCTTTGAGACACAGTATCCCTAAGTTACTCAGGCTGGCCTTGAACTTAGTGGGCTTTGTAAATCTTGAACTTGTGACTCTCCTGGCTCAATGTTGGGTGTAACTGGGAATAAAGGCCTGCAGCACCAGGCCTGACTTTACAAAGTATTTAACATAGGAGTCTTCCAGGAGAGTAGGCCAAAGTGGAGGTCCAAGGATGTGGGGGTCTGGGTTGGTGCTAGGTTCATAGGATACCAAGAGTGAGGTCAGGGTAAACCTTTGGTCTGCCATGGTAGTAAGGATTTGGCTAAGTTCTTTCTACTTCCCAGCCTCCGTTTTCCTAGGGAAAGTACAGATACTGGTCTGGTCTCCTATAAGCTTTTCCTCCAAAGCAAGCTCCATGTGAGGGGACAGGTCTGCCTAGACTTGATAGGTGCCACAAAAGCATAGACGGTGTACTTTTCCTTCTTTCTTTCTTTCTTTCTTTCTTTCTTTCTTTCTTCCTTTCTTCCTTTCTTCCTTTCTTCCTTTCTTCCTTTCTTCCTTTCTTCCTTTCTTCCTTCCTTCCTTTCTTTCTTTCTTTCTTTCTTTCTTTCTTTCTTTCTTTCTTTCTTTCTTTCTTTCTTTCTTTCTTCTTGGCAGGGGACAGGGAAGGAGGGTTGAAAGAGGGTATCACTAGGTAGCCCAAGCTGGCTTTGACAAACTCCTAATTCTCCTACCCCTACTTCCTGGATGCTTGGATTACAGATGTGTATCCTCTGACTCTGCTCACAGAATCCATTTCTGTAGCCCTGTGACTAGAACATTCCAGATCCAGATTAGGGATCTGGATAGGGGACCATGCCAAGTCCCAGCACAACTGATAGGACTCTCCTACCAAGGAGACATCTATTATGGCTAAGTGTGTTTGCTGGCAGCTGGCTTCCCCTTTGCACACTGGCTCTTTCTCCAACACTGTAGGAACTGATACCAGGGACTTGTCCTGAGCAGGGTAGTGTTATCATACCTCCAAGGATACAATGACCTCTGATCCAAATCTTACACAGGGAAAAATCTTATTTAAAAAAATAAAAAGACACTCTCGTGAGCCATGAAGAACAGCAGGTCTTAGCCCATTGTCTCAGAACATCCTAACATTTGCCCCTTCCCTTGTTTGGGACAGGAGTGGAATTGCTGGTTTCTCTCTGACTCAACACTGTCCCTTTCTCCTCTAGTGCAACATTCCCCTTTCCTCTGCGCAGTCTCACTTCTGTTGCCTCCATCACAGCCACCGCATGGTTCTCCAGGGAAGAGAGCCTCCAAGTTCTCCTTCCCAACTCCTGCCTGTTCCCATCTTCAGGTGCTGGGAAGCCTCTGAGGGAGTCAGAGAGCCAGGGCAACTAGGACTCAACTCTCTGGAGACAAGCCAGCACCACACCCAGCCCTGTTGTCTTGACAACGGCTCATGTCCCAGGCACCCTGCGCACCCACAGGGGCAATTAGTGAGTGTGGGAGAGGGTTTCTATGGTGGCGGTTCCAAAGGAACACATCAGGGCTTAGGGAAGAACAAGGGCCAGCAGGACCTTTCTCCTTTGTCCTGAGCACACTAGGCCTTTGTTCTACTCTGGCTCTCTTTACAGATGGGACCAGAAGCATGGTTAGGGAGGACAACATGGTTTAGAGTCCCCCACCCAAGGGAGCCCTGAGCCACCTAGGGGAGGCAATGGAGGCTAGAATGCCCCTCTGGAGCCTAGCTGTCCGTGGGGAGCTTTCCTCTGGCAGGAAGAGAAGTCTGACCTGTACCCTAGAGGCTGGCTTACTACAAGCTCCCTTTCCCTGTAAACACCTTACCCAGCAGCCAATGGCAGCCTTGGTGTTTCCCATGTGGGACTGGGACAGAAAGGGTGCATGAAGGCAGGAGAGAACACAGCAATAAGTCCAGGGTGGAGAGTGGAGGAATATTTGATCCAACTTTATCCAGTATCTCTCAGTCAGGCTTTATTTGAGCATTTCCTTGCAAGAAGCCCATGAGGTGCCATACCTTAGCCAGAAGCTTTATTCCCACAATCCTTTGGTGCTGGCTTTGATGCTGGCAATGGCAGGCACCAAACAGCTCCCCACAAGCTCCACTCGGTATTGTTCCTTGATCTTTGCGCCCGACACAGTCCTCAAGGTGGTCCCTGCTGAGTCATACAGCCCAGCAGGAAAGCGCAGTCCTCATTGCTGGGGCTGGCGTCACTGTTCAGATGACTGAGATGTGGTGGCACTAAGTGCATGGTACACTTAGAATCTGGTGTCCAGGAAAGAGGCAGAGCCTCTGTGGGACCTGGAGGGACCCTCAATAGGGGGTCCCCTGGCCCTTATCAGGAGCCCATGGAAAGTCTTGCCACGGGTCTGCGGCTTGCGACGTGGTGGATTGGGCTCCTCTGGAGGCTGCACCACAATTCGAGGTATCTCAGGTTTGGCGCCTCCTCGCATCCCAGCCAGCTGCTGGGACTCAAAGATGGCTTGAGCCCCAGGAAGGCGGGCCTGTGGCAGAGGGACTGGCCCAGGTGATGACTTGGGCAGCTGGGCCAGCTGGATCCTGATTTCCCGTTGCAGGTCTCGCTCAGACAGGGCTACATTGTGTACCTGTGGGGAACAGTTGATGCTAACTTTGCCTGGAGTGGGGTGTCAGGGAGCAGGAAGCTGAGGTCCCCATGGGGCAGGCGGTACACAACCCCAGGAAGTGGCTGAGGGCTGAGACACAGCTCTGCTGAGACCTAAAGGAAGACAGTTGAGGCCTGGGGTTCTCACATTTTCTGCAGCTCAGAGCACAGGAACTGTGTCTTACTCTCACCCAGGCTTAGTTTTTCGAGCTATGCAGCATGGCAAGGCCTGGAGGACTGCTAGCAGAGATACCCACCTGGGACATGAAGACCTCTTCCTGCAGCTGGGTAGGGGGAATGGTTCGTAAGGCCCCAAGTGTCTCCAGGAGCCCTGGGCATGCTGTGCGCTGTTCCACAGTGCCCAGTGCTAGGCGCATCAGTGTCAGCCCTACACGGAACAGTACCTTGGCACCTGCAGAGAGGGGAGTAGCTCGCTCACAGGAAACTAGCCTGCCCCGCCACCCCCTCAGTTCTTCAGCTGAATCAGCCCTCGGACAGGCTCCTTCTACCTCACTGCAGCTCACCACCCCACTCAGGCATGGAGAAATGCCAACAACTAAAATTTATTTGTTTACTTTTTGAAACTGGGTCTCATGTAAACAGACCTCCATCTGCCTGCATAACTTGACCTGCTGCGCCTCAGGTCTCTTCCTCTAGAGAGCTGGATAGCGGGCATGTGGCACCACAAGTGGCTGGCTTGCTTCTTCCTTCCTTTCTTTTTTTTTTTTTTTTTTTCTTTTTTTTTTTTTCGAGTGGGGACCTAACCCAGGGCCTTGCGCTTCCCTAGGCAAGCGCTCACCACTGAGCTAAATCCCCCAACCCCTTCCTTTCCTTTCTTTTGAGGCAGTCTTACTTTGTAGATGTGGCTGGCTGGAACTTACTATGAAGCCAGGATGGGCTTCCAGTTCACAATGGATAGCCTCTACTTGCCAAATGCTCAGATTAAGGCTATGTGCTACCATGTCCAGTGTGTTTCGTTTGGTTGAGACAGGTTGCGTAGCTCAGGCTGCCTTGGAATTCATTATGTAGCAAAGATTTGCCTTGAACTTGCAAGAATTCTCCTGCCTCTGCCTCCTGAATACTGGAATTACAGATGTGTGCCACCACACCTGGCTATTTACTCAGTGTGCGTGTACTGTGTGCCCGCCACATTACACGTGCAAAGGTCACAGAACCTCTTGTAGGAGTCAATGCTTTTCCTCTACTGTGTGAGACCTGGAGATCAAACTCGAGTCATCAGGCTTGGTGGCAGGCACCCTTACCCACCTCACCGCCTCACACACCTGGCTTTTAGTTTTTTTGAGATAGTGGCTCACTCTGCAGGCCACAAGGGCCTAGAACTATGTGACCCAGCCTTGCCTTAAACTCACAGCAATCCTCCTGTCTCAGCCTTTGCACTGGAATTTTAAGTATGAATTATGATGCTCAGAAGGAATATTACAATTTGAGGGCACAGGACACTGACAAAGTCAAGCCGGTCTCAGGACGCCGACACTTCTGAGAAGGACAGCCAGCCAGGAGCCAGGGGCTGCTAACTGCTAAGCAGTCTCCGACCTCAGCATCCTGTTTCTTTGAGGAGTACTCGGGTCGGTGCATATTAAGTACTTTTCATCTTGAATCTGCTACCTCTGATTCTAGAACGGTTCTGTGCAGAACTTTTCTTCTTACAGCAAAAATAGCACTCACGTACAGACACACGGACACACACACACACACACACACACACACACACACACACACACCTTGCCAGTCCTAGGACCTCACAATCCCTTTCTGGCATCCTCTGAACCGATGAGAGCAGTTAGCATTTCAGGGAGAGCTAGTGACAGCTGTGACTTATAAAGTACCAATCGCCACCGACAATGTCATCATTGTTACTAAAGGGAGCCTGTGCGGTGCTTGTTCTCAGGTACAGGGGACAGGGATCAGATGGACCACCATGATCAGCCCTGCCTCTTGAGGACTGGGGTTAGAGGGGAGGTGATGCATGTGCTTTGGATACCTGTGACATGACTTTCTCGTTTGTTTGGAGTAGAATCTCATGTAGTTGAGGTTGGCCTCAAATTCACTGTGTGGCCAAGGAGGATCGTGAACTTCTGATTCTCTTGCTACTGTCTCCCAAGGGCTGTGATTACAGGCATGTGCCTCCATGATCAATTTTATGTAATGCTGGAGACTGGACCCAGGGCTTATTGTGTGCTTACTGTGAGCACTCTGCCAACGAAGCTAGTACAGTACCAGCCCAAACTGGAACCTGACTGTAGGAACAATCCCTAGGCCTACGGCAGCATAAAGCCCTAAAGAGCCGGAGTCCAACTGGGCTCTATTCTGACGTCCTTTCCACTCTCAGTCCCACCCCAACCCTCCCAGCACCGCCTTTTCTGTCTTTACCTTTCCACGTTCTTCCTCCCAGTAGTCACCTGAGTGGCCTGGTCTTCCTGCTTGGTCTTCTGGCCTCTAACCTCCACCTGCTCGCCTTCTAGTTTACCTCCGCCATAGAGCAGCCAGAACTGTCTTTAAAAACAGCAGCCACCTCCCACTGCTCTCCTGACACTCTGTCACATCCCTGGATTTATTTTCTTCGTGGCACTTATGACATTCTATAAATAACTTCTTAATTTAGGTACTGTCACCTCCTAGCCCTACCCCCACCAATGAAAGTTTCACAAGCTAGCTGTCAGAGGCAGCTTCGCCGGGCTGCTTAGGAAGAGCCAATGGGTTACAAGGCCCCGAGAAAGAGAAGCTCCTCTGGCTGTGGACCATGACTAAACCTTGCACGCCCTGAGCCACTCACGTTCCACAGCAGGTGCTTTGACCAACCCAGTTCCCGTACACCGACTCCAACCCCATCAGAGACTTTCCTATCCATGTTCTCAGCCTCCCACAGTGGTGTTTGTGACAAAGTAGAGGCCCTCATTCATCACTCTGGGATTGTGTCTGTGAGACCTGTTTTCTCCACAGACATACTCAGGTCCACCTCACAGAAGGCTCCAAAAGGGCTGAGAGCAGGGACAACAAGCACCACAAATTCAGAACCGTGAGCTATCCCCCCGCACCCCCATCCCTAACTCACCCTCACTGAGGAAGGCATCCCAGATGCGAAGCACGATGGGGAAGGGCAGCGATCGAGTGAAGAGGCACAGGAACCACTCAGGCAGGTAGAGCAGGGGGCCAACGCCTACCTGCTGCAGGTGCTTGTACACACGTGGGAGCAACCGCCGCAGAAGAGCCATGAACACTTCGGCATCCAGCTGCACTGCTTCCTACAGCCGGGCTCCTTATCAGTCTGGCGAGCCCGTGCTGCACACCTCCACTCCCAAAGCCCCAGCTTCACATCCATCACCTTCCATCTTCCACCTCCCTACCCAGCCTCTTACCATGTGGGGCCCATAGTAGCCAGGGAGGTAGACCTCACAGATCTGCACCAAGCACCAGAAGGCTTCCTGAGGGCGGGGCACAGGCCTGTGAGTACTCAGGAAGGAATTGTCCATAGAGGGGAAGGAGGGGTGGGGCACATGCACAGGGGCCTGGATTCCTGCCACTTCCACCCTGCTCAGAGCCCACCCTGTCCAGGAGGGGAGGAGTCGGAATTCACAGGGCCTGGGGTTCTATATTTGAGGGCCATATGGTTGTAGCAAAAGTTGGGAGACTCTCAGAGCTTATATCCCAGAATCCTAAGGTCATTTGGGCGCCTCCCACCCCAACCCAGGGCCAAGGCCACAGTGCTCCAGATCCTCAGTGCCACAAATTATAAGACAGGGAAAGTCAATGTGAGGGAATGTTCCTGGTAAGCCTTGGCATGGTACAGATTTCAGAATCAATATTCAGAATGTTAAAGTGAAAATTTTTTCAGACTCCTAGATCACTGGAGTAAAGGTCAGGATCAAAGGTCCCAGGTTCAGAAGTCAGGGATAATAAACTTAAAGGCTAGTGAGATGGGTGGACATGAGGCTTTGGTCGCAAGAAAAGGGCTTGAAGTAAAGGAACACAGATTCCTGAGGTCTGAGTACCTGGGGTTGGGGTTGGGGTGTCTCAGAATCATGGGGGCACAGATCACTAGGGATTGAGGGTCTCAGAGCAGGGTCAAGGTCACTCACCTCTGGGGGCAGATGCATGAGCAGCACAGCAGCTACAGGTCCCTGAGCCTGGCAATATCCCTGTTCTGGCCGGTACAGGGTGTAGGCCTTGAGAACCTGCAGCAGCCCCTGCTGCCTGTGCCAGAAGATTTCATTAAGGCTAGCCTCCCAGGCATCCCTGCCCTGCCCTCTGTGGCCTCTGCCCAGGCTATGGTCTCCCTCATCCAAGGATGTAAAAGAATGACTAATGGATCTAGCACGAGGACCTGGTGTCACTGGGTATCCCTTGCCTCGTACCCATGTCCCTGGGGTGACACAAACATCTCGTGCAGAGGGAACTGCCGGTGCAAGTCCCTGCCAATGGTCTCCATCCACTGCGGGTCCCCTGGGGCCACTGCCAGCTCCTGTGGGTGGTGGGAAGGTACATGTGAGGGGTCAGATGACAGGGAGCTCTGAGAATGGGTAATAAAGATTCTGCCAACTTTCTCACCTGATAGGTGCCAGGGTTGTTCTTCTGACACATATGGGCCCCACACAGTAGGGGCCAACACCGGGCACGTAGGGCTGAGGGGATGCCCTTTCGGCACTGTATCTTTACCTGTGGGTGAGGTCAAGGTGTGTTAGGTTAACTTGTCTTGCTCTCTTGCAGGTCCCAAGCACAGAAGCACAATTTCCTTCCTTCCTTTCTTTTTGTTTTTTGTTTTTGTTTTTGTTTTGAAACAGGGTTTCTTTGTGTAGCACTGGTTGTCCTGGAACTCACTCTGTAGACCAGGCTGGCCTCCAACTCATAGAGACCTGCCTCCCTCTGTCTTCTGAGTGCTGGGATTAAAGGCACGCACCACTACTGGTCAGCTCTAAGGACAGCTTTTCATTGGTCAAGAGTCCACTTGGGCAGCAGAAGCAGGGGGATAAGAGCTTTGGGAACCAGTGTACATAGACCTCTCTTTCCTTACCTTCTTATATCGTCGAGACATGGTCTTCTCCCAGTGTAAGGTCATTTCCACCCATTTCATCTCCCGCTGGCGGATAAGGTCTGCAGGGGGTTGACCAAGCCTGGAGGTATAGAGCAGACACAGTACCAAAGTATTCCTTGGAACATATACCTTCCCATTCCAGTCTATCAGAGAAACCGCAGCTCCTGGTCTGGGGATCTCTGAAGAGTCCTGGGAAGTGATCTGTGGCCCAGAAGCTGCCAATGGCTGTACAGGTAAAGGAAGGGATTTGGGCCTCAGTAGGGATGGAAGCTGGCAAGGCCAACGGAATGAGGAAACGTGTATTTAGAGAAGGTCTAAAACAGAGACAGATGGGTCACAGGGAAGCTGGGTGGGCAGGACAGTGCCCTGCACTGGAAGGCAGAAGCCCTGAGTTTGAATCTGCTTCTGTTTCTGATCTGCTGTGTGATGTGTCAAGTTTCTGTCTGGATCTGATTAACTGTATTAGGTAAACCTGGAGAAGAGAATGAAAGACATCCGAATTCCCATCTGGAGTTCTTGGGCCAGAGATGAAAAGGGAAAAGATGTTCAGTTTGAAGAGAAAGTGCAGAACCCTCGGGGGATAAAAGAGATGTAAAAGACCTTCCCTCCACCACCCTTCCTACCTTAATCCCACATGGAACCTGAGGAGTGACACTGGAATGACACAGTTGAGTTCTGGGCTGCTGTCTACAGCGAGACCCTAGAGGCCAGGCCTGATTCCAGAACTCAGTCCTCAGCCTCTGTCCCCTACCATCTCCCCCACCCACGCCTCACTTACCCCAGCTCAGCTGAGTTGCCCCCAATGAAGCCATATCGGTCAGCCTGACGATATGGGCTGGACCCACTGATCTCTGAGTCGGACCCCAGAGAGCTAGAATCATCCTGTAGTTCTGACGGTAGCAACAAGTCCTCTCCCAGGGCCTGGGCCATTCTGCCCTAGACCCCAGTGTCACGGGCTGCAAGACATATAGAGAGCCAGTGTGAACAGCCAGACTGAGGCTGGGGTTCCAGGTACCAGTCCTCAGTCACGGGGGAGTCAGGTAGTCCCTGAGGTACCACAAAGACCAAGTCTCTGTTTAGAGACCCACCCCAGGCCTGGCCCCTAGCCCAGCTCACCTCCTTGCTGCACCTCACCTCCTCCTCTCACTTCCTCCTCAGTCTCAGTTTCAGCAGCCTATTGGGGGCCCCTCCCTGGTGGGGGGACTCCCCCCTTCCTCTATGAGGTTCTTCCTGCTTGCCTTAGTGCCTGAGCCACGGACTCCTCCCATCACGATGGGAGGTGTGAAGAGTCCCTGACTTGCCCAAGTTGAAGATGACAGGCCACTATCAGTTTTGAGGTTACTTGCGTGTAAAACCAACTCATGGTTCCAGTAATAATTATGCTTTAATGTCGTCCCACCACTCCAACCCACTGTCCCGGGTTTTCTTTTTTGAGAGTGAAAGGGTACAGTCTGGGAACAAGGGTCTCAACGTAGCCCAGGCAGGAGATGAACTCACTATGTAGTTGAGCATGACCCTGAACTTCTGATCCTCCTGTGTCCAGACTCCTGAGTGCTGGAATTTCAGGCACAGGTTTATGATACATTGGGTTCTTTAATGTGTTACTGTTTAAAAATAATACCTTTCCCCCCTTTTCTTTCTTTACTTTCCTTCCAGAGCCGGAGATAAAACCTCAGGCCTTGCACATGCTAGACAAGTCCAAGCATTCTACAAAGGACTTACAACAGGAAGGAGATAAAATAGTATTACATCACTTAACGAAAAAAAAAAACCTGACGTAGCAGGCACCAAGGCAACCTGGACCAAAACATTGCTTCGAGTTCAGTAGCAGGTGTTCATGGGTCTGGCTATAAAGACCGAGGTGAATGTGAGGCTCTGGAGGTTTGGAGCTCACTCTCAGTGTCATTGAGCCTTAGTTCCTTTTTCTGCACTTCGAGGAATTACTTTACAGTGTTTGAGAAGTCAGCGACTAACATGCTCACACCACAATCCCACGCAGGGCTGGGGCGGGAAGAGACTTGGAAAGAGAAAAACAATTTCTACAGTACTTCCGGTTCTAACTCATCAGAACGCAGCAGGGCGATTCCTCCTGGGTGGAGCCGACCCAACTCCGCCCTACAAACCCCGCCCTCCACCCCTGCCAGGCCTCGCCCGGCCGCCCGAGGCCCTCCCCGGCTGCAGTGCTTCCGGTCCAGGGGAGGCGCTAGAGAGCGGGGAACTACGGACGCGGCAGGGCGGGGCGGCCGGCCGAAGAGGCGGGGCGGCGGGCCGGGGGCGGGCTGGGGAGGGCGGAAGGAGAGCCAGGCCGGAAGGAGGCTGCAAGAGGGCGGGAGGCAGGAGAGGGCCCGGAGCTGGTGGGCCGGAGCGGCGGCGCCGCCATGTCCGACAGCGAGAAGCTCAACCTGGATTCCATCATCGGGCGCCTGCTGGAAGGTGGGTAGGGGTAGGGAAGGTGCGCGCGCGCCGAGTCTGGGCCCATCGCCGTCCGGAAGTAGCGCGCGGGCGGGCCCGCCGCTCTCGGGGGCTAGCGTCGCTTGGGCGGGGACAGGCCGTGAGGTTCTATGGCCACGGCAGCCCTCCCTACTCCCTGCGCCTAGGCTTTGGAGCGCGCTCCGAGGCCGGGGACGCATGAGTGGCCGGGACTCAGGGTGAGACTCCTGCGAAGCTAGCTGGGAAGGGGTTCTGAGGCGAGGAAGCTTCGGTTGACAGGCTGCTGAGCACAGGCGTGTCTCTGGAGGGCCTCCGGGTGGCTAAGGGGTCGTATCTTGCCTTTGAAGGCCTGATGCAAAGGTTTCAGCGGGGGCTCCCTTGCAACAGTTGCTGGTGTTGGGGAGGGGCGCATGACATTGGGTCTGCGAGGTCAGGGTTCCAAGACCCTATTCTGTATCCAGTGCAGGGCTCACGGCCTGGAAAGAATGTGCAGCTGACAGAGAACGAGATCCGTGGTCTTTGCCTCAAATCCCGGGAGATTTTCCTGAGCCAGCCTATTCTTCTGGAGCTTGAGGCGCCTCTCAAGATCTGTGGTAAGCCCTTGCTCAGAACCCCTTAGCTTCCTCAAAATAGCCCCTTACTCCTGCTCCAGTACCTGTGTTTCCGTTGCTGGCCCTGGGTTCAAGTTTACATCTTGGACCTACCTAGTCTTCTCTGGTTCCCAGGTGACATCCATGGCCAGTACTATGACCTTCTACGGCTGTTCGAGTATGGTGGCTTCCCTCCAGAGAGCAACTACCTCTTCTTGGGGGACTATGTGGATCGGGGAAAGCAGTCTTTGGAGACCATCTGCTTGTTGCTGGCCTATAAGATCAAATACCCGGAGAATTTCTTTCTACTACGTGGGAACCATGAGTGTGCCAGCATCAACCGCATCTATGGCTTCTATGATGAATGTGAGTGCTTTGAATTTTGCTGGTTGCCCAGAACTACATTCCCTGCACTTCATGGGCCCCCTAAATTGTTCTAGTGCTGAGAACCCTGATGATGGGTCCTGCAAAGCCCCAACCAAGCTGTCTGTTATCCATGGCACCAAGGAAGGGCCTGGTGAATGGATGTACATGCAGGGCTGCCCGTTTGCTAAAGCTTCCTCCACAGCCCTGCCCGATGACACTTCCCTCTATTGCATCCCTTACTAAGCATTTAGGGTGCATGTTATGAATAAACCAGACACTGAGGTTAGGCCAGACCGGAGTTCAGGTTCTTGTGGACCCAGGTGTTGGAAGGTAGATGAGGGCAGAGCAAGAAAACTGTAATAAGCTTTCTTTGCCTTCCAGTCTTTGCACTTTGTCAGAGTAACCCACAAAGTACCCTGGAGGAGTGCACAGAAAACTATAGACTGGGTTTTGTGTGGTGGGTGGTCTTCCCTACGAGCCATTTTCTTCTGTGCAGGCAAGAGACGATACAACATCAAACTGTGGAAGACTTTCACCGACTGCTTCAACTGCCTGCCCATCGCAGCCATTGTAGATGAGAAGATCTTCTGCTGCCACGGAGGTCAGGACGGTTGTGGGGTCTGTGCTTGGGCTATATCCTTAGGGGCCTTGGAAAGTTAACAGAACTCTCCTGTTTCCTGGAGTAGCTCTCCTTGAATTTGGCTGTCACTTATTACAGGTCACCCACAGCCCAGTTTGTTTTTGAGACAGGGTTTTTCTGTGTTCTGGAACTCACAAGAGTTCTGGTTATCTCTGCCTTCCAAGTGATGGGACTAAAGGCCTGCACCACCTCACCTGGCTGCACACCCCAGTTCGACTCTGCTTTCCTGTTGTGGTATTTAGCATCCTATAGGCAACTCATTCATCTCCTTCCCCCACGGAGGTCTACTCTTTGTACTTCTAAAAGCTGAGGGATGGCCAGGTGGCGGTGGCATACAAAGGAAGTTCCTGGGTTGGGGATTTAGCTCAGTGGTAGAGTGCTTGCCTAGCAAGCGCAAGACCCTGGGTTCGGTCCCCAGCTCCGGGGAAAAAAATGTTAATACATAAAATATCCAATAAAAAAAATAAAATAACTGATATTCCTAAAAAAAAAAAAAAGAAAGAAAAAGGGAATTCCCAGACAGCCAAGGCCACATAGAGAAATGGGGCCAGCAGGAATATAATGAACTCTGTCTCCCTAAACTTAAGGAGCCCAAAAGATGAACCCAGTGTTGGTGGGGAAAGTGGAGCTGACCCCCGAGAGCTTTCTGGGCATGGGATAGTACCTGCTTTTCGGTGTAAGGAACACTATTCTCACTCTACCACCCCAGGCCTGTCTCCAGACTTGCAATCCATGGAGCAGATTAGACGTATTATGCGGCCCACGGACGTGCCTGACCAGGGCCTGTTGTGTGATCTGCTGTGGTCTGACCCTGACAAGGATGTTCAAGGCTGGGGCGAGAATGACCGTGGAGTCTCCTTTACCTTTGGGGCTGAGGTTGTAGCCAAGTTCCTGCACAAGCATGATTTGGACCTCATCTGCAGAGCACATCAGGTGGGCTAGTGGCCTGAGGCAGGCTGTGGGGATGGCTAGCTGCTTAACTTAAGAGACCAAATGGTTCCTGTCCTTGCCCAGGTTGTAGAAGATGGCTATGAGTTCTTTGCCAAGAGGCAGCTGGTGACACTCTTCTCAGCTCCCAACTACTGTGGCGAGTTTGACAACGCTGGCGCCATGATGAGTGTGGACGAGACACTCATGTGTTCCTTCCAGGTGGGTGTGGGAAGAGACCCTTATGTGCTTCTCCCAGGTGGGTGTGGGAAGAGGCTGCCTGGCTCAGTGCCAGGACCTGATCAGGGTTCTCTCTTTCAGATCCTCAAGCCCGCTGATAAGAATAAGGGGAAGTATGGGCAGTTCAGTGGCCTGAACCCCGGAGGCCGTCCCATCACTCCACCCCGCAATTCTGCCAAAGCCAAGAAATAGCCTCCATGTGCTGCCCTCTGCCCCAGATGACGGATTATTTGTACAGAAATCATGCTGCCATGGGTCACACTGGCCTCTCAGGCCCACCCGTCATGGGGAACACAGCGTTAAGTGTCTTTCCTTTATTTTTTAAAGAATCAATAGCAGCATCTAATCCCCCAGGTCTCCCTCCTACCAGCACCTGTGGTGGCTGCAAGTGGAATCCTGGGGCCAAGGCTGCAGCTCAGGGCAATGGCAGACCAGACTGTGGGTCTCCAGCCTTGCATGGCTGGCAGCCAGATCCTGGGGCAACCCATCTGGTCTCTTGAATAAATGTCAAAGCTGGATTCTCGCCATGGCCTCTTGTCTCCCTCATCCCAGATAGTGGGCCAGCAGCCCTTTGGTACAAAGCCACTCGGGAGGGCAGACAGTGGCTGGACATGGGCCCAGCCAGGGCTAGTCAGGTCTAGAGGCAATTGGGATTCTAAGCCAAGGCCCAAGTGTTAGGACCACAGAAGGGTCTGATGGGAGTTCATGATTGGCAGAGAGTGTGTTCAACACTGATCTTTTTTAGAGGCAGGTGAGCCTAAGGAAGCTTAAGTTTCTGGCTCTGAACAGATACTACAGAGCCTCAAAGTAAGAGGTGAAGAATCTGTCAGGTGACAGCCGGGCACCAGAAAGAGACATGATTGGTATAGGCTGAGTAAATAGAGAACACAGACCAAACATGGTTGCCTAGGTAGCTCTGAAGCAGACAGCCAAAGTGGGGCCTACCCAAGGCACAGACCTTTTCTCATGTCCAGAGACTAATGCCCAACTCTGCCTGTGGCTGGGCCTGCTTCTGGTCCGTGAGCCTTTGGACACAGACTTCAGTTTCTCAAGTTCAGCCTTCACCATCACTGTCTTCAGCCAGCACAGGGTTGGGACCCTGGGGGGAATGTATAGGGGCCAGGATGGAGCCAAAGAAAAGTGAACGAAACTGGAAAGAGAATAGAGAAAGCCTAGTTAGTTCTGGAAGCTGCTTCCTTCCTTCCCTCAGTTCCTATCCCAACCTTCAGCTTTTACCTTCTTGGGTGGGGGAGTCCCAGGCACTGTACTAGGCTCAGCCTCCTCCTCTTCCTCCTCCTCCTCTGAGGGAGGGGCAAGGTCATGGGAGGCCTGGGGGACAGGTGGGAGGGAAGTGGAAGGCTGTGCCCGGGAGCTCTCGTTGCCCACGGTGGTTTCCATGGCAATCATGTAACAGTCGATGTCATCATTGGTAAAGTCATCTGAGTGGGGTGTGCTGTAGGCAGAAATAATATCAACAAGGTACAGAGAAAAAAGGGATACAGAGGCAGGCCCCACTTTGGAGGGCTCAGAGGAGGGCTTGAGGCCTCAAGACTGCTGGTGAGCTTTCAATTTTATTACTTCCTGATTTGGCTGGGAGGATAGGATGCAGGGGTTAAGTGGGAGCTTCCTGGAGGGGGTGGAACTGGAACCCCTTTGATCAGAGTTCAGGTAGGGGCCTGAGGGAGGATCCTGGGGCCAATTTAGCTCAGCTGGGGGAGGAAAGCAACAAGTCCTGTGAACAGGGCCACGTGGGGCCCAATCTCTCACCTTCCCAAGGGATAGGAGCTGGAGAGCTCAGGAGCCCAGGGATGTGCTGGGCTGAGAGCCAGACCAAACTTCCTCTGCTTCTACTCTACTGAGCCCAGCCTCCCAACCCACCTGCCCTTCCAGCCACCTGCTTCTCTACACCAGGCGGCTCCCTGCCTCCCAGCAGTTTTCTTCCCTAGTCTGGAAAGAGGCTCAGAGGGGAGGCCTCAGCCAGAGAAGGAAGCCAGCAGGACCTTGGGGATGCCTCTATGGATGGGAGGGGTCTCAGTACAGCTGACCATTAAGGCTGGAAGCCCTGTAGAGGCTGGGCCTGACAGGAAGTATGCATGGGGGAGGTGCAGAAGTGAGAAGTAGCAGGCTCAACCTTAGTGTGCAGAAATGGAGGGAAAGTGAGGTAGTTAGCACCCTTACCTGTGTGGCTGCTTCTGAGGCACTGGCTGGTGGGGCTTTGGGGAACACAGGTCCTGGGAACATGAGTCTTGCTCTAAAAGTGTGGCCAAGACAAAGTGGGCATCTAGCAAAGAGTCCTCAACGGTAAAGATGACTGGCCTGAGTGACAGAAAGGCTAACTGGGTTATCCTGCTCTGGGCATCCTAGAGCCCGACTTCCTACCCAGCCTAAAAGCCTGGAGTTACCTGCCTGGAACATCAAAGTGGATAGTAAGAGGCAAATTTGCAGACTCTGCAAAGCTCAGGAGCCCCTGGGAAGGAAGAAGCAGGTAGTGAGAGCCTGTGTTTGGCTGAAAAGACCAGGTGACAGCCATAGTAAACTCACCCGAAATTCCTTGAGACAGAAGGTGACAGCTCTCCCTTCTGGGGCATGCAGCTGCTGGAAGTCCTCCTCCCCAATGCTCGTCTCAGTCACCATGGCCTTGCTGGTGCTATCTATGTGGCAGGCACAGAGGAGTTAACATCCTTGAGTCACTCCTAGCTCTTGTGCCCTCCTGGGACAGGTCTAACTCCCTCACCTGCCTCCTCTTCCTGGTAGCTGCGCAGGATGACGCGTCGGCCACGGCCAATGCCCAGGGTCACCTCAGTCAACGCAAGGGGAAAGGACAGAACCGCCTCTGCCAGAATCCTGCGACAAGGACAAACATCGGATGTGCATGAGATGCTTTGCCCACTCTTACGTTACTCGCCTGGTGAGAAGCTCTTAAGGCAGTGGAAGCGCAGACTAAGTAAAACCAAAGCCTATACACAGCAGAGGGGCAGGCAAGGCAGGGTGCTGTGGGAGCAAGGAGCTGTTTGCTCAGGGACCCAGGAACGAGAGCGCGCAAGTGGGGGAAAGCAAAGCTGGGTACAGGACAACGTTGCTGTTAGTCCCAGCTACTTTTTTGGGGATGGGTGGGGGTTGTTTTAAAACAGGTTCTTTACATTTAGCCCTGGCTGACCTCAAACTTAGCAATCCTTCTGGCCTTTTGACCCTACCCCCCCCCACTTTTTAAGATTTCTTTTATTTATATGGATATACTGTAGCTGTCTTCAGACACACCAGAAGAGGGCATCAGATCTCATTATAGATGATTGTGAGCCACCATGCAGTTGCTGAGATTTGAACTCAGGACCTCTGGAAGAGCAGTCAGTGCTCTTAACTCCTGAGCCATCTCTCCAGCCCAACTCTACCTCCTTTTTTTTTTTTTTTTTTTTTTTTTATTCGAGCTGGGGACCGAACCCAGAGCCTTAAACATGCTAGGCAGGGCAAGTGCTCTACAGCTGAGCTAAATCCCCAACCCCAACTCTACCTCTTAAAAAGAGCTGGGATGGGATTGGGATTTAGCTCAGGGTGAGAGCACTTGCCTAAAGCGCAAGGCCCCTGGTTTGGTCCCCAGCTCCGAAAAAAAAAAAGAGAGAGAGCTGGGATTACAGGTGTGCACTATCATACCCAACCCAGCTACTGAACCCAGGGGCTCAACAACACCTTGCACCCACACACAGAAGTGGAACAGGGATAGGTCTTACTATATAGCTTGAGCTGGTCTTGAACTCACAGAGATCTACCTACCTCTTCTTCCCAAGATCAGGGATTAAAGGTGTTGAACACCAAGCCAGGCCTTGGCCCCCATCTTCTAAGGATATATAATGCTGAACGTTTATAGAAAAGTAACTCCTAGATTTGCCTCAAGACTATAGTCTTTGGGTTCTGTCCCTAGCATGAGATGGAGGTGGGGTATCTGGCATCTATATTTGAATTTTTTTTTTTTTTTTTTGGTTCTTTTTTTTTGGAGCTGGGGACCGAACCCAGGGCCTTGCGCTTCCTAGGCAAGCGCTCTACCACTGAGCTAAATCCCCAACCCCCTATATTTGAATTTTTAAAACTTATTTTGTGACTGTGTGTGCTGTGGAGAGAAGAACAGCTCCGACGCTCTGGTGCCATGTGGAGAAACCCATGGGAGTCCATCCTTCCACCATGTAGGTTCTGGGGATTTAAAACCTGACAACTCAACCAGTCAGGCTAAGAGAAACAGGCTTAACTGCTGAGCCACCATACTGACTTCTATAGTGAAACTATATGAGGAAGAGAAGCAGTTAGGGCTGGGAATTTAATTTAGCTCAGTGGTACAGAGTACCCAGCAAACACAAGGTCCTGGGTTCTGTTGCCAGTATTTAGGGGGGAAATAGCCCCTCCAAAAAGGAACTCTTATCACTATTAACAGACCCTGGGGAAGATGACACTGGGACCTGAAGGGACTTCAGTCTGAGAAATGAGTGGGACCTTAGGCTACTTGCATGCAGTGTCCAGCACAGGCAGGGGATGCTGGGAGAACCCACTGCATTCTGGGCTTATCTTCAGTGACCTTAATGTCGGCTGGAACACTCTCCTTGCCATGCCTTGTCTTGACGTGGGCTGTTGGGCTGTGCAGCAGCCCTCCTAGACTCCAGCTTCTTTGCCCAGGTCCTTCCTTTGGCCCAGAGTCTAGAGCCCTGGCAGTTAGGAAGAAGCCACTATAAGAGGAATATAACAGTACCCGGCTGGAGAGATGGCTCAGTGGTTAAGAACACCAACTGCTCTTCCCAGCAACCACAAGGTGGCTCACAACCATCTGTAATGGGATCTGATGCCCTCTTCTAATGTGTCTGAAGATAGGGACAGTGTACTCATACATTAAATAAATCTTTAAAAAAAAAAAAAAAAAAAAAAAAAGAGGGACACTACCAGAAGAGTGAGAGGTCAGAGGGCTTTGAAACTGTGACACAGGGTCAAGGACAGGCTATCAGGGTTATTCAGGTCATACAAGAGATCTGCAGGGGGCTGGAGAGATGGCTCAGAGGTTAATAGCACTGTCTGCTCTTCCGGAGGTCCTGAGCTCAATTCCCAGCAACCACATGGTGGCTCACAACCATCTACAATCAGGTCTGGTGCCCTCTTCTGGCCGGCAGGCATACATGCAGGCAGAAAGCTGTGTGATGTATACATAATTGTTTAAAAAAAAAAAAAAGAGATCTGCAGGCAGGTCATAGGTTCTCTCTAGACAAGCAGAGCAGGCCTCTTGGATACACAAGGCAGGACCCACAGTCAGTGGGAATGGGGAGAGACAGCAGCTTCTGTTCTTGAAGAGCAAGGTAAGCGCTGTGTGGCCTTGATACAGAAACCCCGAGTTTCCCCCTTAAAGGCAAAGGTGCTTTTGTGTTGTGTGGACATGCATGGGCAGAGGGCAGAAGACATGCTCAGTGCTGCTGCTTCTCAGGTGCTGCCCGCCCATCTTGGTGTTTGGTTTGGTTCCTTTTTTTAAAGACAGGGTTTCTCTCTGTAGCTCTGCCTGCAACTTGCTTTGTAGACCAGGCTGGCCTCACAGAAAACCACTGCCTTGCTAAGTGCTTGGATTAAAGGCGTGCACCGCCAGCCAACTGACATTACACATTCTTATCTAAGCGCGGACTCGGAACAGGCACCCATGCTTGTACATCACACATTTACTGAGTTATCTCCCCAGCATATGCACCCTTTTTTGAGACTGTCTCATAATACCTAGGCTAGCCTAGAAACTCACTGGCCTTGAAACTTCTGACCTTCCCATCTCCATCTAGGAACTGCTAGAATGACATAGGCTAACCAGGCCTGCTGAGAATGAGGTATTCCTAGAATAACACTTAAGGCCCCAAAGGTGGGAGAGACTCAGGTGAAGTCCGAAGCAGGCATGCTCACCGTGCTGGGGTGCGGAGTAAGTGGGGGCATGAGGCTGGGTCGAAGACAGCCTGCAGGGATTCACAGTCCTGGAAGGAGAGGTTGTGTGTCTTCTTGACCCCTGGATAGGGGAAATGGTCTCAGTGGGCTTGACAGCCTTCACTCCACTCCCCCACTCTTGGCTGGCCAGCTGCCTGCTCACCATATTTGCAGTGAAGCTGGACCACCAGGTGGCTGTTGCTGCCACTGAGGGAGATGCAGCACTTCTCCACAGTCTTCTCCACCGTTGCCAGAGAGCGGAAGACCGACAGGAAGGACTGGGCAAGGTAGGACATCGGCCTGGCACTCTGCTTCCATGGACCAGCTCTACATCCCATGTAGGCCCTGGTCCATCACTGGCCCAACAAAGCTGTGAAAGGGGGCTCCCACTGCATGCAGGATGTCTGCACATTACAAGGCTTGTCCATGCTGTTCTCTTTGCTGGGAAAGACTGCTAAACTTTTCTTGACCAACCCTCTCCAGTGCTCTTATAACCCTCTAGAGTCTAAACATCTCTACCTCACTGCATTTTGCATGGACTAGCTCCCATATGAGACTAACTCCCTAGTCGTCATTTACTGAGTACCTGACACAGGCACAGCTGTGGATGCTTCAGGTGGTCCTTACCTTCATCAGGATCTTACAGCGCAGCAGGTCCTGACCAGGGGAAGCCTCCTGGTACTGCTGGAAGAAGAGTGGGGCAAAGAGGAAGCAGGCATAGGCAGAACGGGAAGAGTTCACAGTCCGTAAGGAGAGCTGAGGCACAAAAAGCAGGGAAGACATAGTCAGGGGCCACGTCAGGCTCACTAAATGCCCTGCATTTCATCCAGCGGCAGTTCTCTTCCATCGCTTCCTACTGAAACTCCCCTTCCCTTTCGGTGTGGCAAGACCTTCTTGCATGTAGATCTCCCAGTCTTCCGCGGCTCAGGGTCTGCCATGCTTGCTTTTCCCTTAAGTTACTTTAGCCCCACCTTGCCTGCCACAAGACGCTCTAGGAAGAGTAAGTGCCCTCTGTATACACATGCAGCTTCAGAAGACAGGGCCCAAGCTGATGTCCCAACAACTCAAGAGGAAATAAACTGAGCCGAAATACCTGTCCACCATCACCCTGTAAGGCCGAGTGAACGCCAAGCCTAGGCTCCCCACTCGCCATTGAATCGGCCCCCATCCCTGCGTCCCAGTCTCTTACCCCGTCTTTCAAGGGTTCCAGATAGAGCTCGTCCCCGATTCGGGATAGCGAATGGACAGCCTTTCCCAGCACTGCGGAAGGAGAGCAGAAAGTGGTTAGGGGGACTCCAGGGGCTTGCTCACATGGTCTGCTGCAAAGCAGGTCTAAACTTACCCTTCACGTTGCCCCCAGTGATCAGGCACTTCATGGTACATAAACACGGAGGCCGAGCTTGTTTTACAACCAGACCGGGACGGGATACAACCCACAACGAGTCCCAGCAGCTACTAGGAATGCCTAAAGTTCTCTTCCCGCGCACCGTCCCCACCCGCCGCCAGCCTGGCCTCCGCTTCCTTATTGGTCCACCCGGGGTTCCTCCGTCACGTGAGAAAAACGTTCCTAAGCTCGGCGCCACGTGATTCAGTCGTTTCCTTGGGTGTGGCCTGGGTCACGTGCCTACGGAGGGAGCGCTCCTGCGTCCTTCATCGAGTCTGGCTTTCCCACCCTGCAGAGCTCTGCCGCTCCACCGGGCTCCCCTGGGTGAATGGCACATTAGATGCAGTTCCGAGGAGCAAGGTGCCTGCACCAAGGATCGAGTTCTGGACCAGAGTCCGAACATTGGGAAGAGTAGACCCTCTGGAGTCACTAACTTTAGTGTGTGGGGTTACAGGGTCAAGGAAAGTTCGCGCTCAATCAGGGCCAGGGATTCTGTTGTGGCAGCAACCACCAGCTCCCCTCAAAAAAAAAAAAAAAAAAAAAAAATTAACGTAACTTGCTTCAAGAACCATGAGAAGAGGCTGTTCATTCTGATTTCAGGATCCTTCACTGACCTTCATAAATACACGGAAAGATCAGAAGGTTCTGGGACAGAAAAGGGTAGAAGGATGGGTCTGTCAGAAGCAGAGGCACAATGGGGTAGGACCATATGGCTGGGTGGAGTGTCCCGAGCCTTGAGGGGGGTCAGGGCTGAAGGGATGAACTGGGAAGTCGTGGAAAGGCTTAAGCACTACACGTAGTTTGTGTACACGTTACCAATTACCCAGACAGTGTGAAGGATGAGGGCTATCAGCTGAGATGCATTCACCTTTCTCTGGGTTTTAGTTACTTCAAGTGTGAAAAGAACAGCCTAGAGCAACACTTGCATTTCCCCGCTGTGTCCTGTGGGTAACGGGAAGTCTGTATTAGTTATCTAGCCCCTCTTTTTCTAGGCTCCTCTCCCTCTCTAGCTTCTCCTTTCTTAAAGCCTCCGGGCATTCCACATCCAAGGCAACCAGTGTGAGCAACATAGAGGCGTCCAGTTCGCTGTTAGACTGGGGTTAGCTGTTAGCATCCTCTCCTCCTCATCTGCTCAGTTCTTCAGTGGATTCTGATTACTTTGTTCCCAAACAGACGGCAAAGTGGCCCTCCTTCTTGTCTCCACTGTCTCAGCGATCTGCCTCCACCAGCTTGACTCTCCAAAGTCCGGTCTCTTAATCTGGAACTTTCAGGATCCAGGTCCCACATGTCTCCACTGTATCCTACCTCTGATCACCTATCTCCAAAGTCCTGTCAGGCCCTTGGCTGCCACTCTGGCTGCTTCCAAGGCTGTGGCCTGCTTTTCCCATGCTGGCTTCTCTTCCTAGGCTCAACAGCAAAGATTCCCTCGGCACAGAACACTCCATGGTGCCCACCAGTTTCCCTGGGTTTGATATGTGTGCTCCCTGCTGCTGCTTCCCTGGGTTTGATATGTGTGCTCCCTGCTGCTGTTTCCCTGGGTTTGATATGTGTGCTCCCTGCTGCTGTTTCCCTGGGTTTGATATGTGTGCTCCCTGCTGCTGTTTCCCTGGGTTTGATATGTGTGCTCCCTGCTGCTGTTTCCCTGGGTTTGATATGTGTGCTCCCTGCTGCTGTTTCCCTGGGTTTGATATGTGTGCTCCCTGCTGCTGTGCCCACCTCACGTGGGCAGGGCTGCGTCTGCTTTGTCTGTCGCTCTGTCTTGTGTGCTTCACACACAGCCTAGGATCAATAAATAGGTGTTATCCAGGTATGGTGGCTCATGCCTATGATCCTACCACTAAGGACTCTGAGAATTTGAGATGCCAGCCTGGGCCACATAGCAAGACCCTGTCTCAAAAAAAAAGAAAGAAAGAAAGAAAGAGAGAAAGAAAGAAAGAAAGAGAGAGAAAAGAAGGAGGGCCTAAAGAGATGGCTCAGCTGCTCTTCCAGGGGACCTGAGTTCAGTTCCCAGCAACCACATGGTGATCTGATGCCCTCTTCTGGCATGCAGGTGTACAGATAGAGCACGTACAATAAGTACATCTTGAAAAGAAAAGAACGAAGTTGAATATGTGGCACAGTTAAGCCAGACTGCTTCAAGCCACCCTCCACCCTGTGCCCACAGTGCCCCCATTCCTGATAATTCTACTCTTCCCATACTTAGCCTCCCAAAATGTAACTATAGGCATGGTCGCATAGGTTTGTAATCTCAGGGTCTTGGGAGGCTGAGGTAGAAAGATTGAAAATTCAAGAGGAGGAGGGTTAAAAAAAATAAAATTCAAGGGATTTGAATTTGGCTCAGAGATTAAGAGCACTGACTGCTCTTCCAGAAATCCTGAGTTCAATTCCCAGCAACCACATGGTGGCTCACAACCATCTATAATGGAATCGGATGCCCTCTTCTGGTGTGTCTGAAGACAGCTACAGTGTACTCATAGACATAAAATAATAAACAATTCTAAGAAAAAAAAGACAATTCAAGGCCTGTTGAGATTAGAGAAAGTTCAAGGTGAGCCAGGGCTGGTGGGGGTGGGGCATAAGATGCTTGCAGTCCGGAGGACGTGAGCTCTACAGCCATCAGCCACGGCAGAGGAAGACTCCTGAAAGCTGTCCTCTGACTTCCCCAAGTGCTGGCAATCTCAAACACACTAACAATAGATGAAAGAAAAAATAAAGGGCTAGAATGTAGCTCTAAGTACAGCACTTGCCTGACATTCAAAAGCCCTGAGTTAAACTACACCTGATGGGCACTCATTTAATTCCAGCAGAGGCAGAGGGCTGTACAGTGAGTTCCTGGGCAGCCAGAGCTACACAGAGAAACACTGCCTCAAAAACAAGCAAGCAAACACATGTGCTGGGTCAATCCCTAGCCCTGGGTCATTCCTTGAGCTTCTTGTTTCTTCCTCTAAAGATATCCTCCCACCCTACCCAGGACTGGGTGAGATATTCAAACACCCCCTACTTCCTCCCCTGCCTCCTGCCTGAGCAGCCAGTCTCAACAGGAGACAGAAGGCAAGGCTCCCTGGAATCAAAGAGAGGCTGCTGGATTAGCCTGTCTCTGTCCCTGACGCGCTGAGTGTAAGACGCTCCACCTGAGGTCCGAGGTCGTACATACTAGGAAAAGGAGATACTCTGGAGTGGTCACCCTCCTGCTTCCTTGCTCAATGCCAGAACCGTCTGTAGTACACGGAATGGGGAAGGACAGGGAACAGGATGCTCACCCAGACCCCCTCCAACCTGACACTTAGATCCTGAGGGGCTCCTCTGTGGTGTAATCCTGGGGGGAAAACTCTCCTAGGTTGTTTCCCCATCCTATTCCTGGGTTGTAAGTCTAGTAGGGAGCTTTTCAGTCTTGCAGTTTCAGACCCAGTCGTGCCCGAGAAGCACAGTAAGAGAGAAAGAGCTGGAACCCACGGATGCTATGTTGGGTGAGAGGTGGACTTGGGTCCATCCTGAAAAGCAGAGCAAAGTGTGACTCCAGCCCCCCGTGTAGATGGCCTGGGACAAGTCAGGCCCCTCTGCATCTTCATTTCTCGCTCACATGCAGCTGGAAGAGATGGTGAGATGACCCCTCAGGATTCAACCCCCACTTACGGTGTTCGCCTCACCCCATGTTGGAGGCAGCTTCCCACAGACGTTCATCTATGTAAATGCAAGTGTATCTGGGATGGCGATGAAGACTGCTTGCCACTTCAAATCCTCAGAATCTTTCTCTGTCAGGGATCCCTTCCTCTCAAGTGCCACTTCTCCCCAGCTGGTTAGGGCTGAATCACAGGAAACTGCACAGTGAGTGCAATTTTCCAAGTTTGGGACAAAGACAAGATAAAGCCCCCCAATCTCCAAGTACAGTGTGTAGGTGCTACAAGGGAGAAGGACAGAAGGATGCTGGGAGAGGAGAGGAATGCTGGGGGAGGAGAGCCTCCTCTAGAACAGCATGTCCAGGTTAGGCATTTGCCTGAAGACCTGAGGGAGGGTCCTGCAAAGTGAGGGTCAAAGCTCTGTGGCTGGGGTGGGAGGGTCCCACAGGGACTGTGACTGGAGACAGCTGACAAAGAACAAGGGCTCACCAGTCAGTGTGAAGCTGCACCTTGGAGAAAGTCAGGAATCTGTGACTCTGGGAATATGCTGTCACAAAGGCTTATCAGGAGGGCTTTGTCACTTTGTGGTGTGTCCTATGCAGTCTTACTTATAGGTGGCAGAGGTAAAGAACGGAAGTGCAGAAGGGTTTGTGGAGTCGGGGTTCACTTGGGTTTGTCTTGATTTAGGCTGTAGCTATGGCATTTGTGTGCGTATTCTGGGATAACCATGTAGACACGACAGCTCTGAGCTGTTGGGGCACTGGGAAGGGACAACACCATTTGGACTGCCTGTGATGCATGTTTAGCACACCAGGTGCTACCAGCCCCCGCTGCCAAGCCCTGCCCAGGTTTCTTGTTCCCTGGCATCTGTCCCATCAATCATAACAATGTCTGGCACATCGCATTAGTTTCATGCATCTATGCTGAATACCTGAAGAGTACAGATTCAAAACCTTGGCAGGATTTGAACCGAGGTTGTTTGCTGAGACACAGTGAGGTCTAGGTGCCAGGTCTGCCTGGGTCTGAATCCTGGCTCTGTCATGAGTTGTGTGAAAATGGGCATTAGGCTGATGCTCTTTTTTTTTCTTTTTTTTTCTTTTTTTTTTTTTCCGGAGCTGGGGACCAAACCCAGGGCCTTGCGCTTGCTAGGCAAGCGCTCTACCACTGAGCTAAATCCCCAACCCGCTCTTTTTTTTTTTTTTTAAGATTTATTTATTGTTTGTATGTGAGTACCCTGTCACTGTCTTCAGACACACCAGAAGAGGACATCAGATCCCATTACAGATGGTTGTGAGCCACTGTGTGGTTGCTGAGAATTGAACTCAGTACCTCTGGAAGAGCAGTCAGTGCCCTTAACCATCTCTCCAGCCCCATAGACTGGTGTTCTTAAAGTCTGAACTTTCTAATGTATAGACTGGAAGTACTCAGGGTCACTTCTTTGAGAAGCTACTGTGCACATGTATTTAGATCATGTGTGCAAAGCTCTTCCAATCTGCTGCTTCAATGATGCTGGTGTCCTGCCTCCTTTATCTGTGTAGCCCATCCTTACTGTAGCCTAAGCGCCAGAGGGGGCAACAGAGCAGACCATCAGATTAGTTCAGGAAGAAGGGATCCTGGAGGAAAGTCTCCCCAGTATAAAGGTATAGATAAAGGCATGGAGCCCACAGGCTGGAGAACCTTCTATGACTGTGTCTGGGACAAAAGGAAGAATCAGACTTTGAGGGCAGCTAAGAAGGCGGGCTGCTGCTGCTTTGAGCCACCATGTGGTCCTTCCATTCTGGACTTTCACTGGTCCTTAGCCTCCAGAGTTGGGAGAATGGTAGTGCTTATGTCTGTCAAAGTCTCCTGGAGGTTCCCATGAGATGGATGTGGCCACACACCAGACACACAGACACGATGCACACATGAGAGATCAGGTCTTTTCAGTCTGCAGGACTGGAGGTAGAGGGAAGATGGAATGGAATTTTTCAAACCCACAGAGGGATGGAAAGGGGGAAGCTCAGCTTGTTCACCAAAACCTGGCATGCTGGAGTTACAGGGCCCCCTTGGAGTGCAAGTGAGGTAAGTTTAGGACAAATCAAAGGCAGCGTGCTTCACCCAGCAGGGGAGGACACCGATGGAACTCATTACCCCAAGATGTGGTCCCGGTTGGAAATATAAATAGCTTCACAAAAGGTTTAGATAAATCCGTGGATGACAGCTCCATTCATGAGTTAGAAAGGGAAAGAGGCTGTTTGGGGGCCCCCTGGGCAGGCATCAGGGAGGCAACCTGACCTCCCTAAAGACCACCCCTTGGGGTCCTGTTAAAGACAGTACTATGGCCACAGGGATTCCAGAAGGCAACTTTGGCGTTTCTGTGGACCAGGGTGTGGCCTGAGTCCCCTGTCTCCTGAATGTCCCCAACATTTTACCAGCCGCTGCTGGGGAGACATGGACCTCAACCAGCTCTAGGGAAAGCAGTTCGGCCAGGCTGTCCCCCTATGGGACCAGCAGAGGGAGACAGACACCACATCCAGTCCCAGAGCCCAGGGCAAATCCAGGGTGGCTGGCCTGACCCTGGGTCAAGCATGCATCTGTGGGTACCAGTCTATGAGCCCTGCCTTATTCTAGGTCCCATAGGGGAAACAGCAAAAACGGTGTCATCCTAGGGTTTGCTTGTGGGCATGAAGGTGGAAAGAGGCTGTCAGGGATATAGGGACAGAACGGCTAAGGGGCCTCTGACTAAAGGCAGGGCTGCTTTAGAGCTGAGTTGCCTGCCTCTATGACCTTAAGCAAGTTGTACAATTTGTGCTTCAAGCTGGTGGATCTGGGCCTCCACTCTACCCAGTGCAGGGGATCGAACTCAGAACCCTGCTTGTGCATGCTCAGTCACTGAAAATCCCAGTCTGAAATTTCTGATAACAAAAAAAACCTGATGGGGGCTGGAGAGATGGCTCAGTGGTTAAGAGCACTGACTGCTCTTCCAGAGGTTCTGAGTTCAAATCCCAGCAACCACATGGTGGCTCACAACCATCTGTAATGGGATCCGATGCCCTCTTCTGGTGTGTCTGAAGACAGCTACAGTGTACTCATATACATAAAATAAACAAATCTTAAAAACAAACAAACAAACAAACAAACAAACAAAACCTGACGGATCTGTCCAGAGTCCTCACGAGTCGGAGGTTGAGGAAAGGCTGGCCCCGGGCACCCTAGTCTGCACTGTAGCCTCATAGCAAGCTGCCCACGTGTCTAGTCAGTATTAAAGTCACCTTTCCATGTGGCCCTGGAAGGCAGGCTGTGTCTGGTCCACATTGGGCAGTGAGATATACACAGCAGCTGCTTTGGGAAGCCTTTGGGAGGTAACAGGATGGCACAGACATGGGTACTAGTTCCTTCCCAGGCCTATACTCTTCTGTTGGCCATGCAACTTTCTCTGACCAATCAGAGAGGTCTTCCAAGCTCCACAGCCTTCCCTACCTCTCAGCCCCTATCTCATCATCATTGTTTTGTTCCGGGACAGGACCTCGTAGCCCTGGCTCACACGATGTGCCCACGACATGCCCATCATTACCATTTTGTGTAGATGCTATTTGTCTGTCTGCAGAGCTGGGGACCAGACTCTGGGCCTCATGTATGGTAGGGAAGCACTCTGCTACTGAGCTCCAACACCAGCTCCCGATCCTATTGTACTTATGCAGATACTCTCTTAGGGACCACAAGGACCTGAGGACATGGAGGAGTAAAGGGGATAGTGGCTTCCCCAAGGTCACGTAAGTAAAAGAGGAACATATTCTCTCCTCTGTCACTAAGCCTCTTCATCAGTTCATTGTTGATGGTCTCAGGGAAAGTGGCTATCTCTGACTCTTGGCCTGGACAGCCTGGAGAGACCTGAAGAGAGGATAGTGGGGAGAAGGGAAGGGTGAAGGCGGGAGGAGCCAGCAGTGACTCAGCAGGGCAGGATAAGGATCTCCCAGCCCAGGGAGAGGTAACCCCACTCCTCTGCCAGGGGAGACAGAGTCACAGAGCCTGCAGCATGGGTTGGCCAGGGCAATGGAACATCGTGGGAGAAGTGGGAGAATGGCAAGGACAGCTCTTGGCAGGCAAAGGAAGTCAAGCACCTGGGGGTATCCCTTCTGCCCGTCTGCCCACACCCATCACCCAGACACCCCATGGAAGACAGATAAAGCCATGGTGAGGCAGAGGGGAGACAGCCAAGGAACCACATAGCTGTACAGTGCAAGTGAGTCTCAGCTTCCTCCCAGCTCCAAGGGGGAAGTGGGGTGGGGTGTCCTTTGGGGAAGCTTGAGCTGGGCCAGGTATGGGTGGGGGAGCCAGGGCAGGGCAGGGAAGTTGCTGAGGTGAGAGGAGCCCTCTGCCCCTGGGGTTTCCGCTGACATCAGGGCCAGCTCAGGGTGAGGCAGGGCCCTCTGGGCTGGAGTGTGTTAGAGGAAAAGGGAAAGCACCAGACAGCTCTCCTATCCTCAGCCTCCTCCTGCCCTCCTCACACCACTGCAGGAATTTTTGGTACACTGTGCAGAACACTCCCAAGGATATTTGGATTGAACCCCTGAAGCTATCCAGGGAATCTCTTTGTGGACCAGTATAGAAGGAAGCCCCTGTCTTGCTGCTTTAGTAGATGACTTTAATGCTCACTGTGTGGCTTCAAGCTCCCTCCTAATGGAATCCAGAATCTACCCGAGGTTTTCAGTGTTCTTAGGATCTGCCTCTCTTGGACACAGGAGGGCGATGCTAAGGCACCTGGCACAGCTTACAGTGCTACATGTGGCAGAGGGGCCAAAATTCTACTGCTCCAAGTACTAGAATAATCTGTACATGTCTCAAGGAACACCTTGGTATCTTGAAGGACCCCCTGTGCCCACAGCCACAGACCTCATAGCCAGGGGACTCAATAAAGTTTTACAACACAAAATGTGCCCTCAGCCTCTTCTCTGTGGAATCATCTCAAGGCAGTCCCCAGGTTGGTACCTGCATAGTATAGTTAAATGGACATAGTCCCTGAGGTCACACAATGCTGGGTCCTCATCCCTGTTCTACCATGCAGTCTGGTGTAGTATAGTGGAGTGACTTCACCTGCTTCCTTCTTATTTAAGGACAGGATCTATATCACAGGGTTTCTGCAAAGATAAGATCAAAGGACAGAGATGGCCTGAAGAGGACTACTGCCTCTGAGGAAAGGGTGCTCAGTGTTTTAAAGGGCTATTGTAATCTTTAAGCCAAATAACCATCAAGAAGAGAAGACTTAGCACTCAGGAGGCAGAGGAAGGTGGATCTGAATCTCTGAGTTTGAAGACAGCCTGGTCTACAGAGTGAGTTCCAGGACAGCCAGGGTTATACAGAGAAACCCTGTCTCAAAAAACAAAAACAGAACACAACAAATAAAGCTTGACTAGGCTGAGGAGTCATTCCTGCCTTCCCTATGTATACCTGGGCCAGCCTCTGTCATTCCACCCACAGCCCCTTAAGGCTCCTCTATTTTTCCTTAGGTAGCCGGCATGGAGGAGGCCCTTAAGAGAATGTCTAGTGACCAATGAATTAAAAAATGTCCCTACACCCTCTGTAGGCTTGTCCAAGCCCTTCCTGATCACCTGTCAAGAGGAGACAAGATTAGAGTTCAAGAATTGGGACCTCCTTAGGCCAGGACCTCGTCAGTGCCAAAAGCTGTATCAAATACAGTATTTTTGGGGTACCTAGAGAGCTCCCTCCTGTGACAGTTCTAAGATAAAAGAGGAAAGGGAGACAGAGGGAAAGAAGAAAGGGGCGGGATTATAGCCAGTGCCTAAGCTAATATCCAGTTACTTTTAGTTCTTCCTTGGAGGGCAGTTTGGTTGCCAGTGCTGCCCCTCAACCCATCACATTTCTTGGGTCTACTTGCCATCCATCGGTAGCCTGCTACCTGGAAGGTCAAAGGAGGTAGCAGCATTGACTCACTGAATTCCTGGAGAAGGAGGGTAGATGAGGTCAAACCCCAGGTACCCTGAGTTGCAGTCTCACTCCCACCCTGCCTGCAGCTGCTTCTGGGAACTGTGTGGCTGGTGCCCAGTGGACTCTCCTACTGTGGCTAGTGATGGCATTTAATAAGTGTCCCCAAACCCAACTTCTTGAAGGCAATATTGGGATTTCCTCTTCTGTTTATTACAAGACAGAGTATCCCAACAGAAGCTGAGAAAGCAGCCTAACAGGATCTCACAGGACAAAGAGGATGATTCTCTCTCTCTTCCTGAGGATGCTTATCTGGAGCTGGGGGTGGTATCTAGTTTCTCCTGCAGCCTCTCCCCTACCCCCACTCCCAGACGCTTGGGAGTTGGAAGGGCCCTGACCAGGTTTTGAGAGCCAGCAAGGGTAAGGAAGGGAGAACAGGAGCTTCATCAGCTCCTCAGCTGGAAACCAGAAGACAGCACCTGCCCTGCCCCACCCTGCTCCACAGAAACCCTGGGGGGCTCTCCTGATTCACTTTCCTTTCTTCCTTCTCCCCCAAATTCCAGCAGCCCACCCCTATTGGGGATTTGGCAGGAGGCAGTCTTTACTCTGGCCCCCACCCCACCCCAACTGGCAGCTTCTAGCTTGCTGCCTTTGCCCAGACATGGCAGAGGGGCACTGGCAGCTTGGAGATGGAGTTGATTTTCCCTTTGGCACTGTAGGAGTTGGGGGGTGGCCCCCACTGTGTGAGGGGAGAGGGCAGAGAGGCAAGTCCAGACATGGGGCTAAGGGAGAATTTGACTTTCCTAGAATGTGGGGTCACTACATTAAGAATCAAAAGGCAAACAGGGAGCCCCAGGAACCATGTGTAAAGCCAGTTGTCCTGCTCCCTCCCGACCTGGGCTGGATCTGCTGGGAACAAGTGCCCACAGTTTCTGCGAGTCAATGTCTTTCGAGACACAGCTGGGTAGAGTAACCCCATAGTCCTTCCCTTCAGTAACTACAGCTTTCCTCATTCTATTTGTCTCTCTGTGTCTCTTCCCAGATCCTTCACCTTTCTCCTTTCTTTCCTCTCCCCCTCAGCCCTCCTTACTTCTCTCTTCATCGAGGCTGTTCCCCCTGACTCAGCAAGGTGCTTTATAAGGTGCTGAGGGGCTCAGCCAAATCCAAACCACATTGTCTGCAAAGCCTTTCCACCAGGGGCGAGCTGTGCAACTGCACAGCCCAAGCTGGGCTTTCAAGCTGCTCCTTCCCTTCTTGCTTCCTTCAGAAGGGGTCGTAGACACCAGAGGGACCTCCTGGTCCACTCTGGGCCAGTCACTTGTGGGCATCTGCCTTCTTGACCTTGGCAAGCGCATCAAGAGATGGTTAGGCTCATTGGCCGAGAATGTCATTGAAACTCCAGAGCCCTGGCTGGTGGGGGCTGGGGAGGTGGGGGAGGAAGGTCTAAGCACTTTTCACAGGGCCCCTCCAAGGCCCTTTTCATCAGAGCAGCGACTGATGCTCTAGGAGCCCCTGCCCCCACCCAGACCAGCTCTCCGTTCTCAGCTTTTTCTTCTTGTTCAGAAGGGGGGGGGTGAGGGAGAGAGAAAGGAAGGGGGGCGAGGGAGAGAGAAAGGAAGGGAGAGAGGGAAAAAATAGAAAGAAATAACCAACAACAAAGTCTGTCCCACTCCAGTGAGGTAATTGAAAACAAACTTCTTCCCCACCCCCCCACCCCCCCACCCCAGTTCTCCAGTGCAGAAAAGGGAAGTGCTGCCCTGGGAAACCAGCACTAGCCATGACTGATGCCTACTCTGACCCACAGGCTGGAGGGGCTGTGCTAGACTGGCAGAGTGCCCTCCTTCCCCAGGGGTACCAGCAGAAGTGGGGGGGTGGATATCTCATGCCATTCCAGAGACAGACATCACCTTCCAGGTCTGGCTGCCACCCGTATCTGCCCCTGTTGAGACTACAGACAAACAACTATATTAGCAACTTATCAGATGACCTAATTGATGGTATGCTTCTACAAGAACCCAAGATTGGGGACCAAATGACTGTCCCCCAAGAAAAATCACAAAATGGGGCTGTCTCCAAGCCCCAGATGACAGCTGTTTCCTCTGCACTAGCTCTCTTGCTCACTCGCTCTCCCTGGCAGCCCTTTGGAGAGGGAGGAAGGAGGAGGAAAGGAGACCCTCCTGGGAGGGTCTAGGCTTATGGGTCCCCTAGGTCTCCCACTCAGAAAGTCCCAACCCAGGCCTGAGGGGAAGGAGGGAGAGTGCTCGTTGCCAAACCACCCCTACCTCACCACCGGAAAAACCAACAACCCAAAACCCCAAAGGGAAGAGGATGCCAAATGTCTCGATGGGGAAGCATTTCACAAACGGGATGCTAGGTCTATCCATGGCCTTGAATCTTCGAGTTCCCGCTGAGTCACCCGTGAAGCCTCTGGTGTTGAAACTGGTCCGGTGCCTTGTGCTGATTAATGAATTACAAATCCCCCACCCATGTGCACTCTCCCTGGTCACTGGGAAGAATGAAAACCCTTGTGAACTTGACTGAGAAGCTGGGCCCTGGTGCCCTCTCCCCTCCTCAGGGGGCATTGTGAGCTGGTTAGTCACCTGCCCCAGCCCCTGGCGCCTCACTTAGCTCTAGCTTTTGGAAGTGGGACAAGTGGCGGGACAATAGGCAAGGGGGGCGGTCAGCCCAGACAAAGGGCAGCAGGAAAAACACCATCACTTGCTCGGAGGCCAGCTTGCTGGCATTTGAGAGAATGTGTCATTGCATTTACTCAAGTGGGAGGGGGAGGGAAGGTTAGAAATGAAGAGACAGAGGTAGGGTGGGTATAGGGACCCTAAACCCGGCAAGGAGCGGAGGGAAGGAGGCCAGCATGCCCTGGCGGACACCAAGGAAGAAGCCCACACCAAGGCCAGCTCCCTTTCCAAGCTCCCAAGAGTTTGCAGAGGGACGATGCCCTCCCTGCCCCCTCCCCCAGGAGGCCTAGGGTGGTACCGTCGCAGCCTTGCCTCACCTCACCACCCCCCCTCAATGTTGTGGGAGGGAGAGGAGCCCCAGAAGCCCTCCCTTCCCTCCTCCCCCCTCTTCCCCCCACCCGGGGAGGGCTGCTACAATTTGTGGTTACAGCTTTACACGTCAGAAAAAAAAAAGTTTGCAGAATGTCCCACACCGAAAAAAAAAATGCGAAACCGAGAGAAAAAAACCTGCGAGTGGGCCTGGCGGATGGGATTATTAAAGCTTCGCCGGAGCCGCGGCTCGCCCTCCCACTCCGCCAGCCTCTGGGAGAGGAGCCGCGCCCGGCCGGCCCGGCCCCCAGCCCCATGGACCTCCGAGCAGGTAGGAGCCAGGCGTCCGAGGCCGAGGCCTCCGCCCCCGCCCAGCACCAGTGAGATCCGGTTCCCGTCCTCCTCCCCACCCTCGGAGCCCCAAGCCAGGGCCGGGCCGGGGAGCAGAGCTCGGGCTGGGGAGGTACGGCCGGGCGCCCTCGAGAGGGGCCGGGTGGGGACGCGGCATTCCTGGAGTCCGCTTGGAGGAGCCAGGAGGTGGCTGAGAACGCGGCGGGGAGCCTGGACAACCCTCAGACCTGGACGGGCGGCCACCTGGAGCCACCGCGAGGCGGGGTCCCAGGGAACCCGCGGACACAGAGCCCCGCGCCAGAGTCGGGGCGAGCGAGTCCGAGGCGGGCAGCGAGGGTGCGGGGAAGGGGGGACGCGGCGCGAGGGAGGAGGGGGCCAGGAGAGGAAGAGGGAGGGAGAGAAGCAGAGGGGGAGCCCGCGGCCGAGCAGCGGGAGGCGAGGGGGAGGCCGACACCTCGGGCCGCGCTGAACTCTTTCCTCGGCCCGCGGGGAGGGGAGGAGGGCGCGCGAGAGGAGGGCGGAGGGCAGAGCAAACCTAGCTGGGCCGGGCCGGGCCGCGGGACTCCGGCTACTACGCTGCGCGCGGCGTGGCCGGAGCCCTTCCATGCAGCCCACCGCCTGGGAGCCAGAGGCAGGTAGGCGCGGCGGGGTGGACGGGGCCCGCGGACCGCAGTGGCCTGGGAGTGATTACTGCAGGAGGGATTTGTGGGGGAGACGCTGCCTGGCCGGACCCAGCAGGAAAAAGTCCGTCAGCGGCCCGGGAGCGCCGAGACTGCCGGCAGCCCCTCGAGCGGCTGCCTGACTAGGCGGCCCGTGGCAGGAGGGCGGGCCGGGCAGGGAGTGGACGCGACGGAGCGGGCAGCGGCTCATTCGAGCCCCGAAGCCCGGCGCCCGGACCCCGCCTCCGCCCCCGCCGCCGTCGGGAAGGGAGCGGGCGGGGGGGCGGGGCTGGGGGCGCCGGGGCCACACAAGGGGAAGGCGCCACTGCCACCAGGAGGGGTCCGGGATCGAGAGGTCATGGTCAAGAAGGTAGGGCCAGCGAACTGCCAACTCCCACCATCCCAGTTCTTGGGGCTGGTCCCCTCAAGCAAAGTCCCCGTAGCTTCTTCAAAGTCCCCAAACTCATGTTCTCACCTACCTTTCTACTGCATTGGGGTGCAGAAGGCTTCCCTTTAGGAGACCCCCCAGTTCTGTGTTCTCCAGAGCCTAGGAGCAGGAAGAACCTGCCAAAAGAAGGAGGGCAGACAGTGGATGGATGGCAGCGGCAGTCCAAATCTTAGAGAAACATCCTGCCCACCTCTCAGAATCTGAGCAGGGAAATCTCTGGCTTTCATTGTCCCTGACAGGCATCAGTCTCAGTCTATTACACACTGCCATCCGGTTTGCCCACCTCAGCACCGGACATAAGTTCTCTAAAAGACAAGATGCACCCTTCTAGCTCTAGTGTCTGGTAGCCACACATCAAGGAAGAGAAAGAACAACTAGAAATGGAAGCCACTGTCCCTGGGCAACCTCAGAAGAGTCTGCTGACTGGAGTAATGGGCTCCCCAGGCTGCACACTGAAGTGTCCCATTCACACTTCTACAAGCCTAGCTACTGATTCCTGACACTTGACATTCCTCCCCATAATCCCACCTGCCTGTTCACACCCTGGCTCCTGCACACTCTGCAGCCCCTCCCACACCCTCCTGTAAGCTCTTGACCACAACACCCTTTCCAGTTCACCCACACACTTGCTCTGGGCTATTTCCTTCATTTCTTTTTTGGCGGCCTCAGCGGGCTGCTCAACTCTAAAGCTGTGGCTTTACTCTCATCTCCCTGAGAAACCAAGGGCCCTCTTGTGGCATATTGGAGCAGCTTTTTCCTTAGCCTAAGCGCAACTCCTGGATTGACTTCACAAGGAAAGGACTTGCCTTGCCTTGTGCTTTTCTCCCCCCTGACACTAGCCTATCTTTTGGACTAGAAAGGAAGAGAAGGGAAACGAACTGTTGGAAAGGACACAGACATGGGGCTCCATAGGATCCATCTGGGAGGAACCTTAGCACACTGCAGTCTCTTTATGGGAGCCACTGCCACCAGATGGGTTCATAGTAGAGCTCAGTCTCCTCACTTCCAAGCCTACCTCCATTCCTCACCAGCCATGGGGGAAGGGAACCTAAGACTGCAGAAGTGAAGGAAGGAAAAAACAGAAGGGGCAGCCATTCTTGAGGATGGAAAAATCAGGTTCCTGTGGGCTTTTCTCTGGGTAGGACCCCTGGATCTCACACTATGTTTTAGGTTGCTCCCTCCAGTTCCCCTAAGTGGACTGCAAGTCACCCAGTTGCTGGCTCAATATGGACCAGGCATGACCTCTCCTGCTGGCTCCCATATTTAGACTAGACTGTAGAACTTCTGGACCCAGCTTCTAGGACTTACAGCTGTTAGCCCCTAGTCCCAGGTGCAGTCTCCCCATCTACCCTGGACATCTGCACTGCTGAGCCCCCCACCCTCACTGAGGGTGGTCAGCCTGTGGGTTAGGCCAGGAGCTGAGGGGAGGCTGCTGAAGGCCTGCTGTGTAGCATATGGGGGTGGCCTTTGGGCTTGCCAGGGATAAGGCTCTGTGTGTGTGTGTGTGTGTGTGTGTGTGTGTGTGTGTGTGTGTGTGTGTGTGTGTGTGTTCGTGAGGGGGGCCTGGTTTCCCAGGGCCCTGGGATCTGGATAGAATTAGGGCTGGCCCTGGCAGGGGCCAGGATAGGGAGTGGAGGGTGCTGCAGCAGGAAACGTGAGCTGCACTCATTAGCTCCTCACGTGCTCAGCGGATTTATAAACACAAGGAGAAGGGGATGTAAACAATCAGTGGGCAGCAGCCAGAGGCAGGGCTGGGGCTGGGGACCAGGGCTGGGGGAGGGGATGGGATGCAGCCTTATGGTGGGGTCCACCTGCATACATCATGAGCTAGAGAGAAAAACAGGGAGCCAAACCTATCCGTGGGCATTGGGAGTCCCTGGCTTAGTGCTCATCCTGAGGTCAGGTGTTTTCTGTTCAGGCCTTCCAGCTTGGCTGCCTGAGATATGGGCACATCTTGTCCAAGATCAGAGTTATCATAGGACAGAGCAGAGTTCTCTATAGTTCAACTCCCCTTTCACCTCTACTGGCCTCCACTCTTGATTCCTACAACTGACTCCCATGCTTCCTTCTGCTTCTCTCTAGGACTGGCCAGTAGGCTCCCCTTCTATTCTCCCGTGTGCCCCCACCCCCCAGCTTGCAGTGACATAGTTACCTCAGAACTGAAATATTCCTGGAAACACCGGCCTCGTCTGGTTAATTTCATGAGCCGTTTTTCTGCCCAGATGACTTAGCTTTTGTTTATCCAAAGGCTTTTTCTCTCCTGTTGTCCCAGTGTAAGGAGCTGTTCTCCCCAGAGATGTCCCACAGGACCCAGGAAGGGAGTGAGGAACAGGCTTCATGCTAGGCTCCTGACTGTATCTCCTGTTATAAGACAGACAGCCTCGGTCAGGACTCTGGATGACAGGGCTGCCTCCGGAGAGTCAGGTAAAGAGGCCAGCCAAGCCTCCAGTTTCTGCTTTGGCAGGACTTTGGCAATGCCACTAACTTCCAGCAAAGTCATACTCCATCCTAAAAGCTGTCTCGCGATTGGAAGAGCCACTGTTCAACTCATCAGGGCCCTGGTCTCCAAAAGTAACCCTACATGATACCCACAGGATCCTACAAGGGACTTAGCCAGATGCTCAGGGTGCGGTACAGAGGAGGAGGACTTGGATGTATTTGGAGATACAATGATCAAGGAATAGAAACAAAAACAGAGGCAGGTAAGAACTAGGGGAAACAACCAAGGAAGGAACACAGGCTGCAGATGAGAGAGAGAAAAGTGGAGCCCAGGGGCTGGAGAGATGGCTCAGTGGTTAAGAGCACTGACTGCTCTTTCAGAGGTCCTGAGTTCAATTCCCAGCAACCACACGGTGGCTCACAACCATCTGTAATGGGATCTGATGTCCTCTTCTGATGTCTGATGTGTCTGAAGACAGCTATAGTATACTCATATAAATAAATAAATCTTCCAAAAAATAAAAAAAAAGAAAGAAAGAAAAGTGAAGCCTGTTTGTCCAGGAAACAGTTAAACCCTGCTGTCTGGGGGTTGGGGATTTAGCTCAGTGGTACAGTGCTTGCCTAGGAAGCGCAAGGCCCTGGGTTCGGTCCCCAGCTCCGGGGGGGGGGGGGGAAAAAAAAAAAAAAAAAAAAAAAAAAGAAAATATAAGAAAATACATCAAGACAGAGCACTATTGCAAACCCTGCTGTCTGAAAATAGATGTGAACTTGCACGCATGCGCGCGCGCGCGCGCACACACACACACACACACACACACACACACACACGAGCTACCCACTCTGCCACCCACTCTGCCATGCTCCACCTGAAAAGCTAGCTCATCAAGCACCTGTACTGTGTGTGCACCATAGCAAAAGCCCTCAGCTGCCTTCTGTAGTCTAAATGTGACAGACAATCTTGAAGAGTAACCCCCAAAGCCCTAAAGACAGCATTACAACAGACTCTAACCCTAGTCTCCGTGCCTCCTTAACTCCAAACCCTACCTGGAGTCTGAATACAGCCAAATGGTTAAGCCTATCCACTTGTTTCTAAGAAACATGTCATTATAGAAAAATCTGAAGTATAAAATGTAAACTAAAGGAAAGAAACCACTTGATCTCATACCTATCCAAGCTTAAAGCCCAAACTAGCCCTGTGTTTTGTGACGTGCCAAACACCATTCTCTTTGATGGATAAAGCAGCAAATCCGCAGGTCTTGGTCCCAGCTAACCTTCTGCCTGCCCAGACCTAACCACATCCTCCTCCTGGACTCAACTCTCAACCACACTCACTCAACCAAATCCCAGTCTAAATTCAACTGAAATGTTCAGGCCAACCTAGTCTTCAAGTCTAACCTAGCCCACTGCCTATTATATTCCTACCCTATCCTAGCCCCTATTTTAATTTTGGACCTCATCTAAAAGTCTCTTTAGGAAAGCACGTTTCCCACCTGATTCTGGCCCTTCTCCCAGCATCAACTCCTGACTTCTGGAATAATCAAACCCTCTGTTGCCTTTGTGATCAGCCTCCCTCTTTAAACTCACATCTTTCCCCTTCATGCTCCCCCTACACCACCCTAGATAAAGATGGGGGAGACATTGGCAGTCAGGGCCTGCAGGGACAAGCCTGTAATTCCAGCTACTCTGGAGGCTGAGGCAGAAAGATTGTAAGTTTACAAGTAGCTTGGGCAACTTAGGGAGGGAGACCCTGCATCGAAAATAGAGAATGCTGGGGCATTCAGTGGTAGAGCACATGCCTGCATGCACAGGCCCTGTGTTTAATCCTAGCACTACAGGAAAAGAAAGGAGGGGAATCAAACTTCTACACTGCTATAAGAGGAATGCTATATCTCCTTCAGTTAACCCTATCCTGCCCTCACAACACCCAGGAACTATAGCCTAGTATATACCCTCCACTTGTCACTCCACAAACCGGTTATCTTGGACCCTTGGCCTGACCTCAGCTGTGGAACACTACTCCTATCTCCCAGAGCCGCTGCCTCTCCTCTCACTCTTCCACAGGGTTCACTGCTCACAGCTTGCCAGAGCTAACATATGTCATATTCCCACCCTTTAGTTCCTGCTGCAATGGAACTGGAAGACTTGGAGAAGAGGCTGGACACAACTGGAACGCCAGCATATTGACACAAAAGTCTCTAAAGCCAGGCCTGGCCCTCTGAGTAGACACATGCACACGTATTTGGCACATATAGGGAAGACATGCCAAGGACTCAGCTGATAGCAGTCGAGAGTCTACTGACAGACACACATGCCAGGACTGTTCTCACAAACATACCTCCACATACACTCTTGGACCACAAGTCTTTCCCTCCTCCATCCCCTCCACCTTCCATCTGGTCTCTCTTTCTCACCCCCCTTCCTAGCCCAAGGTGGGGACAGACACCTGAGGGGCTGCCAGCTGTTTCCCCACGTGGGCCTGGGCCCACCCTCATACTTCTTGCCCATCCTATCCACAGGGGACTCGTGGGGGATGTTAGCTTGCCTCTGCACGGTGCTGTGGCACCTCCCTGCAGTGCCAGCTCTTAATCGAACAGGAGATCCAGGCCCTGGCCCCTCCATCCAGAAAACCTATGACCTCACCCGCTACCTGGAGCATCAACTCCGCAGCTTAGCTGGGACCTACGTGAGTATCCCCTTTGGCAAAAAAAAAGCAGAGGTTTTTGGGAAAAGAGAGCATGGGGCAGGGGTCCTAGTAAATGATGGGGTGATGAGAGGTCTTTTGGGTCCACACAGTTTCTCCATCTGGCCTATCTTCTGCCCTTCCCTCTCAGGTGCCCCCCCCCAATCCTGGCCTCAGGAGTAGGCATGTGGGCAGGCCTCGAACCCGCCTTGGCCCATTGCCCCATTGGCTGCCAGCCCAGCTGCCTGCCTCCCCCTGGGGGCTGGGGAAGTCTCCTCTGTTTACACCGTGTTGTGGTGTCTCTTGCAAGGGTGGGGCTGGGTGGGGATGGAGGGGCCCCACCTTCTATGCTTGTGTTCCAGCTCGCCTCTACCCCCAGACCTGGGGCCCTGTTGTTCTGGACCCATGGTCCTCCCTCTGTCTGCCTCTCCCACCCTTCACAGACCTCTTAGGAGGTCGAAGGAGAGGTCTATAAAGAATCTAAAGCAGTCATGGCAAGGGGTTCAGGGTATGGAGGGTGGAGGAGAGAGGCTCGGAGGCACTGAGGACCATGGGGAGCAGGCCCTCTTCCCGTGTTCCTCTTCCACATCCCAGACCCTACTCCTGAGCCAGGGAAGAAGAGGGAGGAGGTGGCGGGGGAGCTGGCTCCGGCCCCAGGATACACCGAGGAAATTAGTTTGTCTCTGTGCTTGTCAGCGTGTGAACCTCCCCCTGGGCCCTGCCTATCCCAGGCCTCGCCCCTCTTCTCTTTCCCTCCCAGTTGCACATCTCCCACATCCCCTTCCCTGGGCCTCAGGCCGTTCCCCTGAGACATTGGCAAGGCCTTTGCCCTCTTCCTATGCTAGTCTGTCTCCCATGCCCTTCCTCCTGTCCTCTCTTCAGATGTCCTCAGTTTCTTCCTTTTACAGCTCTGCTGCTAGCAACTGAGTCCTCTCCTTTGGGGTGCTGGTGAGTACACTGCAACCTCTTGTCCCTTTGGCTTAAAGTACTGGGCCTGCTGAAGTTTTGGTGCCTCCAGGTCCTTTGCCTTTGATAAGGATTCTCCTCTGACCCGTTTCCCTGCGCAGAAAACCTCTGCTTAAGTCTGCTACCCTCTCTAATTCCGAACCCTCTCTCTCCTAACTTCCTCTGCCAAATTTCTTAAAGGAGTCGTCTACACCCTCTGCCTCCACTTCCTCTCCACCCCCTCACTCGTTAACCCCCTGCAATCTGGCTTCCAGGCCACGGCAACCATGTCTCCCAGGTCATCAGGCACCTCCTCCTCACCAAACCCGACAGCATTTTCTGCGGCTCACTCTCATGTTCTGCAACTGCCCTGCGGAGCTCTGCTGCCTCCCTGAGCTCTCCCCTGGCCTGCACTCTCAGAGGCCACCTTCTACCTCTCCAGTCTGGTCTCCTGGCTCCTCCGGCTCCTCTTCTTCTCTGCCCTGCCCTATGGTGGGCATTCTTCACCCAGACAATCAGCACGTCCCTCCTGAGTGGCTCCTTCGTGGTTTTCTCTTTCTACACCTCTCCATAGGAGAACTCATCACCCCACTGCTTCACCTGTCTTCTCCATGCAAATGACACTTGCTGGAAAAACTCGGGAGGTCTGTGACCAGAGGCCTCCCATGTCAGGGGTCAAGAGCAATAGAAGCTTTGGGAGGAGGTATCTCTTTGGTGACAAGCTGGCAGCTCTGCTCTGCTCCTTCCCCATTGCCCTCTCCTTTTCACAGCTGAACTACCTGGGGCCCCCTTTCAACGAGCCTGACTTCAATCCTCCTCGGCTGGGGGCAGAAACTCTGCCTAGGGCCACGGTCAACTTGGAAGTGTGGCGAAGCCTCAATGACAGGCTACGGCTGACCCAGAACTATGAGGCCTACAGTCACCTCCTGTGTTACTTGCGTGGCCTCAACCGTCAAGCTGCCACAGCTGAACTACGACGTAGTCTGGCCCATTTCTGTACCAGTCTCCAGGGCCTGCTGGGAAGCATTGCAGGTGTCATGGCAACTCTTGGCTACCCATTACCCCAGCCTCTGCCAGGGACTGAGCCAGCCTGGGCCCCTGGCCCTGCCCACAGCGACTTCCTCCAGAAGATGGATGACTTCTGGCTGCTGAAGGAGCTGCAGACCTGGCTATGGCGTTCAGCCAAAGACTTCAACCGGCTTAAGAAGAAGATGCAACCTCCAGCAGCTTCAGTCACCCTGCACTTGGAGGCCCATGGTTTCTGATCTCCGACCCTTCACCCCCACACCTTCAGCCCCAGTCAACTGTGCTTCCATTGTGGGGTGAAAAATCCTCTATACCAACATTTGTTGAGCCAGGAGCCAGACCATGGTAGCTCTACCCTCCTCAGCCTTGGATGGGGGTGTAACTCAATAAGCCCTCTAGCTCCTAGAGTCCTAGGGTCTGGGGAAAAGGTACAGTGGGCACCAAGAGGGAATGCCTGAGGGAGTTGAATGGCTCAGTGGGTAGAAAGGCTCTCTCTGCCTCCTGCTTTCTGCTTGCCACTTGCCAGTATCCACTCAGTTCCTCATGTGGCACTTGCAGAAACATACCTGGAGGGCATGGGTGGGGGCCACTGTAGCATGTGCCTTTCTGGGATAAGGCCCCTTGGCTTCCCTCCCTCTCCTTGGATGGGTGTTGCTTCCCTACCCCAAAAACTACATATCCAGTTCAGGAAACAAAGTGACCAGTCTAAAGAAGAGTGTGATAGTAAGTGGAGGGGTAGGGTCTGTGCTGGAGGTGGCCTAGAAACCAGAAGATGTAATTCTAAAAGAGAAGGGCAGGGACAGACCAGACCCAGCAGTCACCAAGACAGTGGTGGCACAGGGCGGAAAACAAAAGCCATGTTGAGCATTAAGACCTTGCCTTGAATTTTCTTGCCAGCATCTTGGTACCTCCTCTCTGCCCCCTTTCCCAAGGTATCTGTGGTTGCCTGGGCTGGGGAGGGCAGCCATAGCCATAGCCACAGGGTTTCCTGAAAGTTTACATTGCAGTAGCATTGTGGGGTAAGGGGGATGGCTCCCCAGGCTCTATCCCCAGCCCCACCCACTCATGACTCTAAGTTTGTTGTATTAATATTTATTTATTTGGAGATGTTATTTATTAGATGATATTTATTGCAGAATTTCTATTCTTGTATTAACAAATAAAATGCTTGCCCCAGAACTTGGACTCTGTCTAGCTTGGTAATCTTCCTGGGGGCCATTGCTGGTGACCCTAGCCCTGCCTGCATGATTCTCACTGTTTCTTTATAACATAGAGGTACACCAGGCCTTGGAGCAACCTGTCCACTTGACCACACCCACAATGACTTGGTCCTCCCAGATAGTTGTGTGTGTTTCATGTTGTCTGCCGATCTTCCTCGCCTCTGGACTGTTTGTCTGGCCTCCCAGGTCTGTCTGGCCTTGAATCTCCCCACTCTAGCTCAGCTGCACCTGGTGGAAAAAACTGTCATGCTCCTCTCTGACTGGCTGATCGCTAACCCCTGACATTCAGTTCCAAACTTCCCCGGGCTTCCATTAGTTCCATAAGGGGCCCTCACCTTACTCTTCTCCTAGGAAGGCTGATGGACAGTGGCCACATCCAAGTTCCTTCCTATGGATCTGCGCCTTTCCCTCCAGTCTAACAGCCTATTTGGAGGAAAAGACTGGGATAGATGGGAGGGATAATCTAAGCTCCAATCTTATTTTATAGCCTGTTACTTGGATAGCCTTTTCAAAGTTTTCTGGTCTTTGTTTTCCCTATCTGTAAAGTGGGGATAATTAAATATCTTTATGCAATTTGGAGAGGGTGATAGAAATATTAAAGGTATCTGGCTATAGCAACAACCATTGGAATAATTACAGATTAGTTGGGACACACCACTGTGTCATGACACTCTAGTTATGAGCTACTGGGCAAATTAATGGGTTAATTGCTCCCAGGAAACACATGGATGTTTTATGAGAGTTTCCAAAACACAAGGCCTTACGCATTAAGGAAGTAACAAATGGTGGTAGTGTCACTCAGTGGACAGCTTCTTTAAAGACTTAATTACCTTCCCTTCACTACGCTCTCTGGGTATATTGAAACCAAGAGAAGACTCAAGCCTAACTTGACTCCTACTCTTGTGGAACTTAAATCTACGTGGGAAGGAAGCTTGACTTCCCTGAGATAATAAAGCACAGGATCCCATCACATGATTCAGTGGACAAGACCAGTGCATGAGCCCTAGAAAACGCTGAGATGAAGGTGCAGGGTGAGGAGTTTCTGATTGCCAATGTATGGGCTAGCCAACCTCAGCAGCATGCCCTAGGTCTCCTGTCCCAAGTGGAACATGTCCTGATTCTGTGGGCTGAGATAACCTGTCCAGTCACTCAACACAACTCTGCCCCTTTGCCTAATGAGACACACTAGAAAGGGGGTCAGGCTTTCTCTACACACAGGCAAAATGTATCTTGGCTTGTGATATGCAAAACATTAAGCAAGGATATATGAGGACAGCAGAGGGGAAAGCAAGGGTCCTGTTTTTACCTCGCAGTATTAGCTGGTGAGTTTCTCAGAGGCCAACACCAATCTTCCTCTGTAGTATTTCCCCCATTTCTCCCTTTGTTCCTTCTTCCTTCTCTCCCCTCTCCTCCTTTCCTTCCTCCTCTTTTTTCCTCTCCTCTTTCCCTCCTCTTTGTTCTCCTTCCCCCACCCCAACTTTTTTTCTCTCTCACTCTGTAGCCTAGGTTGCCTTTGAACTTGCAATTCTCCTGCCCCCACCTCTGCAGTGCTGGTTTAGAAAGCATACACCACATCATCTGCTCTTTCCTTTTCCGCTCTGCCCAGTTCAGGGCCAACCTAAAGGTGTTTCATTAATGTGTTCTGTAAGTGTGGACAAAGCAATCTAGAAAAAGGTGCTCATAAATGTTAGAATATGGGGCTGGGGAGATGGCTCAGTGGTTAAGAACACTGACTGCTCTTCCAGAGGTCCTGAGTTCAATTCCCAGCACCCACATGGTGGCTTACAATCAACTGTAATGGGATCAGATGCTCTCTTCTGGTGTATCTGCAGACAGCAACAGTGTACTCACATAAATAAATAAATAAATAAATAAATAAATAAATAAATAAATAAATAAATAAATAAAGTATGTTAGGATATGAGAAGCAGATCTATTTAAAGGTAGAAAGACCTAGGCAATGGGCCAGTGAGATGGCTCAGTGGGTAAAGGTGTTTGCTGCCAAGCCTAACCTGAGTTTGATCTCTACATGGTAGAAGAAGAGAACCAATAAATATTAGGAAAGATAGGGAATCAAGCAAGCAGACCCATCAAATGAAAGTGTAGGACAGAGGGCAGCACCTAACGGGTGAGGGGCTTAGGCTGAGAGCACATAGGAGGAAGCAGTGTGTCTCCTACTGATATGTGCAGTGCTGGCACACAGCAAGTGGTTGGCGCACCTTTTGTGTAAAGGCACAGGGTGAAATTTAGTTCCTGTCAGAGGACAGGAAGACTTTGGATAGGCAGAGATGGGTTAGAACACAGATAGTTTGGAGGTAGTCCTCAGGATTGGTCAGCCATGCATCCAGATAATGTTTAGCATAATGCCCAACATAGTGAAATCCTTGGTAATTTGATTTAAACTGATGTAAAGAGTGTCCAAAACAAGAGTTTTGAAGGGTTTAGAAGCCGAACGCTAATCGGCAGTCTCATGCTCTAGAGGAACTGAGAGGAGAAAATAGACGAAACCCACCAGTTTGAGCAGTTAGGAAACACAGGCAACTTGTTTGTTTTTGGATAATAGGGAGCTATGTAGACCAGGCTCACTTAAAACTCACAGTGATCCTCCTGCTTTAGTGTCCTAAGTGCTGGCATTATAGGCATGTACCACCATGCACACCCCATAGAGCCATTAAAATAGCAGGTGAGAGGCAGACACCCAATTGTGAGTCCAAGAAAGATACAGTGTGAGGGGAGTAGAAATGAATACATCCTGTGGTAAAGGCAGGATCAAGGAAGGCTTGTCATTTGTCTGTTTTAAATAGAAGAAATCTAAACATGTTATTGCCAAGTGTGGGGGTGGTGGCTGAAGAACGGAGGGTTTGGGGTATGGAAGAGATAAGAAAAAGAGAATCCAAAAGCTTGCTGGGCAGACGCAGGGAAGAACCAGGTGACTGTAGACACGTCTTTCTCGTGGGTCCCATCTGTGGTATTTCTCAGCAACCCGGAATCTGCTTGCCTCTACCTAGGCCTCCTCAGGACCTACTCTCAGCCTCCAGGAAGCTGCCTTCTCTCCAAGGTGCCGGTTTCCAGTGTGACACATGGGCTCCCTGGGGAGGTCAGGGGGACATCAACCCCACTCATTTGCTCTCTCCTCCCTAGGACACAGGACTTCTGGGCACAGTGCTCTGCCTCTATGGCACTGCAGAAATTGATTTGTATGTTAATTTCTCAATACCTGGGCTTCTGACTCAAAGACCTTACTTAAGAGTTGTAACTTGGGCTGGAGAGATGGCTTAGTGGTTAAGAGCACTGACTACGTTTCCAAAGTTTCTGAGTTCAAATCACAGCAACCACATGGTGGGACCATCTGTAATGGGATCTAATACCCTCTTCAGATGTGTCTGAAGACAGCTACAGTATACTGTATATTTACAGTATATAAATAAGATTAAATAAATCTTAAAAGAAAAAGAGTGCAGCTCTTGCAGAAGACGCAAGTTTGGTTCCCAGCACCCACACACAGTGGTTCACAATGGCCTGTAACTCCAGCTCCAGGGGGAATCTGACTCCTTTGGACTCTGTGATCTGTGAGAATCTGCACCCATATGCCAGTGCCCCTTGACTGAGTATATAACTAGTGGTAGAGCACATGCCTAGCAAGCATAAGGCTCCGAGTTCAAATCCAAGTACACCTTCCCCAAAACCCCAAAAACCAAATAACATCTCCAGGTACCTCAACGATGCCCCCTCCCAAAAAAACCCAAACAAATAACATCTCAAAAAACAATCTGACTTTTGCTAGGCCTTTTGCCATACTACAGGTGTATGCCTTTAATCCCACCACTCAGGAGACAGAGATAAGCAGATCTCTGTGAGTTCAAGGCCAGCCTGGTCTATGTATCGAGTTCCAGAATTCCAGAATAGCCAGCGCTACACACAGAAATCTTGTCTGAAAAAATAAAAACAAGAAAAGTTGTAACCTAGATGGCCAAAGACAACTCATAACAAAAATGTACATTAACCAACCTTCTCTTTTACCAGAGCTACCAGCCCAGTAACAGACACTCCCACAAGATGCTCAGTAGGATACAGTGCCAAAAACCCTGTCACTGTGATTGGGAATTACTAATGGGTATGTCAAAAACTCAAGTGGTGTGCACATCTGTAATCCCAATACTTGGGAGACGAAGGCAAGAAGATTAGGAGTTCAAGGCCAGTCTTGGCTTACGTAGTAAATTCAAAGTCTTGAGATAGTCAAGAAACTGTTCCAAAAAACAAACCAGAAAAAAAGAAAGAAAAAGAAAAAGAAAAACCCTAGAGCTCTGAAGTGTGCTCTCTGAGCTTGTTCTCACCTGTGGCTGTGGCTGCCCTGGAAGGTCCCACCCTCACCTTCTGTGTGAATTCAGTGCTCCACACATGAAGCTTCTCTTCCGTCCACTCCTGCCTTTGTTCTTTCTAGTGTCTATTCTGTTTGTAGTGTGGCACAATGGCTCACAACTGCTCAACAATGCCACTCTAGTGCCTAGGGTTACCATGTTTGTCTTGCTAATCATTACTCAGCATTGGAAATGCCCTCTCTTCACTTGGCCTCGATCTCTTTCTTGCCTAGGTCCCCAGAAGTCCTGTGTCGTGGGGAAGAGAGTGAAAATGAGCAGAGTTGAAGTCTCCCTGACCTCCCCAGGGAGCCCATGTGTATTGGAAACCGGCACCTAGGAGATAAGGTGGCTTTCTGGAGGCTGAGAGCCAATACTGAGGAGGCCTAGGTAGAGGCAAGTCACCATGCCTCCCTCACCAGAGAATGATGCAACGGCCAGGACTCAGGGACCCCCTTGGCAGCAAGAGAACTCATCCAAACACTCATCTTACACAATACATTGACCAGTTACCACAGCCACAGTCACTCAAAATGGGAAGGCAGAGGGCAGGCCTTTGCTTTCCTTAGCCTAGAGCACAAAGGTTAGCAATTCTAGGGAGCCATAATTGTCCCTGCCTTTGTCCTCTCAATTCTTGAGCTCGCTCACTCAGTCTGGTATCCAAATTTCCTAGAAGGGATAAAACCCTTGCCAGCAGACTAGTACCAACGACCCAGAGGAAGTGACTGTGAGAGAGCTGTGGCTCTGAGCCCCAGTCCCTTCTGTTTTACCCTTCAGGTCTGGTCCCTAACCTGGCTAGTTCACAGATAACTTGAGATACCTCCCCAACTTGTCAGACCTCCAGGATATGGCTCTTAGGACTAGGACCTCTTTCCTGCTGGACAAAGTCTGCCACCTGGTGGCCACAGTGAGGAATGACCAGAAGGGAGCTTTTCTTTTCTTTTTTTTTAAAGGTTTATTTATTTATGTGTGCACTGTAGCTGTCTTCATGCACACCAGAAGAGGGCATCAGATTCCATTACAGATGGTTGTGAGCCACTATGTGGTTGCTGGGAATTGAACTCAGGACCTCTGGAAGAGCAGCCAGTGCTCTTAACTGCTGAGCCACCTCTCCAGCTCTGAAGGGAGCTTTTCAAATCCCCAGAATTTCTTCTCAACTGTTGGTCCTGGTGAAAGGTGAGCTGACCAGTGGGGCTGGTGTGGAAGGCTCCTGAGCAGGGCAGGGTAGACACTAGGGGCCCAGAGAAACTGTCCTATTTTCTCACCCTTCAAATACAGGAAACTCAGAGCCTACCAGGCTAAGGTGTTGGGGCTGAGAGGGTAGAGAGGAACTAGGAGGAGCTCCTGAAGGAATACAGCACCTGAGGAAAGGAATGAAGGCTTGGATGGGTAAGATGTTTGGGGTGTTCACCTGGATGCACAAAATCCCCTAATCAGAATGAATAGCTGGGCCTGATGGGGGAGTTGCTAAGGAGAGAGAAAGAAATGGGAAAGACCTCACATCCCTCTCCTCTCCTGCCCCATCTCCTCAGTTCTCTCTAGCCCCGTCCATATGACCCCTCTCAAACTGAAGGAGAAGGATTTCAGGATGAGTATTTGTGTGTAGTGCTGACCCCACCCTGAACGGTCACACTGAGTAAAGCCAAGCTCAATCTGCTTTCCACTTGAGCCATGCACAGTGAGGCTCGGCCCCAGGGACTCCCAGTTCTGGGCTTCTGTTCAGGTTGTTTGTTCTCGTGGTCTCCAGGACTTTGACCTTGAACCTTTGGATATTTCCAAGGTGTAAGTTAACTCTGGCTACTTCTATCACCAACTTCTGGAATCAGTGCTGACCAAAGACACTTCCCATACAAGACAGAATTGAGCCCCTAACTTAGACCAGCAGTTTGGTCTCCACTCTAAGAACTGAAGAGCAGTTTGGTAGGGCCCAAGAAGCTGCCTGCATCAAGCAAAGTGTTCTAGGCAGGAAGGAAAATGCCCAAAGATAGGAGACCAAGTCCGTGCCTTAAATACCTTAGAGAACCACTGGATGCTGAGCAGGCCAGGATGACCCCAGTTCTCACCTGGAGAAGACAGCACGCTTCCCTAGGGAGAACTCCACCTCCGATCCCCTCCTTCCCCACACCAGAAGGCCAGTGCTAGGGTTCCTGCACTGAGGCAGAACATTCCAGATCCCTTAGGGGCTGAGGGAACCTAAAGCCCCTGGGAGGTATCTTTCCAGACAGTGTAGGAGAAGCCACCTGGACCTGAGCCAGGAGATCTGGGGTGGGGGTGTGAGGGGGAGCAGGTAGGGATGGCCCAGCCAAGATCCCCAGAGCAGGTCAGGGTATCAGGAGCTGCCAAAGGAGAGAGGGGAATAGGCCCAGGCAGTGGTGGGAGCTGCTGTGGCCGCCCAGCGGCACACCCCATTTCATGCTCCCTGGGCGGTGGCAGGCCCCACGGCTATCAGCTTTCAGAGGTGGGAGGGACCAGGAATGAGGAGGGGTCTGCCCCACCCAGGCTTCCCTGCTCCCTCAGAGCTTTGTGGACTCAGGAAGTGGGTGCCACATACCTTTGGGAACAGCCTTAGAGTATCTGAGGCCTTTTAGGAGGAGTGGTAGGTCCCATAAAGCCTAGGAGCTACCCCACTATAGAGCACTCGGCCTGAGTAGACTTAATACCTTTCCCTTTTGAATAGAGAATCCTCTCTGTCCCCCTTCTCAACTCTGTGGGGTCTCTTCTCCTAGATGTGGGCTCCATTGTCCAGGAGACAGATGGAGGGATCAGACTTGGGACACCCCAGACAGTGGGTCAGAGAAAGGTATTCCAGGTCTTTGCAGTTGTGCCCACATCTCCCTCTTCTTCCAAAAGCTAATGGGGGAAGGCTAGGCAAGAGGAGGCCCTGGAGCCACAACCATCTGCCCACCACTGCTAGGCTCCTCTCTGGAGTGACCCTCCTCTCTGCCTCCACACTCACGGGAGGCCAGTTGAGTGCTTCCTAAGCTAGATCTCAGAACTTCTGAAAAGGAGGGCAAAGGCCTCTAATCCATAGACCTTGCACCCCTGGAAGGAAGAACCGGATGGGCGCTCCAGAGGGTGATTAGTGCTGGGTCAGTCCCAGTGCTGGTTCCCAGACTCCCACAGGCCAGCACTTTCACCCGCTGCCAGGAAGTTGGTGAGGGGGAGGTGGTAGTACGGGTGAGTCAGCGATGACAGGAGCCCCAAAACAAAGGTCATGGGTAGAAAATTGAGAGACACTGTTTACAGCAATTACCTTCTGGAGGTCTTCTCCCAGTGCCTACCATCCTCCTCTAGCTCTGAGGAGTTCTTACTCCTGCTCTTCTGTCCAGGCCTGACAACTGTGTTTGACCCTATACCTTGTAAGCTTGGGAGCTTCTAGAGCACAAGGAAGGCTAGTTAGTTACACAGTATCTGTTACTAAGAGTACTGATCACAATTTGCCTACACTTCCCACTTGCAAAAACCTCTTTTGATATCTATTTTGAATTAGCATGTGGGAGATGCTTAGAACTTGGCACATGGTAAATCCAATATGAAGGTTAGGTTTATTGAAATTATTTTCTGTTCGTGATACACATTCAGAAAACAAAAACAAAAACAAGAAAAAACAGAGCAGATCTGTCCATTAAGAACTGGGAATATGAACCCATGGAGAGTGGGGACTATATTTCTGGCGTCTTCCTTGGAATGGAATCTTCCTGACTAGCAAAGGGGACAGAGGCAGGCTGTGGGACTTGACAGCAGACACAGCAACCGCATGCCTGGGTTGGGTGAACAGTGTCTCTGCCAGCAGACTGTGAGAAAGGAGCCTTCTGAGCGCATGGGTTTCTTCAGCAAGGTCTCCTGGGGCCAGTAGGAGCAGGGAAGGACCTGGTCAAGTCCAAACTCTCTTTGGACCTACAGATCTGATCCCACAGCGCTCTAGGGCCAACCGGCAAGAGTAAAAGGTTCTCAGGGGACTTACAAACTGGCCACGGGGATTAGTGAGGCTGAAAAGAACATTTGCCTAGGAAGGAAAAACGGGAAGTGAGAGGCCGAGGATAACTCTCTATACGTCCCTGGGGACCCAAGTAGACCAATGAGAAACCCGAGGAGGTGGTGAAGTCTGGGGCATCTTGACAGGTTCTTGGTTCCGCCTAACCCCTCCTCAATCGGAACGCAGCAGCAGCTACCCCGCCCCCTGCTTCTGCCGATTGCCATTGGCTAGAATTAAGGCCCCGCCCCACAAAGGCCGTTTGCCATTTGCTTAGGTCTCTGATGTTTGCATGCTTGTGGGGGCGGAAGACAGGCGTCATTCCCTGGAACTTAAGGACTTCCTCTCTATGCTTGTCTGGGTCAACTTGTCTGTCCATTGCTGGCCTATCTTTCTCTGGCCCCCTCTCTCACTCTCAGCAGCTGTCTCTCACAGGCCTGCTGCCCTGCCTTTTCTTTGCCTCCTGCTCCGCCTGCCTGGGTGGCCGCCATGGGTCGGAAGCGGTTCATCACAGACTCCTACCCTGTTGTGAAGAAGAGGGAGGGGCCCCTGGGCACAGCAAGGGGAGCTGGCACCCGAGCTAGGGTCTCTGAAATGTGGGGGTGGCAGGGAGAAATGGACATGAAGTGACCAGAAAGGGCTGTGTGTGTGTGTGTGTGTGTGTGTGTGTGTGTGTGTGTGTGTGTGTGTGTGTGTTGGCTAAAAGGAGAAGCTAGCATGTCTCGTACTTCCGATGAGCTGTCTGTCTGCCCGATGGCAAAGGCAAACGAGTGGGGAGATAGCCAAGAAATAGAGGCACAGCTTTGATCCAGGGCAAAGGCCTGGATGAGCCTGAGGAGCCACATGTTATTGCAGGGGAAGACACCCAGTCCCTCAGCCAGGAGGAAACAGAGCTGGAGTTGCTGAGGCAGTTTGACCTGGCCTGGCAGTATGGGCCTTGCACAGGTGAGAACCCCATTTCCGGCCCCTCCCATTAGGCACAGTTCTGTCATCAATGTGTCTCAGAAGTAGTCCAAGTGCCTGCCTAACTCTTGGACACCTGTTTCCTGAGACTGACGTATGGAGGCTCAAGAAACTGCCCTCTGTATTCTCTAGCCCAGACTCCCCTGCCCAGCCTGACTTCTTTCCCCGGTGGCAGGTATCACAAGGCTGCAGCGCTGGCATCGGGCAGAGCAGATGGGCTTGAAGCCCCCCGTAGAGGTGTACCAAGTGTTGAAGACACATCCTGAAGACTCTCGCTTCCAATGCAGGTCAGGACAGGCTGGGACAGCCTTCAGGGAAACCAGGCACTTCTCCAAGGGTTGCCACCCTCTTGGTCTATGTAGGGGCTGCCTTGACTTGGAGAAATGGGTACAGATTTAGAGGGTCCTTCCTGACAAGCAAGAAGGGTCTTCTAGGTGCCTGGCTTGAGACAGTTCTCTACAATGACCTTACCTCTATGAGCTAATGGTGGGGGAAGAGTATATCTAGGGCCCATGGGGCTATCCATGCATACTGGGGTGTTCACCAGAGCCACAGAACCATAGGCAATAGTTACGAACTAGAGATAGTCCATCAGGGAACAGAGCCAACTTGGTTATGCATTCCTTCTCCCACCCTGTCTTCCACAGCCTCTGGCACCTCTACCCACTCTGAGGTACCACCTAGGTTGTCCCCTTGGCATCTCCTAGCCACCAAGAACTTCAGGACAGACATCATGGCTTTCTCTGATCACCATTCCATTTTTGGATAACAAGTTAGCAGGCTGACTTTGGAGGTCTTCCTGGTCCAGCTTCTTATCTGTCTACACAACAGGCTGCTGAAGCTCCTGGGGACCTGAGAAGCCGAGCAGAGCACCTCCAAGCTCTAATCATGAGCACCAGATGTCTGCCACACCCTCTCTGACCTATGGTGTGGCAAATCCAGCACAGTCTGGCATAAAGCCAGATGTAGGCAGGGCCCACCTAGGGCATCTTGCTGAGAACACAACTGGCTGAGTTCTTAAATCAAAGAGCTCACTAATGCTTACAATAAAGTATATTAAGCCTGAAATCCTGACTTTAGTCTCTTAATATGCCCTACTCTAGCTGGCAGTTCCCAAAATGTAAGTAGTCTGGAGAGCCAGCAACAGCTTTTTATTTTATTTTATTTTATTTTTATTTTATTTTATTTTTTGGTTGGTTGGTTGTTTTGAAACAGTTTCTCTGTGTTATTCTGGTTCTGGAACTTACTCTGTAGACTAGGTTGGCCACAAACTCAGAGATCTTCCTGCCTTGCTTCCTGAATTTTGAGATTAAAGGGTTTCAATATGGGGGGGAGGCACTATGATCAGAATGTAAAGTGAATAAATTAATTAATGGGGAAAAAGGTCTCATAATATGGTCCTGTCTGTCCTAGAACTCACTCTATAGACCAGGTTGGTCTCTTAACTCACAGAAATCTACCTATCTTTGTCACCCAAGTGCTGGGATTAAAGGCTCATGTTTCTTTCTACCCCACCAGGCTTCTGTATCTATTTTTCTAAGGCAGTCTTTTCAAAAGCTGAGTGACCTCTGGTGTCCTCTGGTAATATTTAGAAACCCACTCTAGGGGCTGAAGAGATGGCTCAGTGGTTAAGAGCACCGAATGCTCTTCCAGAGGTCCTGAGTTCAACTCCCAGCAACCACATGGTGGCTCACAACCATCTGTAATGGGATCTGATGCCCTCTTCTGGTGTGTCTGAACACAGTGACAGTGTACTCGTATACATAAAATAAATAAACAAATCTTAAAAAAAAAAAAAAGAAAGAAACCTACTCTAAGTCCCCTTCCCTGACAAGCCAGCAAAAAACCTGTTTAATATGCCCAGCTTATGAGCAGCTAGCTATTAAGTTCCTGCTACCATAGGTCCCCATGGGGTGTTACTATTACTGAAAATAAAAGCAAAACAATCATGGAAATTAGTTATGTCGTGTGGTGGTCAGCATTAAGTAAAATTAGGGTGAGAGGTTTGTGGGGGGTTAGAGAATGTCAACGAGATATTTTGGAGAAGTTGGACAGGAAGGCTCCATAGTAAGGGAGCATTTGAGAAGAGACACAGAGGAAGTAATGAAGAGAAGGCTTCTACCTGAGTAAATGTCTCAGACAGAAAGAATGACGAAAAAGGCTCAATGGCAGGAACATTTCCAGACTGTTCACACAAGAATGTGAAGGTCAGAACACAGGGGACAAGGGGGAGACAGAAGGGAATGAGGCCAAACAGGTAGCAGACCAGTCCCATTGGGCATTGCAGACCGTGGTAAGAAATCTGGATTTTACAGTGAGTGAAAAGAGATATGGACGGCTTTACGGAATGACATCATTGAACTTATGTTTTGAAAATACAAATGCAGCTGTGGGTGGAAACGGTCTGAGGAGTTGGGAAAGCAGGAAGGTGGTGAAACTGCTCTGCTCAGCAAGGGTAACGAAACCTGTCTGAGGAGAGGTGACAGAGATGTGATTTGAGGCAGGTGGGGAGATGGGACTGGTGAGAAGTGGCCACATCTTTTTGAGGGGACAACTGACCATCAGGGGCTGCTGCTGTTGACTGGGATTTAAGGGATTTAAGGGGCAGGGGGCAAGGATAACCCCAAGGATTTGGGCTTGAGTGACTGGAAGGTCAGATCCCTAGTAGATAGGGAGCACTGTGCTGAGAGGAGGAAGGGAGCAAAGAGCTTTAGGTGCTTGGCTTTGGGGAGGGGCTGTGGGTGGAGCCTGAGGTCTTGCCTATAACAAGCAAGTGCTCTATTACTGAGCTACACCCCCAGTCAATATGTTACTTTTGAAGTGTTTGCACTGTATCCCAGTAAAGATGGGATGTAGGCAGAAGATATGGTAAATCCGGAATTCTGGAGAGGTCTAGATTTGAGGTAAAACTTTGGGGAACTTTTAAATGGCATTTAAGGTCACAAGAATGAGCTGAGCACAGTGGTGCTTGATCACTTGTAATCCCAACGCTCTGGAACCCAATTCAGGACTGAAGTTTCAAAGACAGTCTGGCAACATAGCAACATCTTGTCTCCAAAATGTTCTCAGCACTCAGAAGACAGAGACAGGAAGATCTCTGAGTTCAAGTCTAGCCTGATATATGTAGAGAGTCACAGGACTATTAGAGCTATATAGAGACCCTGCCTTAAAAATCCAAATCCATCAATCAGTATATTAAGAGTACTGACAGAAGAGGGATCCAATGACAACCCAGCCCTACTCCTAGGCCAGGGAAGTGGAAGAATGGAGCAAAAGAGACAGGTAAGGGTAGCCTGCAGAGCCAAAGGAAGAGCAGAAGAGTGGGGTAACGGAGAGCCTGGGGAATCATGCGGAGAGTTTCAACCCTTAGGTGTTCCCAAGAAACTGGTAAAATACAGGAGGGTTCAGCCACAGAGGTAAAAACAGCTTTGTGGTGTGAGGTAAGAGCCTGCCTGGAGAACTGGGAACAGGGAGCTTGTCTGTTTTGGTTTGATTATTTTGGCTCCTGGGTAAAGGCAGTATTATCACGCTAGGGAAGGGATAATGGCCGGAGTGTCTCTGACTCTAACACTGGACTGTGAGGAAGAAAGATCTGGAGTGCTTCACGAATTCTATGCCATTCCATCTTTCCAACTTCAGCGTATGTGCTGCCGGGCTGAGCACATGCCGGTTCCTTGAGGAACGTTTTACTGTAAGGGCGCGGAGACTGTAGATGGAAAGGGAATGAGATCAAAGGAAGGGTTTGTTTGGTCTTTTGTCTTAGATGGAGCGGCAGAGCAGCTTAATTACACAGTGTGCACAATCAAGAGTGGTGCCTAGGACAGGATGTGATGCACTGCCAGGGGGTCACTGCTAAGGGCAGTCGGGAGGCCTGGGAACCTAGGTAAATGACTGAGAGCGTGCAAGAGAGGTACAGGGAAGGGATGTCTTGAGCACTGGGGATATTGGAGGAGCAGATGCTCGCTGAGAGCCTGACAATGCTGGGTAGCGTGGCATGTTTGCTAAATGCTTATCCTGCCACCTGCTGTGCTGAATACTGCATATTATTAGTTAAAGCCTGAGAGTAATAATTATTGTCTCTGCTTTACAGATAAAGAAACTGAGGCCGAGAGGGAAAATGCTCTGCACAGCTAGAAAACAGCAAAGCCAGCCTTCACAGCTGCCCCACCAGGCTAGCCAAACACCTGCACTCCAGATGTTAGGATGGACTTGATGAGATAAGGTCTACATATGGGGAAAGTTAAAAAAAAAAAAAAACCCTCATGTAATACAAATGCTGCCCCCAGGCAACCTAGAAATCTAGAGACACAGAGGTGCCTGGTTCTCAGGAAGCAGAGAGCATCTGGGGTAGGGGTGTGCAGCAACCATTCTGCAGACGCCTCCAGTGCACATGGCTCCCCCTGCTGCACTGAAGTCACCCTGCTCACCCTCATTGCACCAAGCCTTTGGGTTCACAGTGTTCCTTCTTCTTAGACCTTCCACTATGGAATTAATGCAGTCTCTAAGTATTCTCGGTAGTTTTGTGTTTGGTCTTTTAAAAATCTGCCAATTTTACATTTGAGTCTAGACTCTAGCGATGTGTCGGAAGTAGCTGTTTCAAAAAATAAAAATAAACCCCGTCAGGGAGATGTGTTTGTGCATCCTAAGGCCGGCCTCATAAGCCCCTGACACCCATCGCAGCTCAGCTCAGTCTAAGCAGCACTGTGCAGCAGTAAATAGGGACTAGGCCAGAGGAAATGGAAGGTCTCCAGTCCTTGAAGGGTAAGCTAGAGCCTGCAGGCAGAGACTGGAACTCTGGCCTGAGCAAATAGAAGTGTGCGTGTGTGTGCCGGGGACGGGGGTGTTTGGTGGTTTTTGTCAACTTGACCCAGGATGGAATCATCTGAGAAGGAACCTCAGCTGGGGAAACATTCCCATCAGATTGGCCTGTAGAGGCTTTTCTTGGCTAATGATTGATGTGGATGAGCTCAGCCCATGGTGGGTGATGCCATCCATGGATAAGTGGTCCTAAGGTGTATGAGAGCAAGCCAGGAGGACCAAGCCAGTAAGGAGCATTCCTCTATAGCATCTGCCTGAGCTCCTGCCTCCAGACTCCTACCTTACTTGAGTCCTTGTCCTGACTTCCCTCGTGGTAGACTGAAAGTATAAGATGAAATAAACCCTTTCCTCCTGTAGTTCCTTTTGGTCATGGTTTTTATCATAGCAGTATAAATCAAACTAAGACAGGGGTCATGTATGGTCAGGCACGCATGATGTATGCAGGGTATGCCATACATGTTGTGATAGTACAACTAAAAGCTATCTAGGGGGTTGGAGAGGTGGCTGCACAGGTTAAGAGTAGTTGTTGCTCTTGCAGAGGAGCTGGCTTTGGTCCCCAGCAACCACATGGCATCTCACAAGCACTTGTAATCCTAGTGCCAGGGGCTCTAACACCCTTTTCTTGCCTCTGCTGGCACCAGGAACACCAGTGCTACACATGCACACACAGAGACATAACATTGGAAAAACACCAAAAGACATACTTATGTGTCCAGCACTGTGTGCTTTTTATCCTCACAGCTACTCTAGAGGAGACTATAATACTTCTTACACAGCAATTTTGAAAACGTTGTCCAGCAGAGAAAGTGAAATGTTTGCTCTGGGCGATTGGCATGTGAGCTTTGCTCCTAGAGTCCAGCTCCAAGCCTGTACTCTTTATCTTGTGTGATAAAGCCAGTTAGGCAGGCTGGGCTGAGAAAGGGGTTTTGAGCTATGGTAGTGGGAGTGCCTGAAGGTTTCTGGGTAGAAGAGACAAAACCAAAAGAGCCATCCTAAACAGTCTGTCAGGCCAGGTATGGAAGAACGACAGAAAGATTATAATCCAGAATGGTGGCATACACCTTTAGCATTCTAGAGGCAAAGGCAGACAGATCTCTGAGTTCACGGCTGGCTTGGTCTACACAGCAAGCTACAGGATAGCCATGGCTACATAGAGAGACCCTGTCTCAAGAGAGAGAGACAGAGGGCTAGAGAGATGGCTCAGCGGTTAGGAGCACTAACTCCTCTTCCAGAGGTTCTGAGTTCAAATCCCAGCAACCACGTGGTGGCTCACAACCATCAGTAATGGGATCTGATGCCTCTTCTGGTGTGTCTGAAGACAACTACAGTGTACTCATATATAGTAAGTAAATAAATCTGAAATAAAAATATAAAAGGGAGAGAGAGAGAGAGAGAGAGAGAGAGAGAGAGAGAGAGAGAGAGAGAGAGAGAAAGAGTGTGTCTTAGAGCAGGGGAGCAGTACTACAGGGAGAAAAACCAAATAGGAAGCTAATGAATATTAAAGATGTGGAGTGCTAAGACCTTGGATTAACAGGGACAAAGGGAAGGACAAAGACTGTTATGAAGGAAGGTGGGAACAGGAGGAGGCATCAGATCTGACAATGAGTTTGTGTGATTGAAGGAACACTGATTTTCGAGCAGAGAAGTAGAGATGGGAGGGAAACAGCTCAGTTTTACACATGGTTGCTTTGAGGTGATGACAGATATCCAGAGGGAAAACTTGGTTGGCAATGTAAACAGAGTTAAGTCCAGAAGTGAAGACAGGGGAGGGATGACATCCAGAGACAGAAGAGACTCATGCACAGAAGTGACCACCAACCCCAAAGACAGCACTTAGGAAAATTCTGTTTAGACGTTGAAAGAAGATCCAGCCAACCAAAGAGGAAGGTCTTAGCGTGGCAGGAAGACTGAGGGGCAGCATCACGAGGCTGACAAGGAGGTTGGCTGCAGAGCTCTCTGGACAGCACTGTTAGGAAGAACAGAGGAGACGAACCCACATTCCCCCCACCTCTGTTCTTGCTTTGCACATCTATTTGGTCTTTCTCCATGCCTTGGTAATGATGGAGACCCCAGTAACCCTGGGGAAGCACACTGACTCATTTGCACTGATTCAGGGGTGGCGGCATTCATCCTCCCTTAGACCATGTTCCCAGGCAGGGCCAGCCAGATGGGAGGGCCCACAGAAGCTGCCTAAGGACGAGGCAGATGAGCCCACAGCAGGGCTCAAGTGATTATAGGTAATGTAGGTCCAAGTCTTTCTTGGGCCCATGTTTGGCTCTTTGTAACTTGAAGGATAAGGCATCCTGCTCTAACTTTGAGGTTATCTCTGACGCCACACTGTAAGGTGCTAATGGTTCTACTCTTGCTGGCTCTAGCTTTTCCTGCACCCTGGTTTTCTCTCTCCCTGCTCCCTGTGGTGGCCTGTTTGTATTTGTTATGGCATATCATGTTAGGACAACAATCCACACCATTGACCTCACTGCTAGAGAGGATTTGATCTTTGCTCCCCTCCCCCAGCAGGGTCAGTTCTATGGCTGACAACCTTCCCAAGTCATGTTCACATCTGTTTTTGGTTTATTTCTCCAGCCTGTGAAATAATTTACAGTGTGAAGGCTGCTCCTAAGCTTTAGTGAAACTAAGGCTCGACCTAAATCACTCTTCTGTCAAGTTCAGAAGCAGACCCTTTCCTGTTTGCAAGCCTAGGCCTCCAGTGGCCAGCCTATTCAGATGCACTGAGGGACACAGTAGAGACAATCATCTCCTAGGTCACTGCTACCGTTACAGCCCCTCACTGCTGAAGTGCAGACTATCCAATTCCAAGGATATTAGTTTGGCATCATTCATGGAAATCATGAGTGTAGATATAGCCCTTTCAGCATCTATCGAGAAACCTATCTGGCAGGTTCCCTATTTGTGGAAAACACCTGACTAACCCTTTCTGTAAGAGCAGAATATAAGTGTGTAAAAGCGCCAAGAGTGAAGTTTAGGGACCTAATGGGTAGAGAGCTGCAGAAGTTCCACAGACTGGTTCATGAATTGGCTTCTTTGACCTAACTCTAAGGCATATAGAGCAGTGAGGAGAAGATTTGCAGAGAAGCATCTATTTGAGCAAAAAGTACATACATATAATGCTGAATGCGTAAGACCCTGGGTTTGATTACAGCAACACACACACACACACACACACACACACGCTTTATGCATATAGTACTTCTAAAAAGGCACCCAAGAATTTTATGCCATTAGGGCTGGAAGACAAGACAGTCGCCACCAAGCCTGAGTTTGGGCCTCATGAGTTGGATCCTCATCTACAACCAAAGGAGAAAACCAACTCTCGCGAACTGTCTTCTGACCTCCACACATGCACCATCGCATGTGCCCCCACTACCACTAAAAATAAATAAATGTAACTGAAATAAGAAGTTGATAATATTTGTTGCCTTTGACAGGAAGTTAATTTGTGCCTTAGAAGATGGGAGTAAATCTGGGTACAGTGTGCACACACTTTTAATCCCAGCAGTCAGGAGGTAGAGGCATGTGGCTCTGTGAGTTTAAAACCAGCCTGATCTACTCAGTGAACTCAGGCCAGCTAGGGCTAAAACATGAGACCCTGTCAAAAAAGGAGAAGGGCTGGAGAGATGGCTCAGTGGTTAAGAGCACCGACTGCTCTTCCAGAGGTCCTGAGTTCAATTCCCAGCAACCACAGGGTGGCTCTCAACCATCTGTAATGAGATCTCTGGTGTGTCTGAAGATAGCGACAATGTACTCACATACAAACAATAAATAAATAAATCTTAAAAAAGAAAAAGAAAGAAAAAAAAGAAAGAAAGAAGTGGGGGGGGTGGAGAGATGGCTCAGTGGTTAAGCATTGACTGCTCTTCCAGAGGTCCTGAGTTCAATTCCCAGCAACCACATGGTGGCTCACAACCATCTGTAATGGGATCTGGTGCCATCTTCTGGTGTGTCTGAGGACAGCAGCAGTGTACTCATACAAATAAAAATTAATAAAAATTTTTGAAAAAGAAGTGTCGGGCTAGCTAAGAGTGGAGGGAGGGCGCCAAGCCAAGCCTCTCTGAGGATGTGTCGTACAGTTTGGTTCTTGAACTATAGAACTATGTTAAAGACGTTCTAGGACATCTTCATATTTATATTTAACTTAGGAACCCTGAATTCCAGGACTGCCAGGATTACACAGAGCAAGCCTCCCCCAAAAAGGCCACATACTGTGGGGAAAAAATGGAGAAAAATTATGAGACAAAACTTTCCGGAGTGGGATTTGGAATTAGATATATTAGTAATGTGCATTTTTAAAAAACCATCTTTACTGAGCTATAATTTACCTGCAACAACATTACAGGGTTTTGTTTGTTTTGTCTTGTTTTTGGCAGTATTGTGATCAAGCCCAGGGTCTTGTGCAAGCTGGGCAACTGGGATCAGATACACACCCAGCCTCCAAAATTGGATTTTAAGTGCACATCTCTGAAAATGTGCAAACTACCTTAACCACCTATGCCACGATAATCTACAACATTCCATCAGCCCAGGAGGCTTCTTACTCTTCTTTGTATGTATTCCCTCATCACATACAATTTGGTTTCTGTAACCAGAGACATATCTTGTCTTTCCTAAAAATCTCTCACAAACACCAGCATGGGCCTGCCAGCTTCCGTCCACTTTATCGTATGTGTAAGAGAGCTCATGAGGGGCTGGGGATTTAGCTCAGTGGTAGAGCGCCACCTTGGAAGCGCAAGGCCCTGGGTTCGGGTCCCCAGCTCCAAAAAAAGAACCAAAAAAAAAAAAAAAAAAAAGAGAGAGCTCATGAGATGGCTGAGCAGACCAAGGTGCAGGCCAGGTAAGGTGAATCGATTCCTGCGACCCACACAGATGTCGGTGAGGACTGACTCCACCAGGCTGTGCTCTGACCTACACAAGGCTATCCCACCCCTTTAGCCTGACTTTTGCTATTTTGTGGGCCTTTTTCTACCCTTCTCCACCTGCCCTCCCCCTTTCAACCCCATACCACAAGGTAGGAGAGAAAAAAGGGTAGAAAGGAAAGGAGGCAAAGTTATTGTTAGGCTACTTCCTGCTGATTGGGGGTGTCGGTTCTTTGTTCTTTGGGGCAAGTTTTGATCTTCACAGTCAGGATAGGTAATTTCTTCTTGTTTCTTCTCTGCACACAACCACTTAACGAACAACACAACAACAACAACAACCAACAGTCGCCCTCGTGGGGCCGAGCATCTATGCACCCTCTGACGTCTCCGGAATCCCAGTCACACTATCACAGAAACTGTCTGCAGCTGTCAGGGCAGCTGCTAGAGCTCGGGGCAGGCCATACTCGGGTGTGGCAGACAATCTGAAGCAGCCTCACGTCCACACCTGGGATTAAAATGACAACATATAATAGTCTATGATTTCAAAGAAACCAAAACTCCAGAATTGTCACTCTACCCCACCTCCAAATAAAACTTTTTTAAAGATTAAAATTAGTAATCCCCACAAGGTCCAGCCACACTGCTGTTCATCAGGCACTTTGTTCACTGTGTGAGGTGAGGACCAGTGAGAGCAGAGCAGGGTTACGGTGAAGGAGATGGGGAGGGAGGTTCGGACCACACTGCCCTTCCCTGATAACAGCCAGGGAGCAGTGTGAGTAACAGGGCGGTGGGCTCAGGAGTGAGATCTGGAGATAAATGGCCAGTTAGCTCGAGAAGACTGAGGTCTCTGTTGCCCAGGCCAGGCCAGGGATGAAGGAGTACCTGAAGACTTTGTCTCCATGGCCACAGGCACAGGCCTGGGGCAGAAGCAGGTCACAGATGAGTCAACTGAACTTATTCATCTTTATGACTGAGTAAGTAATATTCCATCGTGTGAATAAGCCCAGATGCATTAGCCAGGTGTCAGCTGGTGGATATTTCAATTACTTCTAGTTTTGAATCCTGCTGAATAAAGCTGTTATAAACAGGCATGTACAAGTCTCTGTATAATGTTTTCTACTTTCTCTTGGGTAAATGCCAAAAATTCAGATTACTGGATTGTATGTGATATGTGTATTCAATTTATTTATTTTTAAAGACTTATTTTTTTTCTTTTCTTTTCTTTATATGAGTACACTGTAGTTGTCCTCAGACACACCAGAAGAGGGCATCAGATCCCATTACAGATGGTTGTGAGGCACCATGTGGTTGCTAGGAATTGAACTCAGGACCTCTGGAAGAGCAGTCAGTGCTCTTAACCTCTGAGCCATCTCTCCAGCCCCCGAGTTATTTTATTTCATGTGTACAAATGTTTTGCCTACATGTATGTCTGTGCACTATGTGCATGCCTGGTGCCCATGGAAGCAGAGAGGGCATCAGATCTCTGGAACTGGAGTTATGGAGGACTATGAGCTATCATGTGGGTGCTGGGAACCCAACCCAGGTCTAGAAGAGCAGCCAGTGTTCCTAACCACTGAGCCATCTCTCCATCCCATGGATATTAAATTTTAGAATAAATAATAAATTCATCTCCCAAAATGAGTCTACCATTTTACATTTCCATCAATATGTAGAACAGTTTTAGGGGATGTGCCCCAAATGCTGCTAGCATTGGTACCTCGAGTGTGTGAAGTCCTGAGCTCCATCCCCAGAATTGAAGAGTGGAGATGGTTTAAGAGCCTTATATCCACACCAACAACTAGTGGTGCCAGCCTTTGGAGTTTCAATCATTCTGTAAAATGTCTGTGCTGGGCAGATAGCTCAGCAGTTAAGAAAGCTTACTGTCCTGTTAGCAGGCAGGGTGATGTGCGTGTGTGCAGATATGCAGTCAGAGGACAACTTTGTGAAACTGATTCTCCTTCTGCCTTTACATGGGTTCTGGGGATTGAACTAAGGTTGCCAGACTTGGCAGCAAGGGTTTGTTCCCTCTGAGCCATCTCAGCAGTCCATGTGGAGAAATGGTTCAGTGGTTTGGAGCACTAACTTCACACAGATATACATGCAGGCAAAACACCAATGCATGTAAAGGAATTTTTAAAAGATTTTAAGTATGATGGGGCTGGAGAGGTGGCTCAGAGGTTAAGAGCACCACCTGCTCTTCCAGAGGTCCTGAGTTCAAATCCCAGCAACCGCATGGTGGCTCACAACCATCTGTAATGGGATCTGGTGCCCTCTTCTGGCCTGCAGGCAAACATGCAGGCAGAATATGTATACATAATAAATAAATAAATCTTTTTTTTTTCTTTTTTCTTTTTTTTCGGAGCTGGGGACCGAACCCAGGGCCTTGTGCTTGCTAGGCAAGCGCTCTACCACTGAGCTAAATCCCCAACCCCAATAAATCTTTTTTTTTTAAATATTTTCATTATTTGTGTGTGCCAAGGGTTGTTGCACTGTGTGTATTGTATGTGTGTCTGCAAAGACAAATTCCTCTGGTGTCGGAGTTACAGGTGGTCGTAAGCCATCTGACGTGAGTGTTGGGAATTCAACTTGGGCCTATGGAAAAGCAGTACATGCTCTTAATCAGGGGACCATATCTCTAACATGATTACTTGGTTCAACAACATTCCAATCACTCCATAGAGAAACTCTGCAGCTACCGACAGTTCCAAGTCCCCTTGGCAACAGCCAACATATTTTCAGTCTCTATGGAGTTCCCTATTCTGAACACTTCACACGGATAGAATCATGCAGGACGGGAGAGATGGCTCAGTAGTTAAGAGTCCATGCTGCTCTTGCAGAGGATAGGGTTCAGTTCCAGCACCCATGTGGCAGCTCAAACCATCTGTAACTCCAGTTCCAGGGGTGTGGTCCTCTTATGGCTTTTGTGTGCACTGCAGGCAGGTACTGCACAGATACCTGCGGCCAAATACTCACAGACATTGAATAAACGTGATGTGAAGATAAATAAATAAATTATGGAATGTGTCCTTTCTTTTTAAAGGCACGGGCACCCGAGCTGGGCCTGTTCGTGTGCTTTTGTGGGGGTTGTGGGGGACATGTTTTTGTTTTTGGTTTTTTCGAGACAGGTTTCTCTGTGTAGCCCTTGCTGTCCTGGAGCTTACTCTGTGGACCAGGCTGACCTTGAACTCAGAGATTTGACTGCCTCTTCCTCCTGAGTGTATCTCTGTGAGTTCGAGGCCAGCCTAGTCTACAGAATGAGTTCCAGGACAGTGAGAGCTACACAGAGAAACCCTGTCTTTAAAATGAAACAAATGGGCTGGAGAGATGACTCAGAGGTTAAGAACACCACCTGCTCTTCCAGAGATCCTGAGTTCAATTCCCAGCAACCACATGGTGGCTCACAACCATCTGTAATGAGATCCAATGCCCTCTTCTGGTGTGTCTAAAGACAGCTACAGTGTACTCATATAAATAAAATAAAATAAAATAAATAATAAAAAAGACCCTGTCTCGAAAATGAAACAAACAAAATCACTTAATTATTTATGGAGTGCTAAGTGGTTGGCTCAGTGGTTGGGAGCATTGACTGCTCTTCCAGAGGACAGGGTTCAAGTTGCAGCCCATACATGGTAGCTCGCAACCTTCTCTAAGTGTAGTCCCAAAGGACCAGGCACTCTCTTCTGTCTCTGAGGACACAGCATGCATGTGGTACAAATATACATGCAGGCAAAACATCCACAAACATAAAACAGTTTTTTTCTTCTTTTCTTTTTTTCAGAGCTGGGGACCGAACCCAGGGCCTTGCGCTTGCTAAGCAAGCACTCTACCACTGAGCTAAATCCCCAACCCCATAAAACAGTTTTTAAAAAATTAATTTATTTTTATTTTATGTGTATTGGCTTTTTGCCTACATGTGTGTCAGTGTAAGGGTGTCAGATCTTGGAGTGTGAAACAGTTGTAAGCTGCCATGTGGTTGCTAGGAATTGAACTCAGGATAGTGCTCTTAACCGCTGAGCTGTCTCTCCAGCCCATAGTTTTAAAATTTTTAAGAAACACTGTATTTTAATTTTTTGTGCTTGAATGTTTTACCTGAACATGTGTGTGTATGCATGCACCTGTGTGTCTGTGTGTGTGTGTGCCTGTGTAAGTGCCTACAGAAACCAACAGAGGGTGCTGGATGCCCTGGAGCTGGTTGTGAGCCACCCAGCATGGTACTGATCCAAACTCTGGTCCTCTGAGAGAGCAATTAGTGCTCTTAAACAGCAGAGCTATCTCTCCAGCTTCCTCTCCTTGATCGTTTTGCAACTTGAATTTAGGATGTATTAGACAGGCTTGGCATAGCTTTGTTCTACAGAAGGGTTTAGAAATGACCTCTAAAAAGAGCAAGACATTGAGTTCAGCTGTTCCAGCCCATACCATCTCTGCCACTGTAGTATAGATTAGCCAGGTAGAGAAGGCAAGCAAACACACAGGTTGTAGTGGACCTGTGGTGGGCCAGATTTGGGGGTCTCTAGTTTGTCTTTCCAGCTTCTAGGTCATGGTCCCTATTCCTACAGCATAAGTTCACTGAGGTCTCATGTCAGCCAGAATATTAATGAAGTATTTTCATTCTGATTAACCCATAATCCAAATTCTCATAGGACCGTGGGATCTTTAGAATCTCGCCTTCCCTCTCAGCCTCACAGCAACAGTAAATCTCTGTCAGCTCTCACAGTCACCCTGCACATGTGTACCTAGCCTCAGCTAAGGGTTCACAGAGAAGCCACACGCAGACTGGCAGTCTCCACTATCTTCCCTGCAGCTTGCCTTTGAATTTCCACCTGCTTTAGTGGCCCTCAACCATGCACTCTGCCTTCCAGTGCAGCAGAACTCCTGTGTTCTGCTTGAGTGCCAGCTCTGTGCTGTGTCAGGCAAGGGGAGGAGCCAGTTGTCTGGGGTTTACCTCAAATCTTTCCTTCTCTCAGGATCATTTCTAATTATCTCTAAAAGCCAATAACAGGCCATGTCCAAATTTTAGAGCCATTTACAGTGGCAGGCTCTGCCCTGGTCTGAGTCAGCAGTCCTAAAACTCAAGTCCTAAACCTCCCATTTACCATCCATCCTAAAAGCCTAGAAGCAATGCGTGCAGCAAAGAGCATATCTGGAGTTGCTTTTAGTTTCTGAAAACAGTTTTCCCACTTAAAGAACCTGAGATCTCTGGATGAATGGTAATTTTCATCAGGGTAGATCAAGGTGAACCTGCAACAGTGTCCTGTGACAGGAGCAACAAGGTGCTCAGAGACCTAGGGTCAGCTGTAGGGGCTCCTACTGCCCAAACTTGAGTACCAGAAAGATCACTGTGGGGCTGGAGAGTGGCTCCACTGATACTGCTCTCACAGAAGATCCAAGTTTAGTTCCCAGCACCTACATTCCCCAAAGCTCATAACTTCCTGCAACTCCAGCTCCAGGGGATCCAACACCCTCTTTTGGCTCAGTGAGTACCCACTGCATATAAACACACTCAGGGACATACACATACACATTAAATAAGTCCTCAAAAACAATACTAATCGCAATGATGTAATACATTGAATCTGCAGGGGTAAATGTGACAAGAAAAAAATCTTTTTACTGAAAAATAATAGCTTACTAAATCAATCAAATGTATAATATAGAGAAATTACACAATTTTTAAAATACAATGAAATAAATAATTTAGGCAAGACTATTACCTGATGTTAAAACTAGTATTTGAGGGTTTAGGGGTGCAACTTAATAACAGAGAACTTGCCTAGCCTTTTTTTTTTTTTCTTTTTCTTTTTTCTTTTTTTTGGAGCTGGGGACTGAACCCAGGGCCTTGTGCTTGCTAGGCAAGCGCTCTACCACTGAGCTAAATCCCCAACTCCTACACAAGGCCTTTAATGATCCCCTAGACACACAAAAAGTAAATAAAAATAAAACCAATGGTTGGTAGATTATTGGGGAACATAATAACCACATAGTTTCAACTTATCACTTTGTAAAAAAACAATGGAAGGGATGAGTCTTTGATAGAAGAGAAAGTTCAGGGGGTTGGGGATTTAGCTCAGTGGTAGAGCGCTTGCCTAGCAAGTGCAAGGCCCTGGGTTCGGTACTCAGCTCCAGAAAAAAAAAAAAAAAAAGAGACAGTTCAGATAGTACGAGAGTGTGTGTTTGCTAGGTTTGTTTGTTGTGATTATGGTCTAGAGTCTAGATTTTCCTCATTATTTCTTGGTTGGTATGGATGGAAAACACTTTGGCAGTTTCTCATAAAGTTGCCCAGAATGATCCAGCAACCCCACTCTCAGGTGTGTACCCAGACTAAGTGAAAGCTGGGACTCAGGCAGACACAAGACAATGCCCGCTGCAGCATTTCTCACAGCAGACAAAGGCTTAGACTCCAAATGCTTAAAAACGTGAAAATGGATAGGTAAACTGCATGTATACGTAAAAGGACTATCTCTACCTTAACAAGAAATGACATTCTGGGTTATGGAACGACTTGGCTAAAACCTGAACACATTATGCTAAGTGAATTAAACCACATGCAAAGGCCCAAATGAGGTAAGATTCCATTCCCAGCAGTACTGAAGGAGGCAGATGCACAGAAAGCACACTGTACCACAGGCGAGTTTCTGTTTGTGATGAGGAAACGTTTCTAGACATGGATAGTGCTGAGGCTGTATATTACAAATGTACTCTGTGGTGCAATGCTGGGGACTGAATCTAGCATCTCACTAATACATGACAGGAAGTGCTCTGCCTCTGAGCCATAGCTGCAGCCTGTACATATAGTTGACGCTACAATTTATACTTGTAAAAATTTAAATTATATTAATTAAAAATTTTGGGTATGTTGTGGAGACAGGATTTCCCTGTGTAGCCCTGGCTGTCCTGGACCTCACTTTGTAGACCAGGCTGGCCTTAAACTCAGAGATCCTCCTGCCTCTGCCTCCCGAGTGCTGGAATTAAAGGCGTGAACCACCAATACCTGGCTTATACTTCAAATCTTTATTTATGTATTTTTATGTATATGGATGTTTTGCCTGCATGTATGTTTGTGCACTACATGCACATCTGGTGCCTACCTTGCCTAGCCCTATTTTTAAGTTTGTAAAAGTTGTTTTATTTTTCATTTTATTTATATGAAATGTCTTGCCCATGTACCTGGTGTGCTAGTATTTTGTTTTGTGGACATGTGTGATATGCCTGTGTGCTAGTGTGGATCCATACATGCCACAGCATGCAGGTAGTGGCTGGAAGACAATCTTGGGTGTTGGTCCTTGCCTTCTACCTTCTTCAGACAGGATATCTCTTCTTTACTGAGCATGCGCCAGACTTCTATAGGTTCCCTTGTCTTCTCTCCCCATAGCAGCACTGGGGTTACAGGTGCCTATGTTATTGTGCCTGAGTTTACACGGGTTCTAGGGATCTGGGTCTTTGGGGTTACACGGCAAGCATCTTCTACACTCAGCCTTCTCCCCACTCCTGTAAACAGGTTAGAGGGGCCTTCTAGGCAGAGCAGGCAACTTCTCGGCAGAGAACTGAAGTGTCTCAAAGGAACAGTTATTGTGATGGCCCACACCTCTAATCCCAGCACTCATGAGCAGAGGTAGGCAGATCTGAGTTGGAGACCAGTCTGGTCTACAGAGTGATTCTACAACAGAGAAACCCTGTTTTAAAACAAACAAACAAGCAAACAAACCTAAACAAAAGAGGAAAGAAAGAAAGAAAGAAAGAAAGAAAGAAAGAAAGAAAGAAAGAAAGAAAGGAAGGAAGGAAGGAAGAAAAAGGAGGGAGGGAGGGAGGGAGACACAGGCTTGGATCCTGGAAGATAAAGCTAGAAAGGCAGGGCGGTGCCATGTGGAATGGCCCTGAGTCATGAAGGAAAGCACCACTGAAGGCACTGGACATGGAGTAACGTGAAAGTGATGTGAGGCTCCAAAAGATGGCCCGAGTCTTTGCGCTGATGGAATGACACAGCCTGTCCTTAGCCTAGAAACAGCAATGAAAGCCTAGGAACCATGAAGGCATGGTGACAGGGACGGGGACAAGGTCAAGGACATGGGAGCAAAAGGGAGATGTCTGAAGAAAGACCATCAGAGTCTGGTCGTTACGTGTGGAAAGTGGATTGTCACCCAGAGGCTTACATCTGGGTGTGAGGGGTATGGAAGTAGAATGGAGGAGGCAACAAGAGGTTGGTCGGAGCTCCCAGACTCAGAGATGAGCTGCAAGGAAAGAGAATGGACTTTGTCCCAGCTGCTCTGTCACACAAACCCTCGTACTCCAATCCACCATAGTTCCAACAAGAAAAAGAATCCTTCCAAGGGCAGTTCCTTGCTCAAACCAGCCTTTGCCTGCCCCACAACCCACTGCCAGAAACCTTGACGCCCAAGCTACCTTAGTTCCCTGGCCTTCAGTTCCATGATGTCCTCCTTTTAATGGAGTCCCTTCTCACCTAGGCTCCAAGTTCCTGGCATTGCTGCCCTGCCCTCCTCTCTTATCTGGGTCCTTCCACCTTTGTCAGAGAATAGGAATCAGAGATATCTTCCTGGAAGTTCAGTACAACAGGGACACACCTAGGACAAGATGCAGAGGCCCAGCAAGTGGCATGTGCTCCTGTGCTTCAGCTGGTCCTGCGGGATGGCAGCAGCAAGACCTTCTGAAGACACAGAAGTCATCCCAACACAGGAGCATTCAGGACAATGAAGTCTTCAGAATGTGGACAGAGAAGGAGGAGGTATGTAGTTGAACCATCAGTGAGCGGGTGGTATGGTCCTGAGGGCTTCTTAGGCTGGGAATCAGTTAGCCAAACCAGGATGGCTGCTTGGGAAGATAGGCTACTGCTGTCCTGGGTAAACCCCCTATCTCTAAACCTCCTCAGGACACATGAGAACAAGTCATGTAGGACACACATAGTCTGTTCCCTCTTGTCAATGAGCCTCCTACCCAGACCTATCTCACCTGACAGCTGTCTCTGCTTTGACGTGGCCTTCCTGTCTTTGTACCCTTCCTTGTCATTCTCACCTGTCACTGTACCTCTCCAGCTCCCTGAGTCTGGAGGACCAGCCGGGTGGGGTAGGAATTCCTACCCAGGCTAGCCTCGCCAGGCAAACTTTACAGCTTCCTTCCCCATGCAGGTGGGGGGACAGATTCCTATTCTTTTTTTTTTTTTTTTTTTTCCTTTTTTTTCGGAGCTGGGGACCGAACCAGACAGATTCCTATTCTTTTTTTTTTTTTTTTCCGGAGCTGGGGACCGAACCCAGGGCCTTGCCACTGAGCTAAATCCCCAACCCCTCAGATTCCTTTCTTGCTCCTATAGCCAGATACACAATTCCCCAAGTATCTCAGCTATCTGGGTACTTATGTGCCAGAGGGTAAACCTGGCAGAGTCAAGGAAAGGAGCTGTAACTCTCAATGGGATTGCACACATGGGAACAGGTTTGCATCCAATGAGGCAAGAGAATGAGAGACTCTCTTCTAATATATCTGTGAATAGGTCCTGTGAATAGGTGGAAAATAGGCAGGAAATTCTGGCTGAGTTGGGAAGAGAGAGAATTGCTTTCTGGAATCCAGCTGAGGACTGTGGCCTCCCAGTCCCTTAGCGATATTAGGCAGGAAACTACTGGTCTCAATGCCGTCGGTTAGCTCTTAGATCTATACCCTAAGAATAGGACCTTCAGATTGAAAAGTGAAACTACATCATAAGAATCTGCTGCTGCTGAGACCAAATGAGATCGCATGCAAGTGACGGTGCTCTGCAAATGGTAAAGGACCATTATACTCCCGAAACCGGCAGGCACAGGCCTCCTTGGTAGACATGGAGCTATCATGACTTCTTACCCAGCAGGCCTGGACTTACCGGACTTCATCTGACAGTGAGCTGCGAAGGAATCCCACACACCGTGCAAGCGCTTACCTGCAGCCAGCGGAGATGAAGCAGACGCAGAGCAACCGCAGGCTTCCAGGTACAAACCAGGGCCATTTTTCGGGTAAGATCTCTTCTGGGTTTATGTTTCCAAAAAGGGGAGCCTCGTAGTCTCCTGAAGGTCTGAACCATCCCATATCTAGGACAGAAAAGGCAATTGGCTGTGTGCTCTCCTTTTACACCGTCTCCCCATTTCCCTGGTTTGAAGGTGACCTTGCACCCGCCTCAAGTCAGACAACTGGGAAACTCGGACCTTTTTCAAGAGGCCCTGTCCCCCAGGCTTCCTCCTCTAGGTCTTGTCTATTTGTGCCTTACTTGAGAGACACTGCTGCCTCGACTCCCTGGACCCCTGTCTCAGAAGGCTAACTTCTGGGCTAGGAGAAAAGCAGGACCCCAAGCATCCTGGAGATGGAGCCGCTTTGCTCATCCTTTTGCAGTGGCCTGGCAACCTGGTGTGGTAGAAGTAGCTTCCTGCTGCTAAGGGCATCATAGATGGGAGGTTATAGTGGGTGGCTATGGGTTGTCAAATATGGACATGGATTGAAGGGGTGTCCCTTTGTTCTTTAAGGTTGCCTCATGGTCTAGGTGTCATTCCTCCCATTATAGCTCTTCCTTAAAGCTCCAGGAAAGGAGGTTCATAGACCTTTCTACACATCAAGACACTATTAGTTTGCTCTCTCAGTGGGTTGGTACTGTACGAAATATGCCACAATCTGGCTCTTGCCCCATAACCACCTGCCTGGTCATGTTCTTCCTCCTTAGGAATGTAAGAAGGCCTCCAGTCCTTAAGTACCTAGCCTGGTCCCAGTACAGGGAAACTACTCACTGATATATATTATATGCTGAGATATATGAGGAGAAGACAGAATCTGTCTTCTAGGACCATCTAGTCAGGAGCACAGACAATGCTCTTCTATGATCACAAGCTGTAAGAAGGGTCCCCAGAATACCTTGTCCCTAATTTTTGACATGTACACTTTACATTTTCTAATACTTGTCTAATATTAGGAAGGTCATGTGAAGCCTCCTCTTTTTCTAGGTATAATGTGATTTGGGAGTGGGCTCTCCTGCATTGGAATCTCCAGAGCACAGTGACCTAGACCTTGAATGCTACATTAATATTTACTTAACTTACGTGTTTGGACTCTGTTTTCTGGGGGCAGAGGTTGTATTTACATCATCACATTCCTCAGAGTACCCACACAGTATCACATACATAATAGGTGTTTAAGTGCATGGGGGTTGGAGGTGGGCTCAGTGGCTTAGAGTACTTGTTACTCTTGCAGAGAACCCAGGTTTGATTCTCAGCACCCATATGGAAGCTCAAAAGCATTCCTAATGTCAGTTCCAGGAGGATCTGATGCCCTCTTCTGACCTCTATGGGCACTGCATGCATGTTGTATACAGACATCCACAGGCTAAATACCCATACATATCAAGTAAAAAATGAATATTTTGAAAATGTTTTTTTTAAGGGCTGGAGAGATGGCTCAGTGGCCAAGAGCACTCTGTCTACTCTTCCAGAGGCCCTGAGGTCAATTCCCAGCAACTACATGGTGGCTCACGACCATCTATGAACATGCAGATAGAGCATTTGAATCTTTTAAAATATTTTAAGTATATTCAGCAACTTTCATATAACAAGTAAGTGCCCACATCCTCTATGAATCCTAAGGAAGGAAAAGCATCTTCCCCACCCCCTGATGCTGGACCCTGAATCTTCCCTACATGCTGGGCCTGTAAGTGCCCTGGCCTTCAGACTCAAGCCTCCTCCTTACAATCCTGCCTGAGAAGCATTACTTAGAATAGTGGTTACTGTATGTAGGCATTGAACTAAAAATGTAGGGTGTGTGTGTGTGTGTGTGTGTGTGTGTGTGTGTGTGTGTGTGTGTGTGATCTCTGTGAATTTGAGGCTAGCCTGGTCTATTGAGTGAGTTCCAGGACGGTCAGGGCTACATACAGAGAAACCTTGTCTTGAAAAACAAAACAAAACAAAACACACCCCGAGGTGGGGGCCTAGCTCAGCACGTAAGAGCATTTGTTATTGCAGGGGACTAGGTTTGATCCTCAGCACCCACATGAAGGGTTCATAACCATCATTAACTCCAGTTCCAGAGGATCTGACATCATTTCCGATCTCCATTAGCAACAGGTATTCACATGGCACAAATACAGGCAGACAGTTAAAGTACCCAGGCACATAAATCTGTACCCAAATCACAAATCTAGGTTGTCTAGATCACATCCCAAGCTGAGAGTCTTGGTTAAACTATCTCATTCCCCACCCTCCACTGCCATTTTTTCTTTGCATTTGGGGAGAGGCAGCAACTATAGCTGTAGGTAAATTAATTGCATGGCTAGAAAACATCTTAAGGATTATTTGTTTCGAGTGCCATTTTTTTTTTATTTTATTTTATTTTGAGACAAATTCTCATTATGTAGCCTTGGCTGGCCTGGACTCAAAATATATGTCGAGCTGGCCTTGAACTCGGAGAGGTCCACTTCTTCTTAAGGCGTGCACCACCACAACGTGCTCAAGTACCTTCCTTATTTTACAAAGACTGAAACTTCGGTTCAACGAAATAAAGGGGTTTGTCTTCTATTCCAGAGCAAACCCAATTGTACTGAGTGGAACTGGGGATCAGCCTGGGGTTCGGACTTCTTTGGAGACAAGAGTCGGGTCCAAGCCCAGTTGCACCGGTCTCCTCCCAGACAGGATTCTACTTCCACGTTCACTCAATACCCACCATCCCCACCCGCTGTCCGCTTGTTCCCAAGGAATACCTGTGTGTGTTGCGTAGGCCCTGCGCTGGAGGGTGACAAGATTTAGAAATTGGCTCAAGGTGAGAGCACCTTGCAGGCCAGAGAGCCAAACTCTGGTCTCGCCGAACTCCTCAGGACGCCGAGGCCCCGGGAGCGCGCGTACTCCAGGACACCCCGGAGAATTTGGCAGTGTTGGTCCCCAGAGGCAGGTGAAGTTCCCCCACTTTGTCCCCGTAATTGTCGGCAAATCTGGTCCTGCCTTCCTTTTATCTGAGGGAGCAATATTCTAACTAACCCCTCAGAGAAGAACTGTCCCGATTACTTGGGGTCGAGGTTCCCATGGAAACGAGAGGACATTCATTGCGCCTGTGCGGTTGCGCTAGGCACGCTGGGAAATGTAGTTTCCAGTTTGCCACTAATAGGCCTGAGGAATGGACACAAGATGGCGCCCGAGCGTCGCAGTTGGTTCAAACGAGCAGTAGTCTCTGCCGACGCTGTTGCTGCGACCTGACGAGAGGCTGCCCAGGCCTGAAAGGTCGAACTCTTGGATGCCCTGCCTCTGGGGCGTCTACCTTGCCGAGTAGGGGCCGAAGCCGGAGTTAAGAGGAGGGTTTGATATTGCTGTGTTTTTAAACAGCCTAATGAGGTGTTACCCTGACTCTGGGTACGGGGTGACCACTGGTGATCCTGCGTCGGCATAAGGAGAAGGCTTTGAAGGTGGGACCTAGCCCAGGATGGGGGTAGCCTGAGAGAGATATGAGAGCCTCATTACCCCAAATGCTCAAATCAGGGCTGTGGAATCGGGGGAATTGAATGGGGCCCCTGATCGCAAGGATGTCTGACCCTGACTGTGGGAGTTGTGTTTCCAGGCGGTTTTCCACCCAGAGCCCTGCTTCAGCACCAGTGTGAAGTCAGTGAATTGACCTCTGAGAAACCGCCGTCTCTGTGTCCAGAGTTAGACTCCTGGATTGAAAATCTAGAAACCCAGAATCTGATTCAGGCTTTATTAGATATGTGATAGTTTCTGTTGTGTCTCAGTTTCTGAACACTGGTGGTTACAAGGCCTGCCCTTTGCCCCTCTGAGAGTATTATAAAGTGACTTGGGTGTGTAGGCTGGATGGCTCTTTAAGGAGATACACATTCCCACTTACTATAAAAAGGTGCAACTTCCTGGAAGGAAATTAGGCGATGTCTCATGAAATTAAAAATGTATATAGTCTTTGCTTTAGCAATTTTAGAAATACGACCTACGGATTTAATAGCAAATAAAATATTTTTGTAAACAAAAATACAGACAAAAGTGCTTAGTGATACGTTGCTTGGAATGGGTTTTTTAAAAATGTAAAAAGACTGTTTATAATAAACAGTCACTTATATAGCCCACCAAGTGATACACACATTTGATCGCAGTACTGGGGAGGCAGAGGCAGTCAGATCTGAGTTTCAGGCCCTCAGGTCTGCAGAGTGGGTTCCAGGATAGTCAGGGTTACAAAAAGAAACCCTGTCTCAAAAAATAATTTAAAAGGTCACTTAAAATACATAATGGGGGGCTGGAGAGATGGCTCAGCGGTTAAGAGCACCGACTGCTCTTCCTGAGGTCCTGAGTTCAAATCCCAGCAACCACATGGTGGCTCACAACCATCTGTAATGAGATCTGATACCGTCTTCTGGTGTGTCTGAAGACAGCTACAGTGTACTCATATATAATAAATAAATAAAATATTTAAAAAAAATACATAATGGTGGGGTGGGAAGGGGGTGGATGGGGAGGGGAACACCCTTATAGAAGAGAGGAGGGGGATGGGATAGGGGGCTTATGTCCAGGAAACCAGGAAAGGGAATAACATTTGAAATGTAAATAAAATCCAATAAAAGGAAAAAATATGTATATGGCAATAAATGAAGTCTGAAACAGTTCTACACAAGTACAAAAATGCATAATAGATTCTATAACATTGACTACTTATGCTTATTTAGGTTTTGTGTGTGTGATGCTTGGTGTTGAACTCTGGGCCATGAACACACCAGATAAACTCTTTACCTGGGTATTTAAAAAAATTGAGGCATCTCTTTACGTGAAAGTGATGTGAAACTCATAGTTTGAAATTATTTTAAAGTTTTCTATAGAACATGGTGTTGTCTAGGGCCAGTGAGAGGGCTCAGTGGATAAGGATACCTGTCACCAAGCCTGACGACCTGAGTTTGATCCCTGGAACCTACCTGTTGGAAGGGGAGAACTGACTCCCTGCAGTTGTTCCCTTGGCCGCCACATACAAGCTGTGGCATATGTGTACACATGCACACATACAAAGTATAAAATTGTAATTAAAAATGTAAATGCTCGGGGTTGAGGATTTAGCTCAGTGGTAGAGCGCTTGCCTAGCAAGCACAAGGCCCTGGGTTCGGTCCTCAGCTCCGAAAAAAAAAAAAAAAAAAGTTTCTAAAAAATGTAAATGCTCTCACCTACATTTCAAAAGAATACACACGAGTGTATTTGATTTCATCACCATGAGGCATCTTTGGGGAGCCTCAGTAGCCAGGATAGCTGTTGCCTATGAAGATGGGTGTGAGTCACTAAAGGGTAGGACAGAGACCCAATTCTCCTTTTAAGTTAAGGTAGTTGGTGATTTGTTTAAGCTTTGTACACACATATCTTAGTTATTTGCAAATACTAATACTTTCTAGTCTTTGTTTTCTCCGATGCTGAGTATTTATTTCCTAGGGTCCTTGTGGATAAGAGGTTGCGAGGAGAGGAGTCCATGACTGTATCCCTGCTTTTTAAGCTGAGCATGCAGGACGCAGAGCTGCCCGACACTGTTGATCTCACCAGCCTTCAGCACTAGCTCAGCAATCTGATGTGACTCCTGCTTAGCTGCCGGAGGGAAGGCAGCCCCAGATTGGCTCAGTAATGGAACTAGCTTCCCTGTATTCCTCCTTCTGACCTCACGGAAACCACGCAGACTGATTTAAATGACTCTTATTCCAGAGAGACTCAGAAGCTGGCCCTAGCTGTGTGTAAATGAACTGCGTGGCTTTAAAACAAAAGCCAAAGAGACAAGGAGTGCTTATGGCTTGCCAGTTTTGAGTACAGGAAAGTGATGGAGCCAGGGCTGAGGCCCACAGTTCCTCTCCCAGAGACACCCAGCTCCTCTGGACTTTAGTGTGAGGATAGGCCTGGGAATTCCCCCAAGGGTTTGGGAAAGGCACATTCATGAAACTGGATGTACTGTGATGTTCATGTCTGGTGTCAGTTCCTCTCAGGACCGCATTAAGGGAGGCACTGGGCACACTTACCCGTGATCTGTGTAGTGTGCCAGTGTCACAGGCACAGAGCAGTCTTGGCACTGGGCACACTTATCCCTGATCCGTGTAGTGTGCCAGTGTCACAGGCACAGAGCACAGTCTTGGCACTGGGCACACTTACCCCTGATCCGTGTAGTGTGTCAATGTCACAGGCACAGAGCACAGTCTTGGCACTGGGCACACTTACCCCTGATCCGTGTAGTGTGTCAATGTCACAGGCACAGAGCACAGTCTTGGCACTGGGGTGAATAGGTCAATGATGGGAGCACTAATTCTCTTATTTCTTTATTTTTAATTTTTTTAGACAAGGTCTTACTGGGTAGCTCTGGGTGTCTTCAACCTCCCCATGTAGGCCTCAAATTCAGAGGTCTCTCTCCCTCTCCCTCCAAAGGGTAGGGACTAAAAAGCCTATGCCCCTATGCCTTACCCACCAAGTGCTCTTACAAGCTGAGATGAGCAGAAGCAGCCCCTAGGTGGGTGGGGTCACTGATAACCATGGGCTGGCTTTGAAAACCAGGCTTTCTTAGAACCCAAAATATAAAATATGTTCAAGAAGTAGCATCGAATGTCCAAAAGGGAGTTCAGTTTTAAGGATAGGCTTGGTCTCTTAACCATATTGGTGGCAGCAGCTTCTACTTCCTCATAGTTAACTCCTTTTTAGCTGTCCCAGCAGAACCAAACCCCTGCTCCCATACAGGGTTGCTCCCCCTGGACCTGTTGATGGTTAGGCCTTGCCCTAGAGATGAGGAGATAGCACGGGCTACCTCTATCCCTCCTCCAACACCACTCAACCAGAACAGGTCTGTTAGAGGAAACCTGAGAGACATGAGAAGCTGGAGGGGGCAGTACAGACAAAATGCAGAGAAGAGTCTGACTGAATGACAGACGGCTTTGTCACAAATGGAAAACACTTAATATGAAAATGTCTTTTATTTCTCAATACAAAGCCAGATACTATACGACTATGAAAAACTTGACTAGCCAGAGATCTTCAAGAACAAGAAGACTCTCTTTTTAGCTCAGTGCCCTGTGACCCAGTGTGGGGCATGGGAGAAATGAGGGCAACGGCAGAGACTCTGGTCAGTTGTGTGGGTGGGTGGGTGGTGACCTGGGAGCCCCCTCAGAGCCTGTGGGACTGGGGGCTGAAAGTGCTATCTGCCTTTGTGGCCACTGGTTCCCTGGCCTAGCTGCCTGTAGGACTGCGGTAGGAGAGGGTAAAAGACATAGGGTGGAATGGCCAGCAGTTGAGAGCAAGGGAGATGTGAACTAGAAAACCCACCCTAAAAATTTCCGGTTTTAATTCCATGGCTGCACAAAGTGTTAAGAGAGTGAGTGTAAAATGAAACTAGGGTGTTGTTACCCTTAAAGGCACCTTGAATGGTTCTAACCCATACCCTATGTAGAAAAAGTCTTGAGCCCTTAACAGGTAGACATGGGTCTGAGACCTAAGGTTGCAGGAAGTGATAAGGGTCTGAGGACTGCTGGGAAGGAGCTATAGGGAGTGTGCAGGCCCACAGGTGCAAAGTGACCAATCATTGCTTAGTGTGTAGGTGGGGATATAGCATAAGGCCTCAGGCCTTGCCCTCCTCCCTGCTGTCATCTACACTGGCCTGCCTTATCACCTTCCGGAGCCTAGGTGTAGAAGACGTACCAGTCTCCCTCTGCTCTTGGCCCTGCCCTTGCCCTTGCCCTTGCCCCTGGAAGGCTTGTGCCCTGCTAGCCACCAGGGCAGCACTATGAAGGGCAACCACAGACTGTCGAGACTTCAGGGCAGGCCAAGGTCCCTTGCAGACCCGCTGGCCACCTTTGGCTCTTGAAAGCTGAGAGAAGGGATGAAGAGGTTCTTCATCAGAAGAGAAAACCTGGGTCAGGAAGAGAGAGAGGCAGAGGAAGTGGGTAGGTGCACACTTCCCAAGAGAAAACTGTCTCCCTTCCCTGCCCGTTGTCTTGGCACGGCTTGAGCTTTCTTCTAGACCCTAGAAGCCTTTTTAGCCCAGTGAACCTGACTTTAACACCTTCTCTTCTCACCCCGCTGCCTTTGCACATTCAGTCCAGTGAGCCACAGCTGAAACCTTGCCAGGTGCCAGGCCCTGAAAAGGGCTCTGTGAAGCCAGTGTCTCCGTGCCTCCTAGGACACTTGCTTTTGACAATAACCACCATTAATCCCACACCTCCTATCAGTCTACACACAGCACCTAAAATGCATCGACTCCTTTGGGACTAGCCACGTGACCTCATGTGGGGCCAGCTTCCTGTCCTAGCTTGTGCCCAGCAGCTCTCAGCATGCAGCACGCCTGTCCACTTAGTCAGAAGGTGGACTGTGAGTCCAAGGGCTCCTCTGTGCTCTCCTCAGCCTTAGGAGAAGCTTCAGGAATGTTGTCCTACCTATCTGCTTTAGTGTAGCTGGCAGCGGAGCTCAGGGTCCAGGGGCGATGCTCACTCCAAAGCTAGGAGCCAAGCTCCTTAGGAAATGAGCCAGTGTGTTAGGCTGGGGCTGGACTGTCCCTTGTTCCCAGTCAGACCTGCAACGTTCTACCCTGGGACTACTGCTCTTGTCTAGCCTGGGGTAAAAGGGAAGATCCTGAGGTGCTCAGATGCTCAGGGCAGTCTTGAGTGGCCTTGTGCAGAACGGTGTGAGGTGGTCGGTGTGGAGGGAGTGAGACCCTACTGTGTGGCACCTGCCAGTCTTCGTCAGGCTTGTTGGGTCCCACGTTCTCTACTGAAGAACTCCCCAGCCCAGACTCACTTCTGGCAGGTCTCCAGCCTCTGTGGTACTCTCTGGCTCTGAGGAGGGCTCCAGAAGACTGATGGAGCGCATGACCCCCCGGAGGTTGATGCGGGGCCGCAGTCCAAGCTCTTCTTTTGGGGTTTCCTGGCTTCCTTTCTGGCCCATAACCATCCCCTCCCCACTGCCCCCTGGTTCTGGTGGAAGAGGTGGCAATGGTGTAGAAACTTCAGGTGCCAAGGGCTCCTCTGGGGAGACCACACCCACTTTCTGCTCCCAGACGTGGCTCTGCCGGCTGTGAGGAGGTGGCTCTGAGTCAGCTTTGAGTGACACAGCAGCCAACCTTCAGTATACACAACCCCTCCCTTGTCCCCTCCCCCATACCTGGCAGTCAGAATGCCCTGGTAGGTCTGTAGCTGGCGCAGGAAGCCAGGGTTGGGGCGTACAATGGGCCGGAGCTCCTGCACGTGGATCAGGGCTTGCTCGAGGCCCCAGCCATACTGTTTCATGGCATAGGCCAGTACCGTGGCAGCAGAACGGCTGACACCCATCTTACAGTGGACTAGCACCCGAGTGCCCTGTGCTCTATGGAGGTGGGATATGGTCAGTCCATTCCCTTTCAACCCCAGTAGCCTGTAGACTGGGAAGGGGCAAGTAAGGGCTTAGGACCCAGCAGCGAGAAGAAAGTGAGGGTAGAGAGGGCAGTGAAGGAAACAGTAAAATGGGCAGGAGGAGGGCACCAGTCCCCACTGGAGGCTGGAGCTTAGCCACTTATACGTGGGCTGGGGCAACAGAAGATGGGAGTAGCCAACCTGGCATCCTCAATGAATCGATGTGTCTCCTTCCAGTGGGGTAGCAGCTGTGCTGACTCCTCGTCCCAGACACGTACATTGTGATAGGTGAATCGCTCGGGGAAGAAGTTGTCAATCTCCCGGGCCATGTTCAGGATGTGACTTACCCTGTACCAGAGGGTCCCAAACCAGACTCATGTGGCAAAGGAACTAGGCTCCCTGGCCATTTCTGTTGGGTTCTTGGTTCTGAGAGTCAGGGGATGGCGACACTTGGAGGGGGGAGAGAACCGGGCCAGCCATCAGCTGACTGACCTTGGGCGCATGTTGTTTTACTCTGTTGGGCCTGAGTTTCCCTGACGAGGGGACAATACTAACTCTCTTCCATGACTCTGTGACTGCAGTCAGACTTCAAGCTAAACTGAGATGAGGGAGCTCCCGGCAGCAGGTTATAAAGGCTTCAGTGGGTCTCCCAGAAGCCCGTGGTGGAGGGGTGACGGGTACCTTTCAGAAGGGGCAACCACGGGGTTGGGGATTTAGCTCTTTAGCTCAGTGGTAGAGCGCTTGCCTAGCAAGCGGAAGGCCCTGGGTTCGGTCCCCAGCTCCGAAAATAAATAAATAAATAAATAAATAAATAAATAAAATAAATAAAAAAAAAAATAAAGAAGGGGCAACCACATCCCTATGAGAAGAAGGCATTTCCTTCTACCTGAACAGGTAGCCAGGTGGCCTGGAACCTCTTTGGCTTGGTAAGTCCCACCACTGTCCCTCATCTTGGCACAGCTGAGACCTCGTTTCTACACTATGGTGTGTGCTTAGTGGGGCGCATGACCTTGGAGCCCACGTGAGTGCAGCATCCTCAGGAATGGGTTAAAAGCAGAAACAGCAAAACAGCGGTGCTGAGGGTAATCTAAGGTTCCAGAACTTGGTCAGGCCATCTCACAGAAAGGCTGAGAGAACAAGCCGCAGTCCCGAGGCTGAGCACCCTACCTGTTTCTCTGAAGTTCCTCCAGGTTGGCGGCATTCCATTCAGAACCCTGTAGAGAGTGAGAGTGGAGAGAAACACCAGGCTCCCATGGCCTGCCTCTAGCTAGAGGACCTGTCAGAGCAGTTGCATTGAGGATCTGGTCCCTACTTCCTACAGCCTGTACTTACCAAGTAGAGGTGGGGGAAGATGCGGGAGGCCCGGTCTTGCTGGGCCATGAGCAGCAGCATCTGGTTGTCAATAAAGTCACGGTACTGCTGGAGAGGGCATCCTAGACGCAGCTCCAGGGCCTGACGGATCTACAGGGGTTGGCGGGGGTGGGGGGGTCATGCAAGAGAAGAGGGTCTACCGTGAAGCCTCTGAGGATAGTGCCCTGACCATCTACACAGAGCTGAGGTCAGGGATTGGGAATGGCTTAGTGCTAGAGGAAAGCAAGGTGAGAAAGGGCCCAAGGGAAGGTGAGTCTCAGGCTCTGGGCCCAGCCACCCTGCCCACCTCTTTAGACGTAACACTGTCCAGGTCACTGGCATCCAACACCTGCCACAATTCAGCCAAGATTGCCTGCTCCATCTGCTCTTGTTCTGAAGCCCTGGTAGTGATCCTTTAGTAAGAGGCCATCTCACTGAAGTACCACCACCTCCTCTTCCCCTCCTCCCCAACCCCCCAACCCTACCCCCCACCCCGGCACTGACTGTCCAGGCTCAGCATTAGGTGGTCGAAAGGACTCCAGGTCAGACATGGCCATCCACTCATTGAGGCAACCCTGGTCAGAGTTCAGTTTCTCCTGGTAGTGAGTGGCCCAGGCAAGGGCACTGCCACCAGGCACAAGGCCACTGCCTAGAGCCACCTCACATGCCTGGTGCAATACCTGCAGTGTGGCCCTGGGACAAGAAAGAGGGGCTAAGTCACATAATCCTACTTGGTTCCCCCTCCTGGGCCTGGCTGCCATCGAAGAGACTGGCCCAAGGCTAGGCTTCTGCAGCACTCACCACATGGTCTGGATAGAGACAGGCTTGAAGATTCGGCTCTGACCACCAGATGTCACACTGAAGCCCCTATAGGAGACCCAGGGAGGGTGGAACCAAGTACCAGGCTCTCAGAGAACCTGTTCATTTGCCAGATGTGGGGATGCCCAAGATCATATAATGTAAGAAAGTAAGTCCCAGCTCTGGCCACACTGCTCAACGTCTGCCTCCCTGTTCTCCTCTCCCCCGCACCCCTGTTGCCACTTCTTACCCATCGCCGTCCAGGTACACCTGGGTATCACTCCAGAGGGGCAAGACCAGGCCCAGGGTGCAGCTGTGGGAACTGGCAGGGGACAGGAGAGCCATTGTCCCTCAGCACCTCACAGCCTTGGCTCAACCCAACTCTCCCTGCTCCTACCTGCTGTCAGGGAAGTCCACCCCAAGAAGGATGGTCTCCTCCTCACTCAGACCCTCTCCTGTGGACACTACCAGCAGATAGCGAAGCCTTGGGGGTCGGGCTGCCTCCAGCTGGGCTGCCTGGAAAGATGGATGAGGTCTTGAGTCACAGGGGCTCCTGGATCCCCTCTTTCACTCCCACATGGACACGTCTTCCCCTTGCCAGCCCCTGTACCACCAACTCCCAGATATGATCAGTGGCTACTTGAGAATATGGCGATACTCAATTTTTGCAATTTGTGGGTCAGCAAACTGTCTTTTGAAGTCTGACACACAAAACTGTGCTACATGCTGGTAGTATCCACAGGAGAGTCTGACCGAGGAGGAGACCATCCTTCTTGGGGTCTTGAAAAGACAATTGAACTGGGGGTCCTCTGGAAGAGCAGTCAGAACTCTTAACCCCTGAGCCATCTCTGCAGCCCTGCTACTTGCCAATATTTTACTTGAGAAATGCCTTCTACTACAGATTAATAAAAATACTTAATCTCTGTTTTTCGTGGTGCTAGGAGTTGGATGTAATTCTCTCTTATAATGGGTTAGAACATTCCTGGGGCTGGAGAGATGGCTCAGTGGTTACGAGCACTGCCTGAATCTTCTGAAGGACCCAGGTTCAATTCCCAGCACCCACATGGCAGCTCACACCTGTTTGTAATTCCAGCTCCAAAGCTTCTGATACAGTCACACAGACATACGTGCATGCAGAACACCAATGCACATAAGAAAAAAAAATTACAAAACACAAAAACCTAGCGCTTCTGTTCTAAACCGCTTTACCAAAGCTTGCATCTTCTTTTTCATACTTTGCTGCCAACAGCAAGTGTCTGCCTCCACACACTTTCTGGAGCTGGCCCTTAGGCTCCAGCAGACCCCAGCCTTCCTTGGGTGCTCTGTTTGCCTGACTGGCACACAGCTGCCAAGGCGTGCTACACAACCCTGGGAGTATGAGTCCATCTCTGGGCAACTCACTAGTATCAACTGAGGCCTCCTGTGGATTAACAGAAACCTCCCTCACATAACCCCCACCTCCCTTGTCCTTTCCCAACCCTCCAGAGACAGATACGGCCTTGCCGTGCTAAGATGTCTTTAGATGAAGTGGCAAAGTTCTCGGGGTTTGGGTAATCCCCCTCCAGCTGCCTGGGTGGCCCCCAATCTCACAGCATTGTTCCTAAATAGACACGAGAGAGCTCTGGATGGTTCCTTACCAGGCGGATATCATCCTGCGGCCTCAGCAGCTCCACCATAAGGTGCAGGTGCCGCTTCTGCACTTGTTTCCAGGGACTCTGGGACCCTTGCCCGTTGTCAGTCTGGTCCTCAGCGGGCTGCTCCTCACCTGAGGGTTCCTCCGTTGGCTCAGGGTCAGCCTCAGCTGCATCATTCCCTTCCCCTCCATCCTGAAGTCCCAGGACAGCCCCTCGGAGAACGGCAAAACTCTGCCTGGCAGAGTGATGGGAAAATGGTTCAGGTCATAGGTTTTCAAACCTCAGCAAGGGTGAGTCCCCTGGATTGGTCAGATGGGCTGCTGGCCTCCTCTCCAGAGTCAGACGGGCTGGAGTGAGGCACAGTTTGCATTGTTTTAACCAGGACCCTGATAGTGGCAGGCACTGGGAGCCAGCCTTGGGCTCTCAAGCTTTCTCATCTTGTTTTGCGTCTTTGGGGTGTGTTCCTTTTTTGGGGATGGACTCAGATGCTATAAACTTGCTTAAGCACCAATACTTCTTCAGATCCTGTCCTGCCCTTGGTCCTGGGGATCACTGGCCTGAGCCAAGGTCCCTGTATGGTTTGAAAGCATCCACTGACCAGGGCCAAGTTAGCACTACTGGTTCTTCCACGAGCCAGAGATGTGATGTTTGCCAGCTCCACCCACAGCATCTGGCTCCCACCTAAGCGTGAGTTTATCTGACAACACTTCAGTGAGTCCTTGGTCCAAGCAAGCCACCTGGAGCCCACAATGGCAGCGGCTAGGCCACAGGCTATTAAGGAAGATGTGTCAGAAGGGACTCACCTGCGTTGGAGCCGGCCTCTGCGTCTTACCACTCGGTCCTGCTGAGGAAGCAGTCCAGGGATAGAGTAAGAGAGCAGCTTCCAGGACAGGAAGCGCCCAAAAGCCTCTCCTCTCCCTATAAGGAAGCGCGCTAGGTGGAAAAGAAATCTCTTCCCTCTGAAGCTGCTACCCTCCAACAGGCCCCAGAGAAATCCCGGCCTAAGTCCAGGCACAGCAGTGCTGCAAAGATGGGGGGTTGCAGAGCATAGGAGGTATTTGGGCAGATCTGGGCCTCAGCAGACCGGGCCGGTTCTCAGGACTCCGCACCTACCTAGGTCGAGCTTCTGGGAGCCTCAGGACCTCCCAAGTGCCCCAAAACATGAGACTCAAGGTCCCCCTCCGCTTACTCCCAGCCGGCTGCTAGGGTAGGACGTGCTTCCTCAGGCCTAGCTAGCAGCCAAATGCAAGAGCATAAAACCAAGCTAAACTCACCGTGGGTCCCACAGGCGTGGAGTGGCCACTTGCCGGTGGCGAGCGACTCACTGTGACCAGCGCCATAAGGCAGGCAGGCCAGGAACACCTGGGCGAGCACCCGGCACGACCCCTCCCACAACTCTACGGTCAGTCCCTGCCTTCGCACAACCAGGAAGAAGAGATTGGAGCCTGGCACCTCCTCGGGAGCGGCCCTTAAAGGGCCCGACTCATGACCAGTCTGGCCGAATAGAGCCCGTACCGAGCGACAGCGGCCCCGCCCCTGCAGTCTCGGTTCAGCTCGCCCCGCCCTGTCCACGCTGGAGGCGTGGTCGAGGGCGCAGCGCAGGTGAGGAGCTCAGACCTTACTTTCTCTCCTGGCTTTGGTCCCTTTGCCCACACAAGGCTTCCAACTCTCCTTGCTGCACCCAGTAAGACTTGGACCCCCACTGTTTGGTTTATGCTATGGTTTCTTGGAAAGGAAGGAGCAAAGGCAAGAGTTTTTTTGTGTTTGTTTTTTGAGACAAGGTCCCACTATGTAGCTCTGACAGGCCTGGAACTCATTATGTAGACCAAGTCTCTGAAACTCAGAGTCACCTGCCTCTGCCTCCCAAGCGCTAAAATTAAAGACATATGCCACCATACCTGGGAGGCACTGGATCTTAAAGCTACCATCCCATCCCCCAAACTTGTTCTCTTTTCTGCTTGGCCGTCATTCCTCTAGTCTTGAGATATGGGAGACCAGAAGGGTTTTTGGGGTCTTAGCAATAGTCCCCAAAACCTGTATGCATTTCAAGTCCACCCTAGTGATGGCCAGGGCAGGGCTGAGACACCCCCTCCCTCCAGCTACCATGTGGGGAGAGTGCTTAGAGTGTCATTCTGGCAGAAAATATTTGAAAGGGTAGGAACCTGTGCCTGAGCTGCAGGGATCTGGGCGTGGGGTGCTTTCCCCCGTAGGTAGACTAGGAAGATCCAGCCTTTTCTTCTCTCCAGCTGGAGTGTGGACCATGGAGTTGGGTGGCAGGCAGAACCTGGGGTTATCATCCAGGGAAATTTCAGAATCTCCAGGAACTCCTGCCCTATGACGAAGTGGTCTTATTTTATTGCTGTAGAAATGGAGGACCCAAAGCCACTCGGTGACAGCGCTAGTGAGGACTATCCATCAATAATCCCCCATCCAGTGTCCCTTAGTTCCAGTCCACGGAGGACAGCAAGCCTACTGCTGACGGTCTTTTTATTTCTACCTTAGTCTCACTGCTAGCCTACCTCCAGTGCCCCAGGCCCAAAGCTCAGCAGCAGACAGTTTATAAATAAATAAATTACAAAAACAGGCAGAAGGAGTGGCCCTGGGGAGCCATCCCCAGTGGCCAGGCATCTCAGTGCTCTGTGAGTGACAGCTGCAGAATCCGCTGTAAGTCTTCTTCCTCCTGCTGACCCCTTCGCTCCAACTCCTCCTGCTCCCTTGAAGACAACTCCAGGGCCAGGCGAAGCTGCTCCTCAAAGCTTGGGGGAGCAGGGGGTGGAGGTGTCTTCTGAGGAGACTCTGGACCCCTGGACTCTGTGGACAGCTGTAGGCTTTCCTGGAGGGCCCTTCACGGTAAAGGTTGAGGGGAGAACAGACCAATGAGAAGACTTGGGGAGGAGCCAAGAGCATGCAGTTTTAAGGCTAAGGTGTCAGGGACAGAGACCAGCAGGCCCTCTCTTGGCCTTATGCTCCTCATGGTAAGCGGCATTTGTCTTGTGAAGGTATGGAGCCCTTGGGTCAGAGCTCCCTGGCTTCCCACCCACCACCAGTCATCGAAGGACCCACACACAGCTCCTGGGGGACTCACTGCTCCAGCTGAAGCTGCTCTTCAAACACTGTGACCCGGGGAGGAGGGTGAATGCCAGGCCTTGTGTTGGTCAGGGCTTCCCACACAGTCACCTGCAGCAGCCAGAGCCCATAATTGTCACCTCAGGCCTGTGGCTGTAGAGGCCATGACCCACCTTCCACTTGCATCCCACCTGCTCTGCCTCTGTGCCAGCCTCAAGCAGGCTCTGCTGGATGGCAAACTGCAGCAGGTCGTCATCCTCATCTCGAAGGGGCTCACTGCGTTCAGCACCCAGCACACTGTACCCCTCGGGCACCTCGAACACAGTGGGGTCCACCTCACATGGAAAAGGGCTTCCTGGGCAGGGCAACAGAAGGGTCACACTCAGCCTAAAGGCTGATTAGAGAGCTGCACTGCCAGTTACGTGTGCCTCCTGTAGCTCTAGTCCTACCTGAAGCAGAAATGGCAGAGCTGGGTTTGGGGACGCACACGGAACTCACAGGTTCGTCGCAGCCGCACAGGTTACTGAAGGTGATGCGGGCATTTAGCACATGGAAGAGGGGAATCTCTGAGGGGAGAGGGCCAGGTTTGAGCTGCGTGCACCCTTCAGTAACCCCAAACCTGAGGAGGGCATCACGCCCAAGTCCTGGTTACCCCTTGGTTGCCCTCTCACCAATCTTGACAGGGAAGCCTGGTGGGAGGCGCAGAGTGATGAAATCCCGCAGCTTGGCAAAATGAGCGTTGCTGATGGCCATGAGGTCGATGATGGGTGTCACCTGGTCACCCAAGGACAGTGGGTGCTCCTCACTTAGCCACAGTGTTGCCTTGAACCTATCCAGTGGACCAGAGCACGAGGGTCAGGGACACCCCCTGGTGCCTCACCCTTTCTAGTCACCTGCCTGTGGCCCCCTTCTCCCTGGTCTGTTCCTGTTGATTGTTGCCCTCAGGGACTCAGCACTGGCTCTAAAGCCTGGGCAGCCGCTGGCCCACTCCGGTGCTGATGATGGCTTTATGCCACTCTTTTGAGCTGCGTGAGGAGGGGCAGAGTCAGCCTGTGGGCTTCTCTCTGGGCCTGGCCCACAGCCTGATTTTTGTCCTCTGTCCAAAACTGGTCAGCACTATCCCTTGACTGTGCTAGGCACACACACATGTACAAAAATGTGCTGTGCTTGAGTGTCAAGCATAGCCCAGGGGTTGGGAGATTTGGGGTTTAAGTCGCAACTCCAACAGTGTCAGAGGCACAGGAGGCTGTGTGAGTTATGTTAGACCTGCTACAAGGCATTGTCACCATGACTACATCCTCGGCGACCATGCACCTCGGGTGGAAGAGAAGAAAACAGACCCCCAGAAGGGAAGATTATTTCCTTGTGATCTGTTGTGCTCTGGTCCCTGGCGCATGCTCAGTGAACAGAAAAAATCAGGAATGGTGTAATCCCACTACTTGGATTGTGTGGAGTTGGAGATTAGCCTGAACTACCTAATGAGCTCCAAGCCGGGGCTACAAACTGGGACCCTGTATCACAAAGCCCCAAACAAACAAGCAAAAGCAAATACATTGGTGACATCACCCGAGTATGACCAACTCCTGGGACCCAGGTGCATGCTAGGTTCTCAGACTGTGGTTAGAGAAACATGGCTCCCACCCTCTGGAGCAAAGTCAAGAGAGAAGCCTACTAGGTGAGCAGATCCCTCACGGTGACGGTGACACACTCCATGCATGACAGGTCTCTGCCAGTACTCAAGGTCCTCTGACGGGGGACTCCCCGACTTTCCCCCAGACCTCACCTCTGTACTTTGCTAGACATCTCAATGGGGCGGCCAATGTTTCTTGATTCCAGGCTGAAGCTGGGGTCAAAGTACTCCTCAGCAGAAATGGCTGTAGGGTTGGTAGGGCTGGCTGCCTGCTGCACTGGAGCCTGAGTGGACCCCCCCCCAGGCAGGAGTTAGCCCTCAGTACGAAGAGACAGTGCCCCACTCACCCAGGCTTGTCCCAGCCCTCCCCTAATCAAGCTCACCGCAGTATGGGAGGAGTGCTGCTGGGCCATCCCCAGGAAGGACTGGAATGGAGTCTTACCCCCTGAGAAGAAGTAGTAGGAACCATGAGGGAACTTTGGGCTACTCCCCAACCTGTGTTCAGCCACTGCCTGCCTAGGAGCCTCCCACTGGGTGGCAGATTCTGGCAGGAAGAGGGAGGCCTCCCATCCTGCCTGGGGTTGTTGAGTTCTGGCACCAGACCGCAGGAAGACTGGGTAGCAGGCAATCGCACCTGGGTTTACCTTTGTTCCTTAACTTGTCCTGATCAGAGAGGTGTTCTGTTCTTGTGCGTGTCACCAGCTCCACATTGGTGGCACTGTACACCTGGGGATGGAGGGGGTTGGGGGAGAGACATGGAGAACTCAAGGTTCAGAGCCCATTTCTCACATTCAACCTCGTCAGCCCAGGATCTAAGTTCTCCTGTTCCCAGAGACAAACTGTTCCCACAGTAGAGCGGGTGGCACCGTCGGAACCCCAGGAGTCACCAACAGGGACATGCAGTTAGAGAGCCAAGAAAAACAAAACAAAACAAAAACCCCACCCATTATTTCATCTAGGAGCCTAGGGAGGGGCCAGCAGGAGGTAGGGCTCTGGACCATAGAAATTCCCTTCGGCTGGCAAGGCTTGTGGTGTGAAAGCTATTCCATCGCTCCCTCCACAGTTTAAGCAGGTGAAGCTCAGTCCCTGGCCTATTCCCAAGTCCCCTAGCCCAGTAGCCCCTCCTGCCTTCGCTTCGTAGCCACTAACGGTCTCCATCTTCTCAGACCGCCATCCCCAGATACCACATTTGTTCCTGAAACAGACCAGACAGAAGTAGTGAAGACCAGTACCTCTAATACACAACGAAAGCCCCTTTACCTAGCTGGCTCTGACTATCCAGTGTCCCTTCCCACAGTGACATATGGACAGCTAGAACATTTGTACAAGGACCAAGGACCAGAAGAACAAGAGAAATTCTTTAGATTTTTTTTTTTTGAGGATTTCTCTGTGTAGCACAAGGATTGGCCTGCCTCTGCCTCCCTAGTTTTGAGATTAAAGGTGGGTGACAGCACACCTGCCTCTTAATTTTTAATTTTATTAGGCATGAGAATGGTGGTGTGGCTCAGTCCATGAATGCAGAAGCATTTATTGTTGAGATAATAAGATGTCTGAGATGATTTTGTTGTTGTCTTGTTTGTTTCACAATGTTGTTTGAGACAGGGTCTCTCTATATATCCCTGGCTGTCCTGGAACCCACTCTGTAGACCAGGCTGGAACTCACAGAGATCCCCCTGCCTCTGGCTCCTCAGTGTGCTCACATACACACAAAAATACAGTAAGGTAATAATAGCAATTCAGATGAGATGAACACAATTCTCGCGAGGCTCAAACTACTGAAACTAACTTAAGGGGAAATAACTCTAGATAAGGTGTTTATAACCAGTGAGGAAATGGTTCTTTTTCTTTTTACCATCACCTACCCAGAGAGGAAAGTACAGGACTGAGTGGCTTTGCCATATAATTCTCCTAACCATTGAAAAAAAATCTGTATCAGGTGCTTTACCAACTCTTCTACAAAATGCACGATTAGGTAATATTTTCAGCTTGGCGGGGTGGTGGTGTACACCTTTAATCTCAGTTCTGGAGAGGCACAGGTAAGCGGATCTCTGTGAGTTCAAGGCCAGCCTAGACTAGAATTCCAACACTGCCAGAGCTACTCAGAGAAATGAGAAATCCTGTCTTGAAAAACAAACAAACAACAAACAACAAACAAACAAACAAACAGGTCTGGTGAGATCGCTCAATGGTTAAGAACACAGAGTTCTGCAGTTCCAGAGAACCTGAGTTCAATTCCTAGCAATCACAAGGCAGCTCACAACTATCTGTAAAGGGATCTGATTTCCTCTTCTGGCACGCAGGTCTGCGTGGAGACAAAATGGTCCTACACTTTTTTTTTTCTTTTCTTTTTTTCGGAGTTGGGGACCAAACCCAGGGCCTTGCGCTTGCTAGGCAAGCGCTCTACCACTGAGCTAAATCCCCAACCCCAATAATCCTACACTTAATTAATAAAGACATAAGTATGTTAAAAAGAGAACAACAATTTTTTTCAACTCATGCTATCAAATTTTGCCACATATCAAGAGCAGACAAAGACATGAAGAGGAAACTGTGAATTCTGGATACAGGTCAACGGAGTGCCTGCCCGGTATGCATGGACACCAGCCCAGAAAGAAGGAGAAAGAAAGAAAGAAAGAAGGGAGGGGGGGGAGGCAAGCAGGCTGGCTATGGACCAATATTTCTTAAAATACATAGACAAAATCCTCAGCCAATTATTAGCCAGTAAATGCTTAGAAGAGATGGAAAGAATTCTATACCACCATCAAGTAACATTATCCCAAGAATGCAAGGCTGGCTCAATATCAAAAGAATCACTGTATGTAACAAATCACATGAGCGGAAAGCTTTAGGAGTGTGGTGGTTTGAATGAGATGGCCCCATAGGCTCATCTGTATGAACGCTTAGTCATGATGGAGATGGATTACAATGATTAGGGAGCAGGGCCTGGTTTGAGGAAGTGTGTCACTGGGGTGGGCTTTAAGGCTTCAAGAGCCCATGCCAGGGCCAGTCTCTCACTCTGCTTACAGATCAGGGTGTAGCTCTCGGCTACTATTCCAGCGCCATGCTTGTGGCCATGCTCCCTGCCACGATGATAATGGACTAAACCTGTAAGCCAATCCCAGTTTTCTTCCTTTTTTTTTTATAGGAGTTTCAGTGATCATGGTGCCTCCTCACTGACTAAGACAAGGTGGTACTGGGGATCAAACCCAGGGTCTTACATATGCTAAGCATACATTTATTACTGAACTATAACCTCCTACCCCCAAAAGAAACTTAAAAAAACAACAGCCCACATGTCATATCAATGAGGCACTGAACAAATCCAACACTCTTTCATAATATATGTATGTATCCAACTTATTCAACAAATTAGAAACAGGGGTTGGGGATTTAGCTCAGTGGTAGAGCACTTGCCTAGCAAGTGCAAGGCCCTGGGTTCGGTCCCCAGCTCCGAAAAAAAGAAAAGAGAGAGAGAGAAAAAAAACAAAAACAAATTAGAAACAAAAAAACTTCTTCACTTGATAAAGAGTATCCCCAGAACCTCATGATTAGTATTAGGTAATGATGAGACTGAATATTTTTCCTTTAGGCTGACATGTCAAGGTTCTTGCCACTTCTAATTAGGAAAACAAAAGAAAGACTTCTATATTGAAAAGAAACAAGAAACACTCTATTTATTGATATGATTTTATATAGCAAAAATATTGAGGCTGGAGAGATGACTCCACTACCGGGTGAGAATTTGGACTCTGGGACCCATAAGGCAGCTGCACTGCCTGTTCCTCCAGCCTCGAAGGCGCTGGCCGCCTCCTTCTGCCTCCTCAGGCAGTGCACACGGGGTGCACATACATGAGTAAGCAAGCACTCTTTCCAAAAAAATCTTTTTTAAATATGAAGTTAACTAAATATCTGGTTGAAATGAGTACAGCAATGTTCCAGTACATGTGGCCAGTATAGAGTTATATTTTTATATTGACAATGAAGAAATCCATATTTTAAAAAATGAGAAGTTGGAGAGATAGCTAAGTGGTTAAGAGCATTCATTTCTCTTTTAGGGGACAAGGTTCCATTCCGAGTACCCACACGGTGGTTCACACCCATACTTGGTGCAGTTCCAGGGGCTCCAACAGCCTCCTCTGACCTTCAAGGATACTAGGCACACACATTGTACACATACATACATGCATGCATACATACATACATACACACATGCAAGCAAAACACTCACATAAAATAAAACACATAAATCTAAGTTTTAAAAAGTAGTGAACAGCTAGGTGGTGGTGGTGCACACCTTTGATCCCAGCACTTAGGAGGCAGACCCAGGCGGACCTCTGAGTTGGGCGTCAGCCTGGTCTATAGAATGAGTTCTAGGACAGCCAGGACTACAAAGGGAAAAAAAAAAAAAAAAAAAAAAAAAAAAAGCTGAGAAAATGGTTCGAGAACTAAATCCCAAAGGCTGTCCTCCAACTTCCATATATGTAACGTGGAATGCCTGTGTGCATATCACACACACACACACACACACACACACACACACACACACACACACGATTAAACATGTTGGGTTTTTTTAAAGTACAAAAAAAAAAAAAAAAGAAGACAAAACAACAGTCATTAAGAACCTGAGGAAAGTTGGGTGTGGTGAGGCGGCCCCCACCTTTAATCCCAGCATTCAGGAGGCAGAGGCAAGTGGATCTCTGTGAGTTCTAGACAAACCTCATGTACAGAGTGAGCTCCAGGCCAGCCAAGGGAAAACCTGTCTTTTAAAACAACAAAACAGAGCAAAAACAAAAACAAAAACAAAAACAAAAAAGAAGGAAAACAAAAAGATGACTTACAGAAATGCAAACAGTAATTGCAGATCACACCATCAGTGTTTTATAGTTAGGGAATATAAACAAAGCCATGTACGGCGGCCATGCCTGCAACCCCAGCACTCAGGAGACTCAGGCTAACAGAGTGCTACAAGTTTGAGGTCAGCTTGGTATTAAAAGTAAGATCCTGTATCAAAAAATAAACGTTAAAAACAACCCCAAAAGTAGAATACATAAAGAATTTTCCAGGCAGTGGTGGAGCATGCCTTTAATCCCAGCACTCGGAAGACAGAAGCCGTGGTTCTGTGAGTTCAAGGTCAGCCTGGTCTACAGTTCCAGGAAAGACAGGGCTACACCGAGAAATTCTGTCTTGAAAAACCAAAAACCAAAACCCAACCCCCCCACCAAAAAAAAAGTGCCAGACAGACTTAAACATAGGCACTAAAGAATTAGAATAGTCATTTGTCAAAAAATAAAAATGAATAAAACGACCCAATTTGCACATGAAAAATGCTCAGTGTTAGCCATTAGAGAAATGCCAATCAAACCTCAATGAGGCGGCACATCTTATCTGTAAGCCTTGCTGGAATACAAAAATCAAAGAATGACCAGTCTGGAGCACTGGTGAGAGGGCAGAGGAACTGGAACCATCATGCACTGCTGGTGGTAAAGTAAAATCATCTGTGCCCATGGGTAAACAGCCTGGCGCCTCATCCAACACAAAGCACTGAGCTCTTACACGATCCAGCAGCTCTGCTAAAGGCTAGAGATGCATCCAGGGGAAATGAAAACACGTGATCACACAGAATTTACATAAAAGGATACAGTATGATTATTCCTAGTAGGCAAACAGCAGAAACAACCCAAAAGTCTACTGATGGAATTATATAAAGAAATGTACAGGGCTAGAGAGATGGCTCAGTGGTTAAGAGCACTGACTGCTCTTCCAGAGGTCCTGAGTTCAAATCCCAGCAACTACATGGTGGCTCACAACCATCTGTAATGGGGTCCATTGCCCTCTTCTGGTGTGTCTGAAGATAACTACAGTATACTCAGATACATAAAATAAATAAACAAATCTTTAAAAGAAATATAGAATAACTATAGGGACTGGAGAGATGGCTCAGAAGTCAAGAGCATTCACCTCTGCTTTTTTGCAAGGGACTAGTGTCAATTCCCTGTACCCACATGGTGGCTAACGATCATCTATTACTCCAGTTCCAAGGGTTCTGATGCCCTCTTCTGGTCTCCTTTGGCACTGCAGACACATAGTGCACATAAACACATGCACGCAAAACCCTTATACACATAAAATAAAATAAATAGATCTAAACCCAAAAAGTAATTATGGTATGTACATACAGTGCATTTAGCCATAAGAATAGGAGAAGAGAGACATGCTACAGTTACAGTGTGGATGAACCTTGAGAATACCATAAAGTGAAAGAAATCAATACACAAACAGCAGCAAATCTGTAAACTCCAGTCCTGTGCAAATTCCAAATAGGGAGATCTATGGAAACAGAATAGATCATTGGATGTGTAGGCCCGGGTGGAGGGAGAATGTAGTTAAATGATTACTTCTTGAGAATAAATTTTTCAAAAATTGTTGTGATGGGGGGAAGGATTGCGGGAGGGGGTGACTGGGAGGGGTCAGTGAGCAGGATGTAAAGTGAATAAGTAAAATAAAAAAAAAAAAAATTTTAAAAATTAAAAAAATTAGGGGTTGGGGATTTAGCTCAGTGGTAGAGCGCTTGCCTAGGAAGCACAAGGCCCTGGGTTGGTCCCCAGCTCCAAAAAAAAAAAGAACCAAAAAAAAAAAAAAAAAATTAAAACCCCCATCCCCAGTAGCACACCTCCTCCAAGGCCACACCTCCTAATCCTTCCCAAACCATTCCACAAACTGGAGACCAAGTATTCAAAATGAGTTGGTGGGGATCATTATCATTCAAACCACCACACTTTCCCAAGATGCTTTTGGTCCTGGTGGTTATCACAGCAATAGGAATCTAACTGAGAGCAGCTTTGATACTTCCAAACACATATATGAAGTGAAAAAAAAACAGAGAGCCGTAGCAACCCCTGCACCTCAATCTAAGCAGCCTCTGGTGACGTGGGTGTTAGCCTCCCATAGGTGTCAGAAACCTTAAGGATAGTGCTTTTTATCAATGGCAGTTTACACTGAGCATGAAGACACACACCTATAAAGGCTCTCAGGATATGAGGTAGGAGGGTCTCTGGTTCAAGACCAGTCTGGGCTACATAGTGAGACCCTAACTTTAAAAGAAAATGTGGGTTTTCTTATCTCTCCTCCATCCCCATCCATAGTATACCAGGCCCCAACTGACCTCTCGAAGGCTACATTGCGAGTGTCCAGGTGGGTGGAGACAATAGGAGAAGTGAGTCGACTGGCCACATGCTCCTCACTGGGCCGCATGGCAGCCAGCAGCACTTCCGGTTCATGCAGAGCTGGACCTAGTGTCTCTGTGTGTACCACCTGCCGGTCATGATCCACTTCCATTACCAAGGCTCCCGCCTCTGTCAGCCACAGGGGTGTCACAGGAGGGGACCTTATTAGTGCCAGGCTCCACCAGTGAGCTCTCCTCAGACAACTGTTGCTAAGGAGATAAGCCCTCAGCCCCTAGATCCCCCTCCACCCTCTGCTTCAGTCTCTATTTTCAGGAAGCACAGAGAGAACGATACCATCCTCACAAGTCACCAGGGAATCTGAGGGTGACAGAGCTTACCTTGACCCCTGAAGATAAAGCTCCTCCGGCCACGCTGCCAGGCCATGTGCTCAAAGCCCAAGAGACTAGTGTCTACCCGCAGACTCTCGCCCCGCTTCCACACACGGTACACGTCGCTCGGGCACATCTTGGACACAAGAGGTACTGCAAGAAGTCTCAAAGTCACTGGGAATCGTCCCCAAATGGCCCACTCCAAATCTCAGTCAGCCAACTGAGCCCCACTCACCCCAGCTAGTGAACTCCCACTTCATTTCCACGTAGAAGTCAGGGGCCTAAGAAAAACCAGAGCTGCCTGTTAGGACTCTCCATGGCCTGGTGCCCAAGCCTAGTAGGCCTTGGGCCTCACAATCCACTACTACTCTTTGGAGCCCACAAATTCTGATACACTGCTGTGGCCCAGCTATACTCCCACTCCAAACAAACCAGGCCAAGGAGAGAGCCCAACTAGGCCCTAAAATGAGCTACACACATAGAAACTATAAGCACTGGGGGCCTGGAGCCAGTTTTGACATGGGCCACAGCCCACTGTAGGGCCCTACAAGGTCCTGTCTTTTCTGTCTCTGAGTCCTTATCTGTAGAGGGGACACAATGGTCCTCCCAGGCCTTCACATGTGCGGAAGCACAACTGTGGCTGTCCCTTGCATACTCAGGATGGAGTACACAGGTCTAGGCATGCCAGGGTCCAGGCTATCTCTACCCACTCATCCTTCTGGAAATTTACATTCTCTAGGAGACCCAAGGCCTACTATTCTACCCAAGAGACTCCTGGTCTCAGAGACCCTTAGTGCTGGTGACTCACTCTCCAAAAGACTCAGTCTCATCTGCATGGGCCTGGGATCCTCTATTTCTTACAGGACTCTTGGCAGAAGAGTTCAAGACACAGATGGTGGGAGAGCACACTGCACAACCTAGATACTTTTCCAAGGGAGCAGGATAGCCCTGTTATGATACCCCACTTCTTTGCTATACCCTACCATACCTGACGGAGTTTGTTGAGCAGTTCTGGAATGCCAGCCAACCTCTGTGTGGCCCTCTGGAAGTCCCGATACTGGAGTACCAACTGTACCATCTCAGGGTCTCCAGTGCTGACTGCCTCCTGCAGGACTGGAGATGATCAACTGCTGGGGAAGCCCTCTTAGTGACCCCAGGCACGGTTACTTACTCCCATTCACCAACCGACCTGGATGCTAGTCTCAAGGGAAGACCCTCTGCCCTGCATAGTACCTGCCCAGCCCTGGTGGCTCTCTTTGCCCACGTTGGCATTATGTCGAAGGAGGACTCTCACAGACTCCAAGTTCCCCAAGGTCACAGCCAGCTCCAGGGGGGTTCGCCCTCGGGGGTCCTCCTGTTCAATGTCATGCTGAGGGAGATTGGACACTCAATACAAGGCAAGAGAGAGCCAAAGCAAGGAGGTCACTGGATTGAAAAGGGCTGGAGTTACTATGGGAAACTAGAGTAACCAGGTCAGTAAGATGATAGAGGGTGGCTTATGTGGACTGATGAGTCTCGGGATAAAGAGGACAGTGAGGACCAGTGGGAAGGAACTGCTCATTTCTCCTGCGCTCTGCTACCCACAGAATTGAAAGCCTGGTGGCAGTCTAGCGAGACAGATTCAGGCTAGGGATGATGAGAGTTTAGACCGGCTTGAGGACTAGAACAAGGCTCTTGTCCTCATTTTAGCTCAGAGGTGATGAGAGTGAATCCGGAGCTTAATGCAATACGAAGTGGGCAAAGAGCAGAGCAAGGCCCAGCCAACGGAGATGTGCTAAACAAATGCTCAAGCTCGAGGGCAGGTGACCAGGCTTTGGATAGAGCTGGACCTAAGGACTCAGAATGCAGCTGCGGAGCACAGCAGGCGCAGGTGAGCTACGGAGTGGATTCCGCACCTTGGCACGGGGGTTGGAGTGAAACCAACCGGATCAGATCCCCTGCAGGGCCTCACCTTGCGGCTGTGCAGTGCGGCCTCCAGTTCGCGGTGCCGATTTGCCCAGACTAGCCGGTGCAGCGGGAAGGTGGGGCCCAGGCCGGCCATGCTGGGCCTCAGCACCGCATCCCGAGTGAACGGCCCAGCCCTTCTTGGCCTGCGCCTGGCACGTCTACTGCGCCTCCGCTCCGAGCCGCACCTCACCTGCACCCGCTGCAGCCCCGCCGACCCCTGGAAGGAGCCGCGGCAGCAAGAAGAGCGCAGGCGGCAGGGAGGGCGGGGCGGGGCCGGGGGCGGGGCTACATGGAGTTAGGGCGTGGCCTCGGACTCTGCGCCCCCTCGCCTCCCGTAGCTACGGCAACCACTGCAGGCCTGCGCGCTGGGGGCGGGCGGAGTGTGTGTGGGGTGCTGTCCAGTCTCCAGGGCAACCATACGCGCCCCAGGAACAGCCGGAACCTCATTTCGAAGCGCCAGGGTCGGTGGGGGCGTTCCGGAGGGCGGGGTATTGCTGCAGCTCCACCTGTGCCCGCAGGGGGCGCCCCAGACCCTGGGCAGATCTCTTAGTGGTCAGAAAGGCGAGGGAAGGCCAGGAGGGGAGCAGGGAGGCTTGGTTGCGCTGGGATTGGGTCCAGGACTGTTGTTCTTGCAGGTCCCCGCCCACAATGTGTCCGTCCATCTAGCCCACTCCTGCGTTCCACCAGCACTGGCGTTTTATAGGCCAGTGAGATGGGAAGTTTTGATCTCATCCCTGCCAGGCCCGGTGCTTAGCTTCTGGAGATGGGCACCCAGCAGCAGCCCCTAATGCTGACCAGTCAAAGCCTCTTTCCCAAGGATCTGCCTGGCCTTGATGTCTAAAAGACATCATACCATGAAAAGGGAACCCTCCAGCAGCACTGGAATCAGGAACAGGAATATTGGGGAACACAAGCTCAGCAATAGCTAGGGCTTTCCTGTTTGGGAGATTGGCTATGGTGCACACTACCACCACATGGGTCCGTTTTGCAGAGGCTGCATTTTACTGCCAACAGGGAAGGAAGAATTTCGAAACAAGGCTGGCACTTCCAGCCCACACAGGATGTAGGATTCAGGCAATCAGGCAGCTTAGTTGGGACCCCTGCTTCTCTTCAGTCGACCATGGGGTCTCTGATCCTGGTCTTGCTGGGGGGTGAGGTGGTAAACCACCTTGCAAAACAGAGCCACTGGTCTCTCTCTTTTTTTAATTTTACATTTAATTAACTATACATTCATTCTTGTGTGTGCTCATGAGGTAAAACAAAAAAACAAAAAAACAAAAACAAAACAAAACAAAACAAAAAACCCAAACAACTTATGAGAGTTGGTTCTTCCCACCCCTGAACTCAGATTGTCAGGTTTAGCAGCAAACACCTTCATTGGATGGCTCTGTTTCCCTCTCTGTAAAACTTGGTGTGATAGAAAAGGGCCATCTAATTTGAGGCTCCCTTCCTGCCCTAGGATGTCATCTCTGCAGCCTGATTGCCACCTTTCTCCCTGTGACAGGGGTTTATAGTAGTCTGGGATCTAGGCCACCCACCTTGTGTGGTGTGGTCAGGTCATCTGTGATGTCTGAACTTTGGGGAAAGCTCAGAGGTCCTGAAGGTTCTGCTGGCCTCTGCTTTCCTCAGAGACTGTTCCTCCCCCACATCTTCACCCTGGACCTGTTTGCTGTAGTCTTGAGCATTTCTCCACCAGTCCTTACTGCTCTGACATTGACCCTCTTTTCCACATGACCATCTCCTAGCTGACAGCGTCCACTCCCATTCTCTCACTGCTACACTGATGTCACTTCCAGGACACCTTTGGTCTTAGGTATTCCATGCTGCTTCATTAGGTTGTCAGAAGCCAAATCTAAATGCCTTTCCCTCTTCCTTCCAGGCCACCTGTGCTGAGCTATCTCATCTTTTTTTTTTTTGTTGTTTTGTCTTTTGAGACAGGGTCTCACTAAGTAGCCCTGACTGTCCTGGGATTCTCTTTGTAGACCAGCTAGCCCCAAACTCATAGATTTACCCGCAAGTACTCCCAAGTGCCGGTGTTAAATGCATGCTCTACCAGGCCCAGCTCTACCTTACCTCTTGACTAACAACATGGCTTCCCTCATATGCTCCATATTCTCATCCCTAGGCATGGCCCAGCCTACTACACTGTTCTCATTTTCTCCTCTGTGGCCTTTCAGTTCTTCCTTCACTGTCACCAATTACAAGGACATCTTTCTTGGGCAGAAGGAATGGCCCTATCTCCCTACTTCTTGCACTGACCAACTATTTGTCTTAGAGCAAGTTCTAATGACCTCAGCCTGCCCTGAAACTTGAAACCCAGCCAGATATGGTAGCAAACACTTGGGAAATGGAGGCAGGAGGATAAAGAGTTCAAGGCCATCCTTAGCTACATAGTGAGTCTGAGGCATTATAACCTCTGCTAACCACCCAGAGCCAAGCAAGTTCAGCCCTCAGTCTGTTCATAGCTCCAGGATGCAGTCACTGAGTAATCTGGGACTGTGCTAAGTTAAGGCTAGCCATTCAGGGCCACAAGGCCTGGTTCCTTCCATTGTGTATTGCTGTCTTATTATACTCATTAAGTGCCTGACCATTTCTGCTGTTAGGAACATCTCCACTAATGACCACATTACTGCTGGAGGTCCAGTTCAAATGCCACTTCATCCAAGACCCCACAGTATCTGTCCCAGAACTGTCTCCTCTGTGCACTGAACAGGAAGGACAGTGGTGCTTACATGTTGTCACTGGCTGCAATGGCCTGGAGCAAAGACACAGGAAAAAGATAGTTCATTCTCAGGAAAGGTAGACTTGATGCTGAGGTACTCAAGCCCAGAGACCCCGGTACAGGTTACACAGTGAGGCCACGGAGAGAGCAATGCTAGACACAGTCAAAGGCCCAGAGATGCAGTGTGGAGGAGAAAAAGGGGATTAACGCAGTGCTTGACGTGCAGGGGGACTTGCTAAGACCAATATGTCCCCAGCCATTCCAAACATGACAGCTGACATGGACTACGGGCCACTCCTGCTTATCACTCCTGCTTATCTGGGAGGTGGACAGAATAATCTACTCCTCGGGGGAGGGAAGGATGGTTACTAAGATCCTCTCCTTTCAGGCCCCAGACTGAAGTGACTGAAAAGTGGTCACCAGACACAAAGAGTCTGAGACAGCAAGGAGTCAGGCACCATTTTTTATAAAAACGCATAGTCTCATTTTCCACTCTTTAAAATCACATTCAAAAATCGGCAAAGAAACGCCCCAGGAGTGAGTAGACAAGAGGGGAGGGTGCGCCCACCCAGCCCCAGGGGGAGAGGGCGCGACACCACACACAGCTGCGCGACTGGCACAAGGGGGCATGCGGTGGGCAAGGTGGCACCTGTGGATGGTGGCCACTGACATGACATGGGCTAGGGGGCTGGACAGTGTGGGTGGGGGCACACTGACCAGCCAGGACAGGGAGGGCCGGCCCCAGCTGGGTTCTTATGCTGTGCCACCCACCTGCCCAGGCTGTCCCACTGTGGTCCTGGGCAGATGAGCCTCACCCAGCCCAGAGTTAGGGATCTAGGTTCAGGCTAGGCCAGTGTGGCCCAACAATCTACAATCGTTTTTCTATGCTCCTGAGTCCAGGCACGCAATGGGAAGAGGGGACTTGCAGGGAGGCCAGCAGCAGCCACTGCCAATGGCAGCCTCCTGATGAGGCAGGTGTCACACACAGGCTTTTCCTAAACAAGGACCCAGGAGCCCGTCACTGTGGGAGATCGCCAAGTCTGGGGAGACAAGGGCCTTCTCTCACCAGTGGCAAGAGGGCAGGACAGAGAGGTCTGTCCCTCTGTGGCATGGGAGCTATGATAGGAAAGTTCAAGTAGTATCCCTGTGTTGCACCTTCCTAGGGTAGGGGTGCTGGGCCACCCAGCTGGGCCTCAGGCTGAGTGTAGCCCACAGAGCCTGAAGTGACACACCCACCGACTGTGGCTTCACCCCATGGAGGGGCAAGAGGGCTGCTGAGGGTTGCTCCTCTTCCCAGTAGGAAGATACCAGGAGCAAGGACCCTAGAGGGATGCGGTGGGGGCGGGGCAGGGGTGCTAGACAGTGGCTGGGTTGGTGGCAGCAGGAGCTGAGGCAAGCAGGCCCCTCCCTGGGGGCTGGGCCAGGCTGGGGCCACAGGAAATCACAATAATTACAAAATAAAACCTTTTCCGCTTTGCGGGAAAACAAATAATAAAAATTCAATAAAATAAATTAGAGGTTTATAAAAGGCGGGTGGGCAGGCGGGCAGCAGATGGGTGAATCAGAGGCCGTTGGCACTGCCACGCTGAATCAGTGGCACCTTGCTCAGCTCCACCACAGGTGAGCGTGGCTTGTTCTTCATCTTGGGCACTCGCTGCACCAGCTGCTGGGCCTCACGGTAAGCATCGCGCAGCTCTTTTTTCCATTGCACCAGCTCAGGGTCACTCTGTACACATCCAGGCTGTCAGTCTCTGCTGGCACCCACCCACCCGCCTACCCGCACCCTAACCTCCCCTCCCCCGCTCTTACATCACACTGCAGGACAAACTGCTTGCCACCTCGGATCTTAAGCAGGAGACACTTGCGTTCCTTGATCTGTGTCTCTTCCACCGACTGGATCTCTTCCATGGTCAGGAGGCTCTGCTGCAAGGTGGGAAGACAGAGCAGGCTGTGAAGGAAGGCCCTGAACCCACCCAGTGCCCACACCACGTCCTAGCAGAACCTTTCTTACCGGAGCCTCGCCTTCACCCCTCCACTCAAGCCGGTTGGGGAACAGGTAGAAGTATCGCCGCTGCCACTGGGTCAGGAAGGGGTTGCCCATCTTGGACATGTAGCCATGCATGATGCAGTCCTTACCCAGGGCGTAGTCTGTACAAGAGATGGGTGCAGGCTCAGTACCCCACCCCCACCCAGACACTTGCTGGCTGTGGTCTTGGTCAGTTTCTTAGCAGAGCCCGCTTCTCATTTCTGCAGTGTGCAACAGGCCGGGCTTTCCCCACGGTCGTAAGTCCTCACCCTCCTCGTGGCCCAGCTGTTTGTTTTTGGCTTTCTTCCGTGCCTCCAGCCGGTCTGTCTCAGCATTGATGGTATCAAAGACAGTCTCTGCCACCTCCTGTTGCCACCGCTCGGAGATGGTGAGAGGGAAGTTGCGGTACAGTTCCTGGTCACTGTCCAGTAACTTCACCAGGTGGACATGGCAGGAGCACATGGGTAGACAAAGGGTGCCAGGACATTATCAGTCACAGGCCTGTGTAGGGCCCTAAGCTAGGGATCATCTCATGAAACCACCCTCCCCAGGGAGGCTGGGGGATGGGGAAGTATGGCCCATGGCTCACAGGGTAGCCAGTGTCTCACAGGGGCAGAGGAGGGGCAAGGGCCATCCAGACCAGACCAGACCAGGTCCAGGGGTCAGGGCCAAGCAAGGTACATACCTTGATTCCTTTTGTGTCCTCCTCATCAAAGGAACCAATGTCAAAGGCGTCCGCTGCATTCACCTCCCCGCGTGGGGGGATCAGTGGAGGAGGATACTGTGCAGAGCAGAAGCTGAGCATCAGCATGGGTGAGGGGCCATGGGGTTTCCCATCCTACCCCTGGATAGACTTTTACCTTCTGTAAGAAGACCATCTGCCAGTCCAGGGAACGGAAGAAGGGGCTTTCTTTTACCTCTTGAGCCCTATGGAGAAACATACCCGTCACCTGGGCTCTGCACTACCCACAATGAGCTAGGTCCAAACTGTGGGGTCACCAGCTTAGGTCTGACTCCTGACTCAGCTACCTTTTGGCTCTGTGACCTTAGGCAAGTTCTGGAACTCTCAGCCAATTTGCTCATCTCTAAATGGGAGAAGCAGCTTTCACATCCTGGGGTTGATGTGAGTTTTAATACTACTTTGTCTGGTAATTAACAGATATCCTGGTAGACCTACAAAGTTGCTATTAAGCTGGGTGTGGTGGTACATGCCTTTAATCAGAGGCAGACGTGTTCAAGGCCAGCCTCAACTACAGAGTAAGACTAACCTGGCTTACATGAAACCTTGTCTCAAAAAATACCCCTCCCACCTATGCAAAAAAAAAAAAAATAGTCTTTGCTACAAAGATTTTCTCTGAACCCTTTGAAAGCCCATCCTCAGTTGATTCTAACTGTGACACACTCAGCTGCCCTGCCACCTTCAGGGCATAGGGCCATGACCTCCCTTGTGAGCTCCATGGAGGGGTTTAAATGAGGGGACACAGCCACTGTTCTAAGGGGGCACAGCCAGAGGCCAACCAGGCTGGTCCAACAGCCCACAGCAAAGACTGAGGAAGTCCACATGGTGGAGAGGTCAGAATGCTCACCCACGGCCCAGACAGCCTAGTCTCCGATTGACATCCCTCTGCAGCAAACCTTCCAGCAGGGATCGGAGTTCAGGGGAGAAGGAGTCAGGCAGCTCAACAGCCTTTCAGGACAAAGAGAAGGAGGGTGTCAACAGAAGCCAGGAAGAGTGAGCTCTTGGTTCTGGGGGAAGGTGAGAGGCCAGCAGAAGGAGAGGAGCCCAGCTTCCTACTGGTTCTCACCAAGTGTGAGCTCTGACATCATAAACAAGGCAAGAGGCTACAGGGCAAGAAGCCTATCCTATCCCTTAGGGAAGGGACAGAGAAGGGATGACTGGCTCAAGAGCTCTGCTGGCTAGAGAGAACCAGGAGTTTATGCTTCTGGCATCACATGCACCTTCACTGCACTCTTACACTTACCATTGTCAATGTCATGCGGTCAATCTCATGCTTGTCTTTGGTCTTGTGCTGCCGGAAGGGGCTGTGTCTGGACAAGAGGTCAAAGACCAATGTCAAAAAACAAGAATGGGAAAAGTGAGGAAGAATGATGGATGAGGCTGGTAAGAGATAAGGGAGGCTCCACCTCTAACACCCAGGCCATAGAGGGCTCCCCTCTACGCTACCTATCTGTACTGGCCACCTGGGATAGCCTACTCACCCCCGCAACAACTTGAAGAGCATGCAGCCCAGGGAGAACCAGTCGGCACTGCTGTCATAGGCCACGCCCTTCTGTAGGACTTCTGGGGCCATGTACCCGTGTGTGCCCCTATGGGAGCACAGGCTATAAGTGAAGTGGAGGAGGGTTGGGAAGGGCATGGGGGATGGTTAGGCACTCACACACTGGCATGAGGCTTCTTCTTGGAGAAGTCACAGGCTAGGCCCAGGTCTGAGATTCTCACATGGCCATGCTCATCCAGGAGAATGTTGGCTGGCTGTGAAGGAAGCCCAGAGAGCTGCTGAGCCAGGAGGAGGCCAGTTTGGGCCCTCACTGGAGGGAACTATAGGTTTTTGGGACAAGGCCCCAGGTAGGACATCCCCTCTCCCTCCCACCCCACCCCATTACAACTGAACTCAGAAAGAGGCTCAGGCAGGAAGGGGAGGTGGGTAAGGCAGGAAGATAGGCTGGCCTTGTTGCAGGCCTAGAGGGAGAGATGCGTAGCAGCAGCCCCTCACCTTTAGGTCCCTGTAGACTACAAAGCGATTGTGCATGTGTTCAAGGCCCAGGATGATCTCAGCTGCGTAGAAGCGCATGTCGGCTTCAGAGAAGACTCCATGCTGAGACAAGTGGTAGTGCAGGTCCCCACCTGAGGGGCAGCCCCCCAGGTAAGACTCAGCTTCCTGCCCAGGTCCAGCCCTAGGTCCACCCCCTAGGGCTGGTCCTGAGCTCACCGTTCATGAGATCCAGGATGAAACTGAGCTTGTCTGGTGTGTGGAATGCATATGACATGCACACGATGAAGGGGCAGTCCTAGGAGGGAGGGGAAGGTGAGCACAGGTGGCTGAGGCTTGGGTCAGAGGTCACTATGGAGGCCCACTTGGCCACCCAACTCACCCCAGTGCTGACGAGGGAAAGCATGATCCGCTCGTTCAGAGCCAGGGTCTCTCCCTGCTTCATCTTGATGCGTTTCTTGTCCAGACACTTCATGGCGTACCTATGATGGGGGAGTAGGTCAGCTATGTCAGCAGCCCTGCAGGGTAGAGCCCCAGGCTGCTTCAGCAGGCTGCTGCTGAGACCAGATGCAAGACTAACCACATGACACAACCAGTGCTTTAGAGAGGGCAGAAGGTGCTGGCAAGTTAGTCTCTGAGGAGCCTGAGGGAGACAGCATAGCCAAAGCAAAACAGGGAGGAGGGGACAGTGGCAGGAGTCACTCCTAGGCAGAGATTCAGGATGACAAGCTTGGGACGCTGACCCCCGTAACAGCTCTTCTTTAGAAGGCCCCAGTCCCTCATATCTCTAGAAGTCTGACTCCTCCCTCGGGCACCCCACCCAGTGCCAGCTGATTAGGGTGCTCACATCTTGCCTGTGTCTGCTTTCCGGCACCCATAGACCTCACCGAAGCCCCCACGCCCGATGATTCGATGCACACTGAAGTCATTCATGGTCAGCTGCAGAGTGGCAACAGCCAGGGTCACTGCAAGCCTCCTCGGCTCCACAGCAGAGGCATTTGGGCAGCAGGGACAGGCCTTGGTACCAGGGTCCCTACTCCTGTGATCTAGACACACACTTACCTTTCTCTAGCCTCTCCTACTGGGATCCCAGCACGGGCCCTCCTTCCCCCAGAGCCACCACTTGGGGCCACTGCATTTCCCCAAGGTCCCCTGGCAGGCCAGCTCCCTAAACCCACTCACGTGGATGTTGAGCTCTACATTCTTCCACTGGCAGAACCGTGTGAACTTGTCACTGGGAAAGAAGGAGGATACACACTCAAGCAAGCATCGAGGCATTGAGAGGTCATCAGAGCCTGTTCCACCCACTGCCCACTGTCCTGACACATGGACACAGAGACATCCTGAGCCTATGGTTAGCTCAGGCCACAAGCCTCAGCAGCCTGAACCATATCGTCCTGCTGGGATCACAGAAATGGTCTCCAGTCAGATGTCCTCCAGGGCATAACACCTGCTGCTCACATACCCCCAGCCAAGGGCTCATTCCCAGTGCTGTCACCTTATCAGACCCTACTGCCTATGGCTGTGACTGAAAATGCTGCTCCTAGCATTCTGTCTAGACTCTGGTGGTTCATACCACAGAGGGAAGTGTGTACTTTAGGGTCTAGCCCTGCCTCCATAGCACAGGGAGACACAGGGTGGAAGAAGAGGACATTAGATCTATGTGGTCCCCTGTGATGGGGCAGGAGAGACCCCACACCTGGCAGCTCAGAGCCAAGCAGGCTGCCTGTCCGAAGACCATTTATCTTGCTTCTCCTACTCACCTCTCAATGAACTTGTGGAACACATCCCCTCGGAGGTTCTGACAAATCTCCTCAATGTATGGCTATGGGGAGAGAGCTGGCAGTCAGTGACCAAGTCTATTAGCCCCTGGTGACCCAGGTCCTGCATCCAGCCCCAAGCTCCAGGACCCCAGCTGTCTTAAGTGGGCAAGATGGGGGCAAGAGGAGAAGTGCCCAGCACGAACCTGGAAGAGATCTGGAGGTACCTGCTTCTTCACCAGGTGGCCCTGGACATGCTCCGTAGCATTCTTTGAAAAGGGCTGGAGAGGACAGAGGTGGCTGTGAATCCTATACAAGGCCCTTTCTTCTCTTGTAACCCCAGGTTGCTGGGGGTCAACACATGAGTTCACACCCCAAAACGGCTGACCAGGATACTCACATGTGAGCAGGCCAGCAGTTCTTTCATGATGTAGGAGTCAAAGATCTCCCGGCTGCGGACCACACGTTCCTCCTCCGTCTCCAGCTTCTCATATTTCTTGATCTGGTGGAAGGAACACCTACAGATGATGATCTGTGGCCAAGGCACGAGGCTAGATGCCAGGTGTCTCACAGACACAGCAAGGTGCTTACACACCCTTATCTCAGTAGGCCTTGCCCATCTTACCTCTTCATAGAACTCCACCAAGGGCTTGGCCTCTTCCAGATGGTTCAGGCAGAAGTCCCGGAAAAGCAGGTATCCTGAAAGCAAGTCTGGTTACGCTAAGCCATGCACACCCTCCTCTAAGGGGCCTTCTAATCACTATGAGTGGAGTGAGCTTGGGGATTCCTGGACAAAACTAGCCAGGGCAGTAGCAGAGACCGTCTGTACTGTAGGAAGGGTCTGGGCAATGTGGCCACTTAGGCTGCCACCAGCCTAACAAGTTCCACATTCCAGGTTAGGGTCCTTATACTTCTGTCCTATCCCCAGAATATCGCTCTGCAGATGATGGCTAGAAAATGCTGGCACTATGGCAAGGTATGGAGGAGAGTGGGGTTGGCTCTGGCATTAGGCAGTTGGTCAGGGCAGTGCCATGCTCTAACCCGTCTGTGCTGGAGACACTATCTGCTCTGGGCAGCAGTCAGGTTCTTGGTGGAGATGGCATGATGGACTGGTCAGGCTGTCACAGGAGGGACATGGCACACAGGACAGAGTGCCTCTCCCTACACTCCTTCACATCTAGAGGATGTTCACAGTATCTCTCGGAGAAAGGCAAGTCCAGTTGGGAAAACTGAGGCTCAGGGACACCTGTCATAAGAACTCAGAGCTGTCTAAGCCATTGGAAGATCCCTGGAAAAGTCAGGCCAAGGGTGGAGGTGTCAGAGCAGCTTCCAGATGGCAGAGCTGAGAGTGGCTTCCCCGTCAGGCCTCTAGTCCAGCAGGAATGCCTGAGGGTTTTGTTGTTGTTTTGTTTTGGAGACAGGGTTTCTCTGTGCAGCCCTGGCTGTCCTGAAACTTTGTAGACCAGGCTGGCCTTAAACTCAGAGATCTGCCCGGCCTGTCTCTACCTACCAAGTGCTAGATTAAAGGCCTGTGACACCACTGCCCAGCTGGGATGCCTGAGTTAAGCTGGGTGGCTTTCTATGCCTCTCTGAGGAGCACTGATGGCCTAGTGTTATTAATGGCCTCTAGTCAGGCTTTTCTGCTAATGCTTAAAGCCATCAATTCTTCTAAGGGCAGTCTGGTGGAACCTTCCAGTGACTTGTGAACAAGCCTTGTGGAGAGAGGTTTGATATTACAAAGCACTCTTACTGACATCACTGACTCAGGTCCATCCTGTCTGCTGGAGCAATTGGGCTCAAGGTCCCATTTCTCAGATTTGAAGAACTTTTGAGGCTCAGAGAGGAGAGGCAACTTGCCCAAAGCCAGAGAGTACAGACCTGTACCCCCAGGCTGTATTCTTTCTGGCCTACTGCTCAACTAAGGCCGACTTCCAGTGCCTGATCCTTCCAGGACACCCTCAATTCCATCCTGAGATCCCACCCTCAGGAAGCCCAAATCTGAGGCTGAGGCCCTGTGTGACTACAGTGGCTTCCTGGGACATCACCCCAAGCTTGCCCTTTAGGCTGGGCATTGGTGTAGATAGCATGACACTTCTAAGACAACCCAAGTTTACCACCCCCCCTACACACACACACTCTCACACTCACACCAGAGGAGGAAGGATGGAGGGGCCAGCTCTGAGGCAGGTTGCTCGCTTAGGGCCTGGGGGGTGTGAGGGGTGGAGGCGGGGCCAACCACAGCTCCACAGGCACCACAGGAAGGGCCCCGCCTCTTCCTGTCAGTTCTACCAACGGCCCAAAGCAGCTGTGGCTGCGCCAAGGGGAAGCTGCAACTCTCAAAAACAAAAACCCCAAAGGAGGAACTTCCCTGGCGCCTGGGGAAGACTGATGGGTCCCCACCCCCACCACAGGCTCCCTGGGCAGAAGCCAGGGGCTGGGAGGCACAAAGGGTCACCATTCTTTACTGGAGGGGGAGCCTGAGTAGTGGGGAAACTTCTGGGGCAGGGGTACATGGCACAACCAGAGGCAGGATAACAGGAAGCTGGCCCCAGAGTTCTCTTGGAGAGGCCTCAGGGTGGGAGAGGTGCCTGTACTTACCTAACTTCTGTGAGAAGATCTTCTCAAAGGTCACTTCTCCTCGATCCTCTAGATACTTCTGCATGACGCTGCGGATGCTGCAAGCCAAGGAGTACAGTGAGCAGGGCCCACAGAGACCTTGGCCAGAAGTCTGGATCAAGGCACTCATTTTCTATAACGAATGTATTAACACACACACGCACCCCCCCCCCCACACACACACACATACACATGAGTATCAAGGTGTGTAGAGGTCAGAGCAGAACTCATGGGAGTTGGTTCTCTCCTTCAATGAGTCCCAGAGATCAAACTTAGGCTGCCAAGCTTAGGAGCAACACTTTATTCCTTTACCCACTGAACCATCTCTCCTAGGTCTTTTTTTTAAAAAGAGTTATTTATTATATATAAGTACACTGTAGCTATCTTCAGACACACCAGAATAGAGCATCAGATCAGATGGCTGTGAGCCACCATGTGGTTGCTGGGATTTGAACTCAGAACCTGTGGAAGAGCAGTCAGGTCTCTTAACCACTGAGCCATCTCTCCGTGCCCCCTGCCCTCCTTTTTTTTTTTTTTTTTTTTTTGGTTCTTTTTTTCGGAGCTGGGGACCGAACCCAGGGCCTTGCGCTTCCTAGGCAAGCGCTCTACCACCGAGCTAAATCCCCAACCCCCTGCCCTCCTTTTTTTAAAGATAGGACCACATACATCTGGTAGCATACACCTTTAATCCCAACAGAGGCAGTGGATCTCTTCAAGGCCAGCCTGGTTTATAGAATGAGTTCCAGGACAGCCAGAACTACAGAGAAACCCCATTTAGAAACAAACAAGCAAACAAACAATGCTAGAATGACATCCTATAGCCCAGGCTAGACCATGTCTGTTTGGAATGGAACCACTCTTCATCTCAGTGTCATCACATCCTCCAGGGAGCTCCCAGCCCTTCGGCTAGCCTGGTCACTCATTCTGTCCACAGGTTACTTCAGCAGATCCTCATTTGTGCCTACTGTTTACAGAGGTGTGTGTCACGCACTGCTAATGCTGACTCTGGAAAAGCCAGGACCAGTCCATTGGTTGGATAATGGGCAGAACAACAGAATGTGGCCATCTTATGGTCTGGCAATAGAAGGAAGGAAACACTGATACTTGACAAGTTGAGGAACAGTACCAGGTGATGAATGGCGGCCTCAGAGCACTCAGACCTGTATGAAGCCATCCACATGATTCCAAGACAGGTTCACTGGCAGAGTCAGGTTTGTGGGTACTAGAGACTTGGGGGAAACTGCCAAAGGGGCCATGGATTTTTTTGTTGTTTGGTTGGTTATTTTGTGTATGTAGGTCAGAGGACAACTTTTGAGAGTCAGTTCTCTCTTCCCTTATGTGGGTTCCAGGGGTTAAACCTGGGCTGTAAAACTTGGTATCTTTTTGTTTGTTTGTTTTTGTGTTTTAATAGCTGAGCCATGTCAATAGCCCAGGGGTAGGGTTTCCTTGGGAAGTGATAGGATGCTCGGGTGAGGACAGCATAATAAAGTGAACACATGTTATACAGAAAACACTGAATTCTTCTTTACTTCTTGGTGGTCTTGGAGGGACAGGGTTTTGCTGTTGTAGTTGAGGATGGCCCCAAACATGTAGCAATCCTTCAGAGTGCTAGGGTCACAGGCATATGTCACTACACCCAGCTTTGAATTGTATTCCTTAATGAATTTATATTGTATTTCATCTTCATCCTAGCACTCAGGTATATCAGGGGTTCAAAGCCAGCCTAGGTTACATGAGACCCTGTCTCAAAAAAGGAAAGTTCAAGCCTCAGTTTGTGTGTCCCTAACACTTGGATAAAAACATGTCCCCTGCCTAGACCACCTGGTTAGACCACAGCAGAAAAACTGATCACCAGAGTTCCTGAGACATTCTCACAACCACCACCTTGTTTACTCATTGCGCCACTGCACCGCCTGGGGAGATCTCACCGAGCTACATTCCATACTTCAGAGGCCTCCTTGTCCTCACCCTCCTCCTCTTCTGGGCCACTTGCATCCTGGACCTGCCGACCTGTCCCAACATCTCTTCAGAGAACACACAGCTGCCCAACTGAGGGCGTGAGAAGCCAGGGGATGTGCTAGGCCAAATCCTAGAGAATGTGTGGAACCCCAGCAGGCCTCTGCCCAGGAAACTAAGGCCCCACACCATAGTCCAGTTTTCTGTGCTCGCCTCTACCTCCCCTAGACTCCCAAGCAAGTTAAGCACACACTAGCCTGGTCACTTAGAGTCAGGCACTGTTCATGGAATGACACCTTTACCTACTTCTAGGTAGGTCTTTCTCGGATACAGGCCGCTGGAATGTGGTATCAGTGGGTGCTAAAGCCTTGGGGGCCTGTGGTAAAATCAGCTCTGGGTGGTGGGGAGCTGCTGTGTAGAGATGTAGACTTTTGCTGGCTTCCTGAAGTGCAAACAGGATGTCACCAGGTGGTGAAGCCCAGGACAAAGGGCTGGGAGTATTAAGACAGGTGGAGAAAAACTGGCCCAGCAACAAAAGGCCCACAGGATAGAGAAGGTACAGCAAAACCCCATGGAGGAAAGGACAGGAATAGGGTGCTAGGGGATTTCAAAACCAGAGTCCAGCCTGAAGGTATGGCCCTAGGAGGCTGGATGTAAGACAGAGCAGAGACCTCATGGGGTCACTATGTGAAAAAGTCCAGGTAGACACTGCTAAGGTGAGAGGGAAGTGAGGCTGGGGAGGTGATGCAGTCCGCTGAGCTGTGGGTATAGGAAGGGTGTCTGCCAGCCCTACGTTACACTCTGAGCTTCCAGAGTGTACAGGGTTAGGAAAGATGACAGCTATGGTCAAAAAGTAAAACTGGGGGGGTGTTGGGGATTTAGCTCAGGGGTAGAGCCCTTGCCTAGAAAACGCAAAAAGCCCTGGGTTCGGTCCCCAGCTCCGAAAAAAAGAAAAAGAAAAAAAAAAAAAAAGTAAAACTGGGGAGAGTGGTGCCTGGGTTGCAGTCTCCAGGCCCAGCCCTTCCAGAAAGGCCTCTCACCATAGTAAAACATGCTGAGCTGCCCAGGGCCCAGTCCTGAAACTGTGACCCTCTCAGTTTCCCTAGAGGCTGGGAGATACCACAGGTCTACCAAAAGCTGTCTCTGACAGGAAGTGGGGCTCTGATGACCAGACCAGGTCTTGGTGACTCTGGGCTTCCAGCTTGCAACTCCTACCCAAACCCAGGCCCTCCTATACAGTTGCCTCACACCTGGTTCCCTCTGGTAATGCAGAGGCACCAAGGTCAAATGCGCCCTTCATCTACACTGGGCCAACTTCTCTTCCTGGGGACCATCCATATCAACATACGTCCCTGTCTTCAGAAGATTCAGAGGGCTCAGAATAAATAGGATAGACTAAACCTCACAGACATGTATGAACAACAGGAACCTGGAGAAAAACTTTTAGTTTGAGAAAGAGTCCAGCTGGGTGGTCTGCACCTAAATTTCCAGCACTCAGAGGAGACTGAGGCAGGAGGTTTTCTCAAACCTCCTATCTCAGACAAAACTCAGTGAAATAAATCAGATGCAGCCCACTCTCTGCCTGCAGATGGCAGCCTGGCCAGGCAACTCTGCACACGGGAGGCCGATCTCTCTGATCTGACAAGAGAGTGGCACTCCCAAAAATACGGCAGGCAGGCACAGAGACATGAAGCGCAGGAACCTGTACAACCAGGCGCTTGAGTCTCATCTGGCAGACAGGCCAGCAGGGTGAGACAGTCACCGTCCCCAGGCATGGGTCCTGGGTGCTGTGCTCATCACCCAATCTTTATATTCTGGAACATTTCGGTCCACAGACAGGCAGACAGGATATGAAGCAGTAAAGTGATGGTGGAGGTGTGTGTGTGGGGGGTTGTCAGATTGTCAGTTCTCCATGCAGTGAAGAGTCAGACGGACATGGTCAGGAAGGGTCAGGTGGGATATATGGCCAGAAAGATGCAGATGACAAAGACCACAGCTGTTAAGGAGACCTCACCAGAAGCAGGGCAGGGCTCTGGGTACAACTGGGATGCCCTCCTAACCCTGTACTGGCGTCTTGAGAAATGACAATACAGGCTATCTTGGCTGAAGGATGCCCACACAGGGTCGGGGCCATGGCCTAGAGCAGCTGAGATATATGTGTACACATGTGCCTAACAGAGACAGTGCTTGTTAAAAGACCCTGCCTTAGACGGCAAAGTCAACAAGACAGGACTCTCTGCTTTTCCCCTGGGCCTGGGACCCAACGGGAAGTCAGACCTCAGGCTGGAGACTGTCCTTCCCATGAAGGGCTACACCTGGGCACGGACATATTCTCCCCAGCCCACAGTACCTCATTTTTTTCCTTAAAAGAAAAAAGTCTTTTTAAAATTAGTACTACCCCAGAACCAAACATAAGGTCAGCCTTGAGCAGAGCCCTTGAATGGAAGGCCTTCCAGCATGGCCATTTTAGGATTTCCAGTTTATCCTCATGGAGGTAGGAGGCTATGGAAGCTGGCAGATTAGAAAAGGTATCAATGAACAAGATTCCTGGCCAGGAAGCAAGTGCAGACTTGCACAGGGGGCAGCAGCCTCCTGGATGGGTCCCTGATGCTGACAGTACCTGGACATGTGACATGCTCTGAGTGGCACCTCTGTCCTCACCTAAACCAATAACCCACATCCATCTTGAGGTACATGGTTCTCAAAGTGTCCACTTAGGAAGCTGAGGCCAGCACATAGTAAGTTCTAGCTGGTCTGAGCTACAGAGTGAAAGGCAGTTAAGACTGCCATTACTCTGGGTGGGAGACATCCCTGTGCCTCAGCAGCTGGACCCCCAGAAGGTCATCACAAAGCGTGTTTTCCTCTTTTGACATATGCACATATATGTGTTCACATGAACTTTGGCACATGTGCAGATGCAGGTACATGTAAAGAAGGTGCCGTCAGATCTCTCCCTATCCGCATCATTTACCAAGGCAGAGACTTTTCTGGAACTCAGAGCTGGGGACTGAGCTAGTCTAGCTGGTCAGCTTGCCCAAGGAACCCCATGTCTCTGCTGTCCGAGTCCTGGAGTTACAAGTGAGCCATAAGCCAGTCTGGCCCTTATGTAGGTGCCAGGGATCCAAATTCTAGTCCTCACGTATACAGCAAACTTTTATCTACTGAGCCATCTCTCCAGCCCTATTTTAGTTTTCTGATATAAGGTCTTGCTATGTAGCCCAGGCTGCCCTTAAACTATCTTCCTGCCTCAGCCCCTAGAGTGTTAGAGCATGTGCCACCATGCTCACTCAGCTAAGATACAGACTTCAACGCTGGTTTCCTCTTTTGCAAAACAAGAGTGTCAAGGAAATGGAGTTGTAACTTCTATACGGCATATTAGAAAGCTTGAAGGGTCTAAAGGGGAGGGGGTGCTCCCGGGGTTGTGAGCCTGCTTTTCTCCTCTTAGACATTGAGACATGGTTATCCTAAGCTTTATTATCTGGCATTCCACAACTCCTAACTGCACACATTAGAACATGATTCTGTGCTATGCTAACCAGTCCACACTCGTCCTGTACTCAAAGGAAGGGGCTATGGCCAGGCAGTCTCAGAGAAGCCGAGCAGTGGCCAGGGCCAGGCCCATTGGCAGGAGGTGAACCCAACAGAGTGGCTGCCACTCCTCGGGCCCAGAGAGCAGCTTTAAACTCCCATGACTCCACCCTAGAGTACAGCAGAGAGCTCCATACCTGTTCTGCCAAAGAATTGAGGGCATCTAGGCACTAGCATGCTTAGTGCCAGGGTGACCTACCCCGTCCCCATTCCTCGCACCTCTAACACCTAGGGTGCCTACAGTTTGAGGAGTAGGCCTGGCCTGACTTCAGGAGTAGGAAGAAGGAACTTCCTCTCTCTTCACAGTGACTAAAGTGAGAGGACAGCAGGAGGGGAGGGAGTGGCATCTAAAAAGAACTTCTCCTAAGAGAGGGACCACGTGCTCAGTATGAGAGCAAGTCCCACACTCTGGCCTGGTGGCCTAGTACGTCAGGCCTGTCCTCACAGATGGCTCCCACGCAGGGAGCTCGGCTGTATGGACTGGGAGGGCCTGAAGAAAGGCGTCTGAAGCAAACACACCCATTTTGATAGTAAGACCAGGAGTGGAAGAACCCACTGGAGGTCCACAGTAATCCTATGATAAAGTAAACATCCAAATTGTCTTTTGAGTAATATCTCAGCAGGGGATGGGAGGGGAGGGCCTCAGGACCAGGGCTTATTCTACCTCACCAGAGGCCTAGAACATGGCTGCATACCTCCCAGGAGCCTGCCAGACTAGAAGGAATAGTCCTGGCTGGTACACAGTTCTGGTGTTTGTGTGACGATGACACTGATGTTGTGACACTCAAGAAGCTGGTGCAGAGGCTACAGGTCTCCAGGCTGGTGTGTCTCAGCTGGCTACATTGGGAACTGTCACACTCTGGGAGGGAACAGCTAAAAAGCTGTGGCTGTAGCTGGGGCATTCCCTGGTGGCATTTCCAGGAGCCTGGCACAGAGGTGGCAACAGCAGAAGGAGGTCCCCTGGGGCTTCTTATTAATATTTCTCAATGACTCTCCCCGGGGCTCAACAACGTTCTCAGAGCTCAAGGATGGGGCCACCAACAAAGAGGAAAGGACAAATGTAACCACTATGTCCCAGTGAAGGACGATGCTGGATGACCCAGAGCCCATGGTCAGTGTCCAGCAAGCCCCAGACCACCAGGTTCTCCTGTAGGATGTTCAGGAAGAGACACTTCAGCCATCACAAACAAGATGTAAACAGGCACCCTGCACCTTACTGCCTACAAGGACACCAGGAGTTGACATCTTGTTTGTGTGCATTAAGAACAAGGGGCCCTTGCCCGGCAGTCACTGGAAGGAGGTTGTCCCCTATTCTAATTCTGGGGCAGCCTCCACCCTCAGAGAAGTGACCCCCACTTTGTCACCAAACACCCACGTCTGCATCACCAATGCCGCCCTTTTCAGTAAGCAGTGATGTGAGACAAGATGTCGTTACGGAAAAATGCTGCTGCCAAACGCCTTACTTTTGGGCTCTCATCTGAAGTGGGCCTGAAATAACCTAAGTGTAACTATCCAGAAGAAACGGCCTTAGGAGGCAGTGGGGAGCACGGAAGGGGCCCAGAGAGAAACCGCAGGTACAGCGGAGGCTGTGCATTCCTCAAAAACCATCACATGCTCTTGGCTCCTGCTGTTTATTCCATAATATCCTGAGAAAAGCAGCCATGTGCAGGCAGCTGGAACTCCCTGGGGCCTTAGGGCTCTCAGCTTCCTACACAGCAACCTGGGCACAAGGAGAAGCTGCTGCAGAGTGTGTGCCTGCGCTTGACGTCACCCAGGATTTACTACTAGCATGGATTGTGCATTAATAGGACACATCATTCCCAGGCTGACAGAGCCCAGATTCCTGTGCACGGATCCTGACCTGTGATGCTCGCACTCCCTTCAAATCCATTTACTGAGTGCACAGTGGAGCAGAGCTGAGCAACTTAATAGCAAATCCATGAGAGCCTCGCTCCGGAGAGGAGGACAGATGGGAAAAGGCATCTCAGAGAGCCATTCCCAGGGAGCAGTAGCAGCTTCAAAGGCCCACAGGGATAGACTGCAGAAAAGATAATCTTGTTTTCAGGGGCAGGAGGGGGTGGGTCTCTGCTACTGGAGTGGAATGTTCTGGTAAGGGGTAAAAGGCTGGCAACTGCAGGCTTTCTGCTAGTGATGGAGAAGTGCAGGGAGGAGGAAGAGCAAAGCCTCTTAGCTTGCCTTCTCAGCTCGCCTTCCCCACCAATCTAGGCAGGAAGTCCTGGCTGTAATGAGTTAACAGGAACGAAGAAGCAGAGAAGGAAGAGTAGCAGGGTCTGGGGAGACCGGGGAAACAAGCACGGGGCGGGCAGGGGCGGGCAGCATCAGAGGAAGCTCGTGGTGGGGGAGGGACCAGGAAATAGCCCAGAGAACCAGAAGGCTGCAAGAGGCACCCAGCTCCCACATGCTGCCGCTGGGGCTGCCACTGTCACTGGGGAGAGCAGGGACATCTCCCGGGACCGCCCAGGCAAGGCTCCTCACCCAGGAGCCCTGAGATTAATTACACAGGGCCTCAGTGGTCATATTAAGCAAATGATGCTAATTACAGGACTGCAGCAGCTGCTGGAAAAGAGGCAACAGCATCTGTATGGCGAGGACCACACCTCAGCCCCACAGCCCTGGGAGGTCATTGGTGGCAGATAAACTGAGGCACGTCCAGTCAGGACAAGTGTGCCTGGATCCAGTGTGAGCCAGTGTTGCAGGAGTGAGAAGCCAGGACCCCTGTGTTCTATCCATACAGAACCCCCACCTGAGAGAAGGTTGGGAATGAGTCTGCTTCCCCGGATCCTCTAGGTGACAGAAGGAAGGGGATATCTTTCTGCCAAGTTACAGTGGCACTATGCCCAACAGTTCCCAGTCCCCAGCCCTGGGAAATAAGAGCTGCAATGCCAGCCAAGCTCAGCCAAGCCACAACCCTGGGCACCAGCCACAGAGAGGCTGCCAAGATGGCCTACCCCAAAGTGGAACAACTCCCATTGGCATACGGGCACAGGAACGAACCCCATTGCTTCTTTACCTGGCTCTGGCTTCAGGGTGGGGAAGCAGGACGTGTATCTAATGGAGGCCCTGGCATGGGGCTGTCCTTCTATTTGTGCATTAGCTCTGCCAGGGCAGCCTGTTTCTGTTTCAGCAACTGGCGAAGGGCTTGGGTCCTGTATACTGTGACCACTGATGATACCAGAAACTGCCCTGCTACTTTCAGGCCACTACCCAAGACCCACAAGCTCCCACGACAAGTGGCTTCAGCCATCCCATCCCACAAAGCGGTTCTATGGGACTGGGAGGAAGAGACAAAGCATAGGTAGGTAGAGTACTGTGGTCAGGACTCCAGAGATCTGTGATCCAATCCCAGAGCTTCTGTGTGACAAGCCTCAAAGCCTCTCAGTTGTAAATGAGAGAAATGCCATCTGCCTGGCCAGCCAGAGTCCCAGAGTTGTGAAGACAAGACACTCCACACATTGGGACATACTGGGCACACCTGAGACACGATGGTAACCACCTTCAAGGGCAAGAGATCTCTGCCTTGAGAGTGCGTAAAGTACACCATGAAGGGGACCTGCTTTCTTTCCATCACTGGCGGGGGTGGGGTGAGGATGTGGGGGGGGGAGCATGCATGCCTAGGGCCATGGCTACTGCAAGGCGACTCTTCTGAGCACACCAGTGACCAGAATTAGAGGCTCCTAACCATTCACAGATTGAGCGGTTGGCCCAACAATGTACGACTGATGGTGACCCTGCACCTGTGGTGTCGTTCCCTAGAACTCGCAAGCCAGCTTCAGTTTTGCTCACAGAAATCACCCCATCCTGGTAACTGTTGGCCTTGCCAATTTCACATGTTGGTTTTTGGATCAACTGAGATGACAGATGTCAAAATAAATAATGAATTATTAAACTTTCCATTCTTGTTTGATCGCATCACATCATAGCTGCTGCCATATGAAAAGGTAAAAAGACAGAGAGGTACAGATCATCATCTGTCAGGGTTCTTTTTTTTTTAATTCTTTTTTTCGGAGCTGGGGACCGAACCCAGGGCCTTGCGCTTCCTAGGCAAGCACTCTACCACTGAGCCAAATCCCCAACCCCATCTGTCAGGGTTCTTGAACACCAGCAGGGGAGACGACCTGAGGTGGGCATCCATTAAGAGCAATTCGTTCTGGGGAAAGACTATCCAGACATGGAGAGTTCTAGAAAAGGCACCACCTCAAACTTTGCAGACCTCCCACCTGCATTAGAATCCCACAGCTGTGGCTACCCAGGAGAGCTCAACAAGTACCCTAGATGCTGACTGCACCTCCCCCACTCTTCCCTCTAAGTTTTGTCATTTCTAAACTCATTTCCATCCTAACTGCTGCTGCCCCTAGACAGCCCCAGCTGACACTCAGTCTAGTTCCTGTTTTGAGAAATCTGATTGCAAATGTCTTAGAAAAAAGGGGGGCCCAACGGCCTCTTCAAAACACAGACCAATTTTTCCTCTACTGGGCACGGTTCTCAGTCAAACTGAAACCCAGTGTGCAGCCACTGGAGGAGGGGCCCAGCGAGAGGCACAGCAGCAAGCCTGCAAGCTGCCCACCCCACTCTAAGGACTGAGGCCACTAGAGGCCTATTTCACACTGCCCACTGGGGGTGGGGGGAAAACTCGCCCCATGTCCTATGACATAGAATGGCAGTAAAATCAGGGCCAGTTCTTGGCTGCTAAAGGGGTTGGTATAAGAAACTGGCGGGACTGGCCTCACCACCCACCATGTGGCATCCTGGTGGGTGGACACATCCTTCCAGATGCAGGACATCCAGGCCCTTCAGGTCAGGATGAAACATAAAACCAGAAGCTGAGAGCCCTGATGTGGAGGCCAGGTGCCACTGTGGATAACCCGGGTGACACTGTACAAGCCATCCAAGTCTGAGCTCTCTCACACATACCTTGTTCTATGGGAACAAAACTACACCTGCCTCACTCACTCTCTGATCTCCTGCGCAGTTCACATGGGAAGATAAGTCTATTTGCCATAGTATACTGGACAAGCCCCAGCTACACCTCTCACATCCTGCCCTACTCTGCACCCACATCCTGGACAGTTTAAACTTTGATACCAGGTGCGATGACATCAGTTGTCTTGCAGAGAGGTGGCAGCACGGTCCAGTTGCTGTAGGATGGGAGGTCCCCTGGTCAAAAGTACCCACAAGGAACCACATGTGGGGAAAGGGTAAAGAAGGGACTTCCCTCACCCGAGCGCAGCCCTCAAGGACGGTACACTGCACTGTCCCCAGAAAACACTCCCAAACCCAATCTCATAGTGACCCCACCGTAGAGGAAAGCAAAAGAAAAAAAAAAGTCTCCAGAGTGGTCCTCCTCACTCCACAAACCTCACAAGAGTGTTACCCACTCCAAGGGGAGTGGGTAAAGGTAGTGAACACCAACGGGGGGTGAGTGGGTGCTGGGAGCAGGAGCAACAGACTGTGTGATACAATCGGGTAAACAGAGGCAGACTTGAGGAAGGGAACCACAAGAGGACACAGAGGGTAGAGGGCAGAGCCAAGCATCAGGGTGGAATGAAGGCTGCAGCAGAGCTTGGGGCTGACAGCGACCAGGCCCGGCAGTGAGATACAGGAAGCGGCAAGGCGGCCCGGGGAACGCGGCTAGGAGCTTGGACTTGGGGCGCTCTGTGCTCACAGACACCAAGCTTGCGGCGGCAGGGGCAGAGGAAGTCTCTGAGTCCTGGGGCGGCCAGGATAATGGGGTCTCCGGGGCAGAAGGTCCCCGGAGTAGAAGGACGGGTTCTTGGGTCATGGGGCAGCCGGGATAGTGGGGTCCTGGGGCAGAGGGTCCCCGGAACCTAGGACGGAGAGAGGGGTCCCTGGGGCACTGTATCCCGGGGCGGCGCGTGGGGCCCGGCACAGGCGGGCTCACCTGGGCTCTGGCAGCAGGATCTTCTTGCTGGCGCGCGCGGCCAGCGTGGCCTTGCTCTTCTCCATGGCCATCAGGTAGCTCATCGGCCAGCACCGCCTCCAGGTCAGCCATCTTGGCGGCGGCGGCGCTGTTCCTCCGCCGCCCGAGGCTCCGCTCCGCTCCCGCTCGCTCGGCCCGGCCCGGCCGCGCGGCTTGTCGGCCTCGGCGCCGCCGCCCCCCGCCCGGTCCTCGCTCGTCGCCCGCTCACAGGCGGCGCCGCCCCATGGCGCCGGCTCGGGCCCGCCCGGCTCGCGCTCCGCTCCCGCCGGACTGCAGTCAGGGCGCCGCCGCCGCCGCCGCCGCCACCACCACCCGCCCGCCCGCGCCCCGGGCTGCCGCCGCCGCCTCCGGCCCCGCCTGCCGCGCACAGCGCCAGCGAGCCGCCGAGGGCCGAGCCGGGCAGGCGGCAGGGCGGCAGGCGGACCGCAGCACCCCCTAGAGGCCGCACCGCTCGTGTCCGGGACACGAGTCTCAGTCCTGGACTGTTGTTACCTGAGTCTTGCACCAGATCGACCCAAGACCCCAAGCCATGGCCACTAACTTGATCGCATCTCTGGATGCTAAACTCCACGCTCCTACTCGGGCCTTTACCCAAGACCGTGGATCATAACAAGAATCCTGACACCGATCAAGACCCCATACTCAAATTTCTGAACATTCTCTCAAGATCATCATTACCACCCCTGACTCCTGACCTGACCGCAGACCTTGGATGACAATCCTGGACTTCAAACTCCCAACAGGACCCCAGACTCAGACCTTGGGCCACCCTCCTGACCACGAACATTTGTTGTTGTTCTTGTTTTAGAGAAGGTTTACCCGTGTAGCCTCGGCTAGTCTGTAACTCACTATGTAGAGCAGGCTGCCCAAGAGATCTGCTTGCTCCCAAAGGCTGAAATGGATTAAAGGCATAGTCCATCAAACCATACTCTGATGAGGGCTGAACCTATTGTTTATATGTTTGTTTGTTTATTGTGTATGCCCAGACGGAGGTTCGAAGACAGGCAATTTGACAGTCAGTTCTTTCTTTTTACCACATAGGTCTCTAGGGATAGAATTCAAGGTCCTCAGGCTTGGTGGCAAGCATTTTACCCACTGATCCCTCCTGTGTGCCTTCTTCCTTAGCCAACTCCTTCCTACTCTGTCTGCCCAGCACATGGGAGGCAAAAGCAGGTGCATTTCTGTAAAGCCAAAGCCAGCCAGGGCTAAATAGTGAGACCTGGTCTCAAGCTAGAGCACCTCTTTGCTTTCCAAGGACACTTTCAACCCAGTCTTCCCACTTCAGTCTTGGACACTTAGAAACTAATTCTCCTATCAACTCATGTCCAACAAAATAAGCACCCCCACTCCCTTGACTTCTTGACTACTTCAGGTGTAAACAAATCTGGGGGGAGGGGTGTCAGTGGATGGCATCCCTAGACAGCCAGGTCTAAACCCAGACTGCTTTTCCCCACCCCTACCACTATGCCCCCCCTCCTATGTCACCACTGACCTATCCATCTCTCAGGATGCCCTCTGATGCAGGCTCCGACCAGAATGGTTGTCCTCAAATCTAGATCTGATGGGATTACTGTCCATTTAAGGCCAAACAACAGCTTAGTCTAGTCCCCCAGAGCTACCAAGAATAAAAAGTCTTGTTTTTGGGGTTGGGGATTTAGCTCAGTGGTAGAGAGCTTGCCTAGGAAGCGCAAAGCCCTGGGTTCGGTCCCCAGCTCCGGAAAGAAACAAACAAACAAAAAAAGTCTTGTTTTTGTTTCTGGTTTTGGTTTTTCCAGATAAGGTTTTTCTGTGTACTCCTGGATGCCCTGGTCACTCTGTAAACCAGGATGACCTCGGACTAAGAAATCTGCTTGCTTTTTTTTTCTCCCAAGTGCTGGGGTCAAAAGTGTATGCCACGGGGCTGGGGATTTAGCTCAGCGGTAGAGCGCTTACCTAGGAAGCGCAGTCCCCAGCTCCGAAGGGGAAAAAAAAAAACAAAAAACAACAAAAAAAAAAAACCAAAAAAAAAGTGTATGCCACTATACCCACTTGAGACTGTCAAGTCTTGTCTGGTTTTGTTTGGTTTGGTTTTTCAAGACAGGGTTTCCCTGTGTAGCCCTGGCTGTCTTGGAACTCGATCTGTAGACCAGGCTGGCCTTGAATTCAAACTCAGAGATTCACCTGCCTCCGACTTCCAAGTGCTGGGATTAAAGGCCTGAGCCACCACTGCCTGTCGGAAGTGTAAAATCTTTTTTTTTTTCCCCACATGGAGAGGTTTAATGAGAGAAGAGTAGAAAAAGAGAAGAAAGGCGGCTGGCCATGAGTACGTGGAGTGGGGAATGGGGGCAAGAACAGAGGAGAACAAAGAGCAAGAGGGGGAAAGGAAGGTAAGAGGGAGTAAGAGCAAAAGTGTAAAATCTTAAGGGGGCACTTTGGACCCCAATTTTCTGCTGCCCAAGCCAGGTTAGATGAATGAACGATAACTTGCATTTTGCTTTTGTGAAATAGAGTCTCACCGTGTAGCCTTTGGCTAGCTTGGAACTTACTATATAGACCAGGCTAACCTTGAATTTATAGAGATCTACCACCCTAGTGCCTGGCCTGGGCTAGAGTCTCTCTTTCTCTCTCTCATCCCCCCTCCCGCCCTGTTTTTGAGACATGATTTCTCTATGTAGCTGTGGCTGTGCTGGAATTCACTCAGTACACCAGGCTGGCCTTAAGCTCACAGAGTTTGCCTGCTCCTGCCTCCTGAGTGCTGGGGTTAAAGGCCTGAAGGTGTCTTATGCTGAAGCATGAATGAGGGAGTCCTGTTGCCTTCTTTAGCTTGGCCCCCACCTTCCTCCAGGAACCTCATGGCTCATTGTTTGCTTTGCTTTGGGTTTCTGCTTTTCCATGGACCTGGAAGCCCTTTTATGTGCCTTCTTCCCTAACCAGCTCTTACTTACCATTTCAGACTCACGCCCTGACCCCCTGACCCCAACTGTATCCATGTTCCATTCTACATTTAGCACTACTAGGCCCTATTGCTTTTGTCTAAAACCATCGCCAATTAAATCATTCACTGTTGCACATTTTAAATTGGGGGGAAGGCAGACACTACATTATTACATCTCTGCACCTGAATTTCAGAAATGTTGATCTATGAGGAGAGAAAATCCACTGACTTCCACTGTAACTGATGATCCATGGTTCATCTCTCTCTTGTGTGCAAATGAACATGTGTCACAAGTATGTGTGCATATTCATGTGAGTATGAGTGCATGCTATGTGTAGGTATGTGTCTTTGAAGAGGTCTGGTCAATCATATATAATTTTTCAGGAGTCATCTATATACTTACTTTAATTAATTTTAAGACATTTTTTTTACATAAATCTTTTCGGAAAGAATTTATTCATTTTTAGAGCATTGATTGGTGTTTTGCCTGCATGTATGTCTGTGTGAGGGTGTTGGATCCCTTGGAATTAGAGTTACAGACAATTGTAAGCTGCCATGTGGGTTCTGGGAATTGAACATGGGTCCTCTGGAAGAGCAGCCAGTGCTCATTACTGCTTAGCCATCTCTCCAGCCCCTTAAATAAATCTTTTAAATCTTTTCATTTATTTTTATGTGGATTGATGTTTTGCCTGTATGCGGCATATATGTGTATCTGTGTGAAGGTGTCAGAACTTCCGAAGCTGGAGTTACAGACAGTAGTGAGCTGCCGTGTGGTGATTGGGAATTGAACCCAGATCCTTTGGAAGGGCAGTCAGTGCTCTTTTTTTTTTTTTTTTTTTTTTTAGAGTTATTTATTTATTCTATATAAGTACACTATAGCTGTCTTCAGACACACCAGAAGAGGCCATCAGATCTCATTACAGATGGTTGTGAGCCACCATGTGGTTGCTGGGATTTGAACTCAGGACCTCTGGGAGAGCAGTCAGTGCTCTTAGCCACTGAGCCATCTCTCTAGCCCCGTAGTCAGTGCTCTTAACTATTGAGCATCTCTCTAGCCCCTTAAGATTTTTTTTTTTTTTTCGGAGCTGGGGACCGAACCCAGGGCCTTGCGCTTCCTAGGTAAGCGCTCTACCACTGAGCTAAATCCCCAGCCCCTTAAGATTATTTTTAATTAAAAAGTTGTGTGTGTGTGTGTGCGTGTGTGTGCGCGTGCGCATAACTGAATGTGGGTCATGAGTGCAAGTGCCTGCAGAATCAAGAATCAAGAATGGATGTTGGATCCCCTGAAGCTGGAGTTACAAGAATTTGTGAGCTGCCTGCTGTGGGAACTGGAAACTAAATTCAGATCCTTTCTACATACATGTTCTTAACCCTTAACCACCGAGCCATCTCTCTAACCACCTAATTCAGTTATTTTGAGACGGTCTCTCAAGTGGGACACAAAGCCTCATAAATCCACTAGTCTCCACCACTGCCATGCTGAGACCATAACTGCCTGTCACTGTGAGAGGATTTTTATGTGAGTATGAGAAACTGACATAAGGTTCTCATGCTTTTTCAGCAAGCACTTTACCAACTGAGTCATCTCCCCATTGTTCCTGGCTTATCTCTTGCCCTGCTGTGTCCATTTCAGGCCCAGACTCAGACAGTCATCGATGTTTGATGGACGAATGAATGAATGAATGAGTGACCACACTCCTGAACACATGAAATTTGAAGCAGAATGGGGCTAGCAGCTCCAGCAGGACCAGTGCCTCTGACCTTTCCACAAGCACTGCCCTGACTGACTCTCCGAGACAGGGCCTGTAAGCACAGCCCCGCCCTGGGTTTTCTGGAACAGTTCCTATTTAAAAAAAAAAAAGAAAAAAAAATCTGCTTGAAGAACTTGTCAGACCAGAGTCTGAGTGTGGGTTTGGAAATGCCAGCCCTCCTTTCTCTTCACTACCTGGAAACCCAGATGGGCTATCCCACCCACTGCCCCCACCCACTGTCCCAGACAGACCTTGTTCCCAGGGGCTGGTCTCCAGGGCATCCTTTAGGGATTCTTGAGACATGAGAAAGCAGTTTCAGGCCCCCAGGGGACCAGATAGTGTGAGGAGGCCTGTCCTAAGGCTGGTCTTTGAGATAGTGCTGCCCCCTGGTGGTGTCCAGAAGGAAGGTCAATTGTAAACTTGACCTTTCAGACCAGTTTCAATCATTTCCTTCTTTCTACAAATCATATCACATATCCAGATTGTTCTGGATTGGGCCACGATGAGATGCTGACAGTGCAAAGAGGAGAGGAACACCATTTCTGCTCAGGGTGATCATACGTGTTGAAAACTCAGTCCACACTGAGCTCGTGATCCCATCCACCTCTCTAACCTGCTCCCTCCTCCCCTTGAAACCTCCATCTTCCAAAATATTATGAGTCTTCTTCGACTCCTTGCCTGTCTCTGGTCCCCATAAACTCACCAGCACCGTCTGTGTGAAGCACAGCGGCCTCTTCTCAGCCTCACTGTCTCTGCATTATGGCTTTCCCTACTTGAATTAAACGATACTTTGACAGGTCTAGGGCCTAGAATAATTAATGCCCACCTGCTTCCAGTGGACTGTAAGACTTAACAACCCTGCCTGGCCTACACATCTCTCGGTTAGGTGTCCTCCCTCCCCTTCTCTGCTCTCCAGCCTCTGTCTCTCCAGCCTGAGCTGGACTGCCCACCTCTCCTCAGGTCCTCTGCTCAGCCTGCTGTTCTCAGAACATTACCTTCAGAGGGTAAAGGGCTCTGTCTTTGTGTTCCTGTTTGTGCTGGTCAGTGTAGCATCCCTCATGGCCAGCATATAACTCGGGTTGATCTTGAACTTGTGTGGCAACTTTCCTGGTTCTGTTTCCCCAGAGATGGGAACAAACTACTACCTCCCTTCTCCCCCACTTCAGGGGATAGAATTCAGGACATTTTAGTGCTGGAGAGATGGCTCAGGGGTTAAGAGCACTCGCTGCAGTCTTTTAGAGGACCTGGGTTTAATTGCTAGCACCCACATGGCAGTTTACAACTTTCTGTAACTGCAGGAAATTAATATCATCTTCTGACTTCCATAAGCACCAGGCACTCATGGTACACATACATAATGTAGGCAAAAATACATACACATGAAATAAAATAATTTAGAACCTTTCACATGCTCTAGTACTGAGAATTATTTCATTTGAGGTGTGTGTGTGTGTGTGTGTGTGTGTGTGTGTGTTTTAAAGGGTCTCACTATGTTGCTTTGCTGTCGTCTAGACTGGAACTTACTATGTAGCAGGCTATTCTTGAACTCACAGATAGCATCTTTACCTTCCCAGTAGTGCCTGGAAAAAAGACATGCTACCACTGGTGGTTTGCTGACTGGTCTTATGTCTACTTGACACAAAAATAGAGTTATCAGAAAGGATGGAATCTTGAGAAAATGCCTTTACAAGATCCAGTTGAGGCTGGAGAGATGGCTCAGTGGTTAAGAGCACTGGCTGCTCTTCCAGAGGTCCTGAGTTCAAATCCCAGCAACCACATGGTGGCTCACAACCATCTGCAGTGAGATCTGATGCGTGTCTGAGGACAGCTACAGTGTACTTATATAACATAAATAAACCTTAAAAAACAGAAAAAAGACGATCTAGCTTTTTTAAAAAAGATGTATTTAATATATATATATATATACTGCTGTAGCTGTCTTCAGACACATCAGAAGGGGGCATCGGATCCCATTACAGGTGGTTGCGAGCCACCATGTGGTTGCTGGGAATTGAACTCAGGACCTCTGGAAGAGCAGTCAGTGCTCTTAACTACTGAGTCATCTCTCCTGCCTGATCCAACTTTTTTTTTTTCTTTTTCTTTTTTTCGGAGCTGGGGACTGAACCCAGGGCCTTGCGCTTGCTAGGCAAGCGCTCTAGCACTGAGCCAAATCCCCAACCCCCTGATCCAACTTTTTAAGAATGAAATGTGGTTGCATTTTCTTAATTTGTTATTGATAGAGGGGGGCCAAGTATTGTGGGTGGTTCCACCCCTGAGCTGGGGTCCTGAGTTCTATAAGAAAGCAGGCTGAGCAAGCTGAGCAAGCCAGTCAGCAGCACTCTTCTATGGCCTCTCCATCAGTTCCTGCCTCTAGGTTCCTACCTTGTTTGAGTTCCTGTTCTGATTTCCTTCAATGATGAACAGTGCTGTGGAAGTGTATGCTGAATAAACCCTTTCCTCTCCAACTTGCTTTGGTCATGGTGTTTTGCTTTTTCACAGCATTAGAAAACCATTAACTAGGACACCTGGCATTAAAAAATTGTTTATTTTTGAGGTAGGGTCTTACTATATATCCTTGGCTGGCCTGGAACTTGCTATACAGATCAAAGTGGTTTTAAACTTCCACTGATCCTCCTGCCTCAGTCTTTGAAGTCTGAGTTTCAGACGTGAGTCATCACACTCTACTTCTTGTGTTGTTGCCATTGTATTTTTTCTTTTTTTAAAAAAGATTTATCTATTTTATGTATATGAGTACACTGTAACTGTCTTTAGACACACTAGAAAAGGGCATCAGATCACATTGCAGATGGTTGTGAGCCACCATGTGGAAGCTGGGAATTCTCCAGCCCATTGCTGTTATTGTGCGTGTGCGTGTAGTGCATGTGTGTGGCTGCGTGTGCTGTAACACACATTTGAAGGTGAGGAGACAACTTTGTGAGGATTGTTCTTTTTTCTTTTTTTTTTTTTTTTTTTTTGGTTCTTTTTTTTTTCAGGATTGTTCTTTCATTCCACATTTACACTGGTTCCAGGACCTAACTTAGATTCCCAATCAGGAGGGTCCTATTTGTTTTAGACAAAGTCAATGTATGTTCAAGCTGGTCTCAAAATCACCATCTTCTTGTCTCAGCTACTCAAGTACTGGGATTACAGGTTCCTGCCACCAGAATGCAGGTTGCATGTTCTTAGCTTCTTACCAGATTCTCATGACCTTCTTCTGAGTAGCAGCACTTTCCCAGGGACCCTTAAGGTCATGCAATTCAGCCCTGTCCCAGCTCTATCCCGAATCTGCTTTTCGGAGTTTTTACAGAGGCTGATTCCAGCTTCAATGTTCTGGATCTCAGCTAGACCCCTACTTTTGGCCTCATCCCTGCCATAGTTTTGGTCCCGTCTAGACCCACCCTTTTAGATTCAATGTGCATGTGTTTCTGCAACATATGGAGGTAGTGTTCATGGAGGTCCCTTCTATGACAGGACACTTAATACTGGCTTGTAAATGTTTGGTTTACTGTCTGGTAGCCCTCACATTGGTACTGAAGTGTTTGATGGCTGGATCTGAGAACTATCCTTTACTAACCCTGTCCAGTGCCTTGGTCATTTATCTGTTCTGAACCAGCATGGGTGAACGGATGGTGTGCAAAGCTCTGGTAGGGTAGAATCTTGGTCTGCTGACTCTGCCACCAGTTGAGGGGTCTTCTCATTTTTTTCTCCAGGCATCCTCTGAAGTCTTTTATCTCATTTCTCTTCTGCCCTCTACCTGTCTGTCACTTTTCCATTTTTGGGTCTCTCAAAGTGCATTACTGTTTTCCAGCACCCTCCTGGCTCATAGGAGTCAGCAGCTGGAAATCTCTGTACTCAGCCTCTAGAGTAGGATTGACAGGATAGGGAAAGATAGGGGACTGGATCCGGCCTAGTGCTCTCTGGCTTCCAGCTTCTGTCCTGGCTTGGACTATATTTGTGGCCTGGAAATACATAGGGAAGAGGAAGAAGGATTCTGCATCCAGAGTATAAAGCAGCTAATATCCAAGCCACACTTAGCAAATTGGCCTGGGGGTTGTTATGGGGGCAAAGTTGGCATGGGGGACCCCCATATATATCATTTGAAGGGCCCTATGCAAATAAAATAGAAAGATGGTTTTATTGGTTAATATCACATGCTATATAATCATAGAGCCCTAGTTCAGATTCCAGTACCTAGTAAGCCAGTCTTGCAACTCCAGCTCCAAGGAATTTGATGTCCTCTTCTAGCTCCAAAGCACACAGGCACATACATCTCTTTCCAGCTGAACACACACTCTCTGTCCCTGTCTCTGTCTGCCTCTCTGTCTCTCTCTAATAGGCTCTGGGCTGGAAGGATGGCTCAGCGATTAAGAGCACATATTGCTCTTATAGAGTACTATCCCAGTATCCAAGTCTACTACAAACTCCCATAACCCCAATTCCAGGAAATCAAATGCTTTCTTTGGCCTGAGGGCACTGCCCTTGTACACAAACCATACTCATCCACATACATAATACACCTAACTAAAAAACAGAAATCAGGGACTGGAGAGATGGATCGTCAGTTAAGAGCACTGGGGTTGGGGATTTAGCTCAGTGGTAGAGCGCTTGCCCAGCAAGTGCAAGGCCCTGGGTTCAGTCCCCAGCTCGGGGGGGGGGGGGGTTTGGTGGGTGGTGGTGGTGTGTGTGGGGGGGTGGGGGGGTGGGGGAGCACTGGCTACTCTTCCCAAGACCTGCCTAGATCTAATTTCAACATTTGTAACTCCAGTTCCAGGGGTCTGATTCCTCTTTCACCTCCATGGACACTAAACATCCACATGGTGGTACACAGACATACATGCAGGCAATGAATATACCCACAAATTAGCTGGTTATAGTAGTTCACACCCTTAACCCCAGCTCTTGGAAAAGTAGAGGCAGGTGGGTTTCTGAGTTTGAGGCCAGCCTGGTCTACACAAGGGTTCTAGAATAGCCAAGGCTCCATAGAGACCTTGCTCCAAAAACAAAACAAAAAACCTTAAGTAAACTAAAATGAAAAAAAAAATTTAAGATAGGGTTTCTCTGTGAAGCTCTGACTGTCCTGGAATCACTATGTAGACCAGGCTGGCCTTGAACTCAAGAGATTAAAAGCTTGCAAGCACCAGTCCTAGCCCTTTAATATGAGTTTTAGGTATTAAATAGCATCGGGGTCAGTCACTGAAATGCTCTTGCTCCTGAGTTGGACTGAAACATTGGTCCTCAACCTTCCAAATTCTGTGCCCCTGGTGGCAAGGATGAGAAGGAGGCAAAACTGACAATTCCCTCTTCTCTGCTAACACCCAAATAGCTCATCTTCAGGAAACTTATTCAGTGTTCCATTGGTTTCCAGAGCATACAGCAGAGTGTCAGTTTAGGGCAGCAGGATGAATAAGAACTCATTCCTCCTGAGATAGTGGGGATTTCTGGCAGCAGGCAGTGCTTCTTTAGAGGTTGACTAAGCAACAGATCTTGTCACATGGTTTACCTAGAGTTGGGATAAATGCCAGCCACAGGCCATCTGGAGGCTTCAGGCAGGCACTAATCTCAAGGAGGTGCCTAGTCTGTGGCTTCAGCATGTGGAGGTTGGGCCTGAGAGGTCAGAAATGCCCAGGCTGTTCCCAGGAACTGCTCTAAGACTGTTTATTTTGGGGGAGGTCCTTTAACCTTACCATGTAAAATACTTATACATGCATTAAAAGTTTGCTTTTTGGGGTGGGGGGTTGGGGCTGGAGAGATGGCTCAGCAGTTAAGAGCACTGACTGTTCTTCCAGAGATCCTGAGTTCAATTCCCACCAACTACATGGTGGCTCACAACTGTCTATAATGGGATCAATGCCCTCTTCTGGCATGCAAATATGACAGAGCACTCCTATACATTAAAAAGTGTCAGACTCCTCCACGATGCCCTCTGACCTACAGGCATGGAACCCCACATGGTTACAAAAACAGACTCCTCCAGTTGGTATGCTATGGTATATGTACATGCCTGCATTATGACTTTAAGAAAGGTAGTTGGGGTTGGGGATTTGGCTCAGTGGTAGAGCGCTTGCCTAGGAAGCGCAAGATCCTGGGTTCAATCCCCAGCCCCGAAAAAAAAAAGAAAAAAAAAAAAAAAAAGAAAGGTAGTAAGTATACAGACTTGTACCACAGATGTTTCTGTCCAGAGCAGTGGGGCCAGCACTCCCTGGTTTTAGGTAGATATCAGCATGTCTGCAAACCTTCTGACATCCTCTTAGACATAGACATACACATACGCCAAAGGAGAAAGGGATTAGTTTTTGTTTTTAAAGTCTTTTTATTTAAAAACAAAAACAAAAAAGAAAACCAAATCAAAATATTTCCCATTGGAGGCTATTTCTTTTTTTGTCTTTTAAAAATTTTATTACACAAATATCTCCCATTCCCAAGTGTCAGAAGAAAGACATCTTTGCTCTTTCTAAAACCAAGTGGGGAACTTTTAGAAAACAAAGTCCAACTAGCTTTCTCCTTCCCTGACCCAAAATAATGCCAATGTGTCAGCTGGTGGCCTAAGACTCATTCCCTTAATGCTTACATTTAATTTAAAAATCTTAGCACAACATTGGAGATCGACTCTAAATAAGCAACAAAAAATATATATTTACAATATTTCCCGCCCCCCCAAAAAACCAAACCCTTTAAACATAGTGACTTTAGGAGTTTTATTTATTGAGCAGTTATTTTTTTTAATCACCAAGTGATTTTATATTATATATATATAATTATATATATATAATTTTCTTCCTTTCCTTTGTGGTTTTTTGCCCCAGTATGTGGAAAGATGAAGGCAGAGATCTGGTCCTGCAGTCTGAGGCCAGGCTCTGGCAAGACCACAGCTAAGAGTAGATGCAGGACTACAGACCTGCATGTTCTATGTCCTCAGAGACACTTCTCTCTTTTGCAAGGACCAACTCTCACCTCTAAAAACCATTCTCCCTCATAGTCTTAAAGAAAAGTAAGACCCAGCAAGGGCTTCAGTCCATCTGCCACCATCCTGAGCTCCCTTTTCAACTGACAAATTTCTGTGCAGTAAAATGCTTGTTTTCTCGAAATCCAAATGCAAAGACCAAAACCCAGACAAGCCATCAGCTTAGAAATTTCTGTGGATGAACTGTCCCAAAGGTCAGAGGCACTCTCCCGGCACAATCCCTGCTCTGAAAGGGTCTCTCCACCTCCCCTTTCATAAAAAGACAACAAACAAAACTTAGTAATTTTAGTATTTTCCACAGGAGCAACCAAAAAGAAAAAAAAGTCAGGAAGCTTCTAATTATAGGTCATTAATAGTATTAATAAGGTTTTTGCTCAACACCCAGGGTTCTTTACAGAAGTTCCCCTAACGGAGGCACTCTGGAATAAGTCACTGGCGTTTCCTCAACATTTCAGTCCCAGAATTCTGGGACCTGAAGACCAATGGAATGGCAGAGGGTCAAGGGAGCAGACTGCTGTTTTTAAGGTGCAGCCAAGAGAAATCAGCAGATTGGAAGAAACAATACCACCCCTTGCCAGAAACCCAGTTTTCCTGGAAAAAGTCTGGTTATTGCCAGGGTCAAAGCTGGGCTGGGTGGCAGAGGGGACACTTCTGCCTCTATTGCTTTGGCAGTGGCAAGGGTACAGTTAGCATCTCTCCTTGGGCAGTTCACACTTCAGACTCATGGTGCCCGGGCTCTGTCCCCTCCTGATGGAGTTTAGGAAAGTCTGAGGCTAGATTACAGGAAATGGGGTGGGAAGGGGTATGTTTGGGGTTAAGAGAAGGCGGGGCAAGGCTGTGCTATCAATTATCAATCTCCTATGGGGAGATGGGGAGCAGAGTGCAAATTTGCATGTATCACTGACAAACTCTGGCCACAGGCCTCTGCTGAGCATCTCCTCATACTCTAAATATTGACCCAGAATAGTTCCGACCATTTTCTTTCTTTCTTTCTTTAAAGTGCAAAAAGCTCTCTGCTGCCCTAGAGAGAGGATCTTTGGACAGGCCGTTCAATGCAAAGTAAAAGGGGGCAGCTGATGGGGCTTGAAGAGGGGCAATGGAGGAGTGGGAGACATCATGCTCCTCTCCTTCCCTGCACATATGTGCAGCACACTTAGCCAGACACACAGGCACATGCACACACACTTCCAAGGCTGCAGGCAGAGGGTAGGTTTTCAATCAGGACTCCCCTTAAAAGGCACCAGGTCAGTGAGCTGCTAGGTTATACACAGGCCTGGGCTCAGAGGGCCATGCTAAACCAGAGCCCAAAAAAGCCTGGCTTGGAGGAAGGTGGGGATTCGACCAGTCTTCTGTTTCCCCCACCTGGAGAAACATGCTGCTCCTTCTGAGGACACAAAATCTGGAAAAGCCCTGCTTACGCAGGAGACAGGACAAATGGGAAGGGGCAGTTGGTGGGCAGTAACAGGGATGGGGGGTGTGGTGGTGGGGATAATGATGCCTGCCTTAGAATATGCCTGGGGAGCAATGACATGGGGATTCCTGGGGCAGAGTTCAGCTCCTCTGAAGAGCCTTTGATAACCCCAAGTAAGTGCAACAATGGACAAGTGCACCTGTGACTAATGGAAAAATTACGGAGTGATGGCAGAATAGGGACTGATTATATGAATGAGTGTTGGACAGCATCAAGCTCAGGGACAAGAAAAAAGGGCTATCATAGACATGGAGCAAAGCTTCAGACAACTCACAGCACCATTGAGACCTGCCAGGCCTGGTGTTTCTAGGGCTGCTGGCTCCTCCTGCGGAAGCCGGGAGAGTTTAACGGAGGAGAGACACGCAACGGACACCATGAGGAGAATCTGGCCATTCTCCCTAGAGTTTGCTCAGAACCAGGCACTGCTGGGGACTATGGGTGAGAAGGGAGGGTTCTTAGCCCAGTGCAGGTGAAAGATGCACAAATTCCCCCAAACTGAGAGCCCAGCATCCTAGCTGGCAGACGAGCAAGCAAGCAAGGTACTGGGATAGCACAGCCTGTGCTTTCTCCTTGATCAACCTCTCCTCTCTTTTCCTTGGGAGGGAGAGGAGCAGGCAATAACCTTGGTGTCCACCAACCTCTCTCTGCCCCACCTGTGGGAGAAGGGCTCAGAGAAAAAGAGAGCAGAGAGGGAATGTGTCGTTGGCCTCAGAGCCTGCGAAGGGTCAGGGAGAGACTCTCCTTGATGGGAAGGCAGGGGAAGATTTTCCTGTTCAGTCTGGGCTGAGCATGTCTTAGCTAATCTTCTGTATCAGTTTCTCATCAGACAGGCAGTAGAGGCTGTTGATGGACAAGTCTGAGATGAAGTGCTCACAGGCTTTTCTTGTGATCTGTTTGCATCCTCGAAGGTCAATCAAGGTGACATTAGCAATTCTCCTTAGGAAGAACAGGGTCTGGTCTGTCAGTTTATTGCAACCTGTAGGCAACATGGCCAAAGAGAACAGAGATCACAAACATAGCCACAGAGGCCCATTTCTGCCACCCTGTTATCTCAGTATCTTTCTCCAAAGCTCTTTGTCACCACTCAGAGATACCAGGATTGCCATTAGTACTGCTGCCTCTTGCTGCCTGCCTATAAGGACCACAGGCAAGTGCGTAGTAGCACAAGGGCCATTTGGCTGACCAAACTACAGCTGGACAGCAGCCAAACATGGAGGCACCTGAGTTTACTACTCACCTCAGAGATCTTTGGTTAAAAAATTAATAGAAGTCTCTTACTCTCATGCAAATGCAACTTTCTCATTGTTTTGAGAAAGTCTCTCTATGAAGATCTGGCTGGCCTTGAACTTAAGAGACATGCCTACATCTGCATCTCAAGTGCTGGGATTAAAAAGGGTGTGTGTCACAACTGGCTAGATGTACATTTTTATCTATTATTTATTTTCTTGAGACAAAGGGTCTCACTATATAGCCCTGGCTGACCACAAACTCAAGAAATCTACCTTCTACTGCTTCCAAAACACTGTTATTAGATTTAAGGTGTTTGCCACTATGCCCAGCTGCAAATTTAAAAAAAAAAATTGTTTTGTATTACTGCGTGTGCATGCTGATATGTGAATAGGTACTCAAAAGCCTAGACAGTGTCAGATATTAAGATACTAGAGTTACAGGTGTTTATGACCCAGCTCTTTATCCCCGTGCAGACGTGGACACGGTTCAGAGACCAAGGATATCATCTCATACAAACAGAGAGCGTACCTGCCATGTTGAGCTCTGTAAGGGAGTATCGAGTGGAAGACCCGACAGCAGTGAGCAGGTTGGAGGACTGATCTGTAAGGTGGCTGCAGTGACTGAGGTCAAGTCGAGACAAAAGGGGCATGTGGCGAATAATGAGTCGGAGAGTGGCATCGGTGATGTCAAGGCCTGCCAGCCGGAAGTCAGTCATGTTCCGGAGTTTGCTTCGATTGTCTTGACCTGTACAGGCAAAAGAACTTAGATCAAAACTTTTAATTCTCTACTAAAGAACCAAGTGGCAGGAGCATGCACTGGTTAGGACCCCCTTGACAGAGTTAAGCAGAACTGCCTACACTCAACCCTTCATGTAGGGAGAGAACAATGTACAGAGATTATTTCTAGGAAACAAGGTAAGTTTTCTGTCTTTTCAGTGGCAGAGTAAATGCCTCACTTTCAAAGTGGTGTGTGGAATGAGCCCTCTTTCCTCAGTCCTGTGATTCTGTTACCATCTATCATTCAAAAAAACTTTCAAAGTCTTGCTCTGAGTCAGAAGTCTTGCAAGATTTGATCAGGTTTATGCTCTCTGGGCCCAAATTCTTATTATTTATAAAATGAGGGGGTGGGGGGTGGGAAGCCACTGGAAAAATGGCTCAGAGGTTAAGAGTACTGACTGCTCTTCCAGAGGTCCTGAGTTCAATTCCCAGCAACCACATGGTGGCTCACAACCATCTGTAATGGGATCTTCTGGTGTCTGAAGACAGCTACAGTGTACTCACATACATAAGATAAATAAATCTTTTAAAAAATTTTATAGAATGGACTTCTTCCTGTTTGTTTGCTTAGTTATTTGCTTGTACATAACCAGCACTTGTATTTTAGCCTTGTATACTTCCAATCTTTCATAGTTTAATTCTGAGACCTTAAATTTTAAGCTCTATCTTTAAAAAAAAAAAAGGTGAAGACAGATAAGTGAGGCAGGCCCAGAGCATACCTGGCTTATCTGTGGGTGGAGTCAGCAAGTCCCGAATTTGAGGGTCTTTAATTCCTACTGCCCACCGAAGATCAAGGGTCCTGAGAAGGGGGCAGCTGGAGGTGCTGAGGGCAGATACTGCAGACCAGGAACAGCCTGCTAGGAGGAGGTCTTTTAATCCTGCAACAAATGGAAACAGACATACAACATACTCTACTTATAGAGAATTCAAATCCTCTGTTACCAGATGTTCTGAGCAAAATGAAAGGATCTCTAGCCAACTGGGGAGGACTATGTTCTAATCTAGTAACAAAGTCTAAAGATTCTCAGTGTCAAAGCCTCCAAGTTGTAACTTTTACTTTGGTGTTAAAATCAATAGCTGGAATGCCAGATGGTAGTGTCCCATACCTTTAATCTCAGCACTCAGGAGGCAGAGACAGACAGAAAACCTATTCTACAGAATGAGTTCCTGAACAGTCAGAGCTACACAGAGAAATCCTGTCTAGAAAAAGACAAACACACAAACAAAAAAAAAAAACCCAAATGCTGGAACTGGGTGTGGTAGCATACTCTCAATCCCAGCACTCAGAAATAGGCAGGCTCAGGGTTGGGATTTAGCTCAGTGGTAGAGCGCTTGCCTAGGAAGCGCAAGGCCCTGGGTTTGGTCCCCAGCTCCGGAAAAAAAAAAAAAAAAAAAAAAAAAAAAAAAAAAAAAAAAAAAAAAAAAAAAAAAAAAGGGAAATAGGCAGGCAGGCTCATCTCTTTGAGTACTGAAGAGTTCGAGGCTACAGAGTGAAAGCATCTCAAAACACACACACACACACACACACACACACACACACACACACACACACACACACACACACACACACTCACACTGCTGAGCACTTCAGGGAGATGGCTAAGAAATCAAAAGTTTACACTCATTGGAAAGACCAGAATCCATTTCCTCAGAAACCACATAATGCCAGGTGGACATGGCATCTAACAGTAGCTATAGCATTGAAAAGAAGAGATGGGGACACCACGAGCTAGACAGCAAGACCAGCCAGCCATAGCAGATGCAAGCCCTGTGCTGTCTGACAGACTCTGTCTCAACCTTTGAAGTAGAAGAGTGACCTAAGATTCCTAATACACATGTACACACAAGTGCACACTCGTCAAACATTCACACATATGAAAAGAAGGAAAATAAAGACCAGTCACTAAGTTTCTACTAGAGCAGTAGATGCTGTGCGGCTTCTGTCTTTCTGGGACCTTAAGATGCCAAAGGGTTAACAAAGAGCTGATAGAAACAAAATCTGACTTAAATTTCCTCTTCTATGCTTAGGAAACATGCAGGGCTGGCAGCAGCAACCTAATGCCACTCTCTCTTTATCTAGTACAGTCACCAATCCAGTAATGCCTTACACAGTGGCCGTTACGATGGCCTCCCAACAGCCATGGTTCAGGATTACTTCCCCAAACTGCACTGCATCAGTTCTAAGCAGTGTTGACAATAGCCTAATGTTTCTTGCTGGTCCTCTGGGCCCTAGAACAGTGGCAGGTCTGGCTGCTCACCTACCTGGCAGCCTATTGACCAGCCATGTCAGCTGCTTTTTGGAGATGTTAGTCCAACTAAGGTCCAGGCTTACTGGCTGCCGCTTGATGATGCCACTGAGAGCCTGGGGCACGATGGCCTTACACCTACTCAAGTCAATTTTTGTCCAAAGTCGTTTGTCACAGCACCTGTTAAGAGGGAAGAGAATTTAACTAACTTGATATTACTGTCAAAGATGCTCCCAAGGCACTCTGCTAAAAGGCTTCTGGTAAATACCTGAAGGTCATTCCTGTAAGTTTTCCTGTAGAAAACCAGAAATCACTGCCATTTTTCTACCTCAGAGTCAGGCAAAAAACTGCCCTTTAAAAAAAAAAAGAAAAAACCAAAAAAACTAGACACTTTGCAAATCCAGGATAGGCAGGGCACGGTTTGGCATGTTTACACAATAGTATACTGTGTTCTCCTCCTTTGTACTAAAACGGTGTGGCTCTATTATATAGTGTACAGAAACATTTCAACAAAATTTAGAAATGGACTTTAATCTTTAACTTGGTTACAAGACTGACCTCTTACTGTCTAGAATTTCATAGCTTGATTCTTTCCCATGTTAGTTGTAGTTACATGGAGCTGAGGGAGATGAAGGATGCTACCCAACACTATCACATCTTGCCTTGAGCCTATTACTGTCACAGGCCAAGTGACGCTTTCTCTCAGCCTGGACAGCTCTCTTCCACCCTAAGGCATTTGCTTCCTTGCTAGCTTAACATCTTGCTAGTCCATCCAAAACTGAAAGTGAGAGGTCTTTCTACCACACTCTACAATGTTGTAATCTCCACTCCTGAGCTCAGGCTGCCTGGCAGAACACAAGGAAATATGTATTGGGAGTCTTATGTGCCCTGGCCTGGAAACCAAGGATTAGACTAGGAAGCCTACTTGCTTGACCAAAAAAAAAAAAAGGTAATATGAGTAGGTCACAAATTCTAAGTCAAGAAGTAAGATTTGTATTGGCAAAGGTATTACAATTGACAAAAATCTCACTGATAGCACACTGAATGTTGATGGTAGGAGTCCTTAAATAAAAAAAAGAAAAACCCAAACAAAATACACACTACATCAGACCCACCCCAGAGGCTCTGATTTAGCAGGCCTGGGGATCTGCTTTTCTTTACTTCTCATGCTTTAGCACAGATTGGTCTGGGGCTATACAGCCCTTGCTCACCCCAAACTGCAGATCTTCCTGCCTGTGTCTCCTGAATGCTGGCATCATGTATGTAATACCACACTCTGGCACTACCATACTTTGACAAGTTTCCAGACATATATTGCTGGTCAAGACACCTGATTTTGGAAATAACAGTAATAGAGTGTGACCAAAATAAAAAAATTATACACCCTTAAACCTCAAGGTGCTCCGTAGCAATCTCTTCATTCATTAGCTCTAGGGACTTTCCCACTAAATGTCTGTTGAACCGGCGGAGAAATGTTTCATTAGGAAGGATAGTTAAGTCTTAAGCTTCAGAAATGGGCTCTCCTTGTTGAAGAAAGGAAAAATTCAAGTTTGGGGGATAGTTAAAACTGGAAGCAAACACAGAAGGGGAGACCAAAGAGTACTAAAAACGGGAATATTAGGAGCACCTTCAAATTCATTTTGGAAAGTTTGCCACTCCTCTTGGTGAAATCATAGCTCGTCTCAGAATCTCAACTAGTACATGGTAAGTTAGGGGAGGGAAAACAAGCTCACAACCTATAAGACCCTAACTGCACAAACTGTACAAATCCACCCCTTAAATTGGTTTCCCTCCCCCCAGTTGAGACAGGGAAACAATGAGCTGGCAGAAGACGAAAGGCTCCAATTCCCCTAACATATGCAGGTACAATGGACTACATCTTTAACAGCACCCACAGAGGAGGTCTGATACCCGCAGACATCCAGGTGCACACAGAAGCCCTATTACCTACCCCTGCCCCTGTTCCTGACCCCTGCATCCCTGCTCACCATTTATACCACGTCTTGCACACTCGCATACATTCACAAAGTTCTCTGCGGCTGAGGTAGCGGAAGACAGACATCCAGACCTCCCGCTGCATCCAGCTTTCGTCTCCATCCTGAGCCCAACTGCCCCGGCCATTTAGCCTTGCTGCACCCCCCTCCTCTGCACTGTCATCTTCCTCCTCCTCCTCCTCTTCCTCCTCCTCTCCCCCAAGCCCCTCCTCATCCCCACGCTGGGGGTTCCGGGCTGGGCAGTGCTGCATTAGCACACGGGGGTTAGGGCGAAGGTTGGCAGAGGAGGCCGTGATGGCCTGCAGCTTGGGCACAATGGATGTCCCGTGGAGCTCTTTGGTGGGCCTCTGTAGCGTGACAGTGAGGTACGATCCCCGGATCTTGGCTTTCTCAACTTCAGACAGCTCCTTTTTGCCGCTGGGATTGTTCTCCTTTTCCCGTACCATGGTGCGCTCTGTGGCTTGTAGCCGCAGCAACTGCCGCCGTTTGAAGCGTTCATCACGGCTGGCACTGTGGTGGTCGCTGGGGCCAGCCCCAGGGGATGACCGAGTCACCATACCCCGGGGAGAAACCGGGTCGTGGATGAGCTGCAGCATGGAAGTAGGTGAGTGAGGCGGGGGTGTGAGAGGCTCCTCGCAGCTCCTCAGGGGCCGTAGGACTTTGGCTTGTACAGCTTCTTCATCACTCTCTTCTATTTTCCGCTTCTGCAAAATGCACAGAAAAGAAACACCAGTGCCTTTTTTTCTAAACCTTTTAAAATAATAAGTAGAACCTGAGAGAAGCCAGGTCGCTGCTGCCTAAGGGGGCCGTTTCTTCAGAGTATGTGATTCAGACTGCCAAGATCAGCAACTGAGCTCACACAGCCAGGCCATAGAATGCTAATTTCAGAACACAAAATCCTTAAATGGTCACTTGGGAAACCTACCCATGAGAAAAAGTTTGTGGCCATGTACAGAGGAATGGAATCTAGAATACAAGGCTCCTTGAATCTATATTATATCATATTCACTGCACCTCAATTTTTGGGTAACTCTTTGGGTAAAAAGGCTATTTTAAGCATTACAACTCTACCATTTGTGTAAACTCTGCAGTATCTCAACTCAGCTCTGTCAAGAACCACGCCACCGCAGAGACCTCGTTATGATTATGGTGAAGAATCCTACAAAGCCCAGACATCATCCTGTAGTACCTGTGCGTTCCAGAAACTTGAAATATACGTCACTAAATATCCTATTAACAAGTCAGATTTTCCATAAGGAAACAATCTGTCACCAGTCACACTCTTGGTCTGTATTTCTTTTGTTCTTCACATTCCTGGTCAATGCTGAGGCAATGACCATCTCTGTTCTGGAGGCTATTTTGCACAGAATATTAAAATGTAGCAAAAACGCTGCATCTGTCATTCTTTTTTTTTTTTTTTTGGTTCTTTTTTTCGGAGCTGGGGATCGAACCCATGGCCTTGTGCTTCCTAGGCAAGCGCTCTACCACTGAGCTAAATCCCCAGCCCCTGCATCTGTCATTCTTAACAGCACCAATAAAGACAAATTAAAATGTTGCTAGTCTAAGAATGTGGAATGAGAACTCTGGTAGTAGTCAGTTCCACAAACCCTTATCCTCAAAAATATTTCAATCGGCCAGACATGGTGCACACACCTCGATTTTCAGCACTAGGGAGGCAGACACAGTTGATCTCTTTAAGTTCAAAGCCAGCCTGATCTACATAGTTGAGTTCCAGACCAACCAAGGTTACATAGTATTTTGTCTCAAAATAGCAAACAAAAAATCTTAACTAAAATTTCAACTGCCCTAGAGCGAGCTCAAGTGGAAGAAAAAAAAAAGATGAGCAATTCCTTTAGGTTTCTTCCTCATGCCTATGCAGGATCCCTGAAGGGCTGACAGGAGGCCGCCATCTCCTGCTGTCTGTGCTCTCAGCAGATCTAGCCTTGCCAGCTTGAGTAACCAGAGTCCTTTTGGCATGGCAATGCTACTGGTGACCATTAGGGCAACAACCTTAGGTGTCCTGGGCTAAGGTCATGAAGCTGGTCTCCCCTCTCTCTAGTAGAATAGCTGCTTCTGAACTGCACATTTGGGTGCATGGGGCAAGTAAGAACAAAGAGCTAAAGATGACCCCCCCCCCAAAAAAAGGGGAAACCTGCTTAACTGGAAACTCTAGTATACGAATCCAGCATGTAACAGCACTTGGAGGCCAAGCCTGGCTCCCCTCTAGTTACATTCCTCAATATAAATGTGCATCCTTTATTTTCCTACTCAATAGCCCAGGGATGGTACTTGCCTTTCTAGTACTCGTGTACTTTACTAGAATAAAAAGGACATCAGGACTCCCAAGTGGAACAGTTATTTAGCAATACAAAAATAAAAAACTAAAGATAAAACAAAAACACAAAAGCAAGCAAACAAATAAACAAACAAAACCCCAACACACTGGAGGGGGAAGGGGAATAACCAAAAAAGGAGGATAAAAAGATACCAAACATACAAAACCAAAATAATCTTGGGTCACACACAGAAAGCCTTGGATACTACTGTAAAGGCTAGTGCACAGCAACCTCCCAGACGGAGCATTTCCTTTACCTGGGCTTTCTCCGAGCTGTCTTCCTGATAACACTTTGGACACTCCCAGCAATTTGGCAATTCCTCGTTAAGCAACCCCTCTCCATCCATCTATAGACAGATAGGGATGTTTTAAAAAGTTAGTCTCTCTTGCCTTCTACATCATATAGTAAAACAGGTAGGAAAACAACTGGAAGAATCATCCATTTCTAAACATACTGGTCTACATGGGAATTAAAGACTGAAAGCTAATGAGCAACAAACAGTTCTGTTTTTTTTTTTTTTTTTTTTAAAAGACACTGCTGCTGTCTTCAGACACACCAGAAGAGGGCATCAGATCTCATTACAGATGGTTGTGAGCCACCATGTGGTTGCTGGGAATTGAACTCAGGACCTCTGGAAGAGCAGTCAATGCTCTTAACCGCTGAGCCATCTCTCCTGCCCCACAACAAACAGTTCTAACACTGGCTTTCAGCCACCTTGATTCTTGGCTGCTTGATAAAGTTAGGCTCCCTGAACAGACTTTTCAGGGTCTGGGCCAGTTTAGATGAGTTTCTTCTCCTAAGTATCTCGTGTCAGTGGCACCAGACTCCACCAGACTTGATCTTGCTATTTGGGCAAACTATTGAGATTCAGAGATCAGTATTTCAGCCACTCATTGTTCTCAACTGTAACATGTAAATTCACATTAACAAGGTACACTCTTAATTGCTTGTGATATAGTAACACAAACACTGGTTTGTGGTAAGAACTAAGTTCAAAGTGTTTATGGCTAGATATGGTGGCATTTGCTTGTAATTTCAACACTTGGGAGACAGAGGCAGTATTATCTCAGTAACTTTAAGGGCAGCCTAATTTACAAAGTTCTAAGTTCTGACTGAACCAGAATGTCTCATATCCACCTACCCACCAACCCACCCACCTTTAAGATGGGGAGGCTGATTTCAAACTAAATGTATTTTCTCACCTCAGAGTAATTGGGATACTGGCATGTCATCATGCCAGTCACTCATGTACCTGAGACCTAAATTTGACCGATCCAATTTCACAGGCATGTTCCACCTGGGGCACTTTAGGAATATAGTATTTAAGCCATATCATATAATTCCACCTTTGAGGTTGCAGTCTAAATACCAGACCTCAACCAACCTTGCCCCATTCCTTTAAGCTTACAGCCTGAGATACAATGAGCGATGTAGCAGAGATGCCTAGGAGCTTGAAGCGCCCTCAAACATGTCTTCAAGTTTCATTACAGTGACTTTGAACGCACCGTCCAGGATCCCCTGGCACATGAACTGGCCTATTTTGTATACTGTTCTCTCTTCAAAAAATTATTAGACAGCCTGATTCACAGACACCTGGACGGTGGGCTATTGTTCTCTGTGACTAGGCAGCTGCAAGTCCACAGTAGGGATAGTAGCTGCTCTTCTGACAGGTGTCCCAATCTTTTGTCAAGGGCCTTTAGGCATCTCTTTACCTGGAGGCAGCCAGGATGAACTATCTCATTGCAGATGCAGCATTCCATGAGTTTCTTTTCAAAGTCCTGTGTCTCTTCATTCTGATCTACTTCTCCACAGAGAGAACACGTAACTGAATGAGGCAGTCTAGGCTACAAGAAGACAAAGATCAGAAGACCAGATTTTGAACCTTTAAATTTCATAGTCCCTTTAAATGAAGATAGGAGACTTGGCACACTTGGGATGTACGAAGACAAGGTAGTAAGCAGAGGGGGTTTTACTAGGGAAATGACTGACAAAGATGAGGAATTTAACTGTCTAGGAACTAGACTATTGGAGGCAATTAATTCACTGCTTGTTGGCTTGTCTTTTCTTATAAGATAACTTTCCTTCCAAACCCACCTCAGCTGAGTCTCCCTGACTTAACATATACATAACTTCTCTGGCACCAATACCATTCCCTGCAAAGTTTTCACCCAGATCACTTACTGCTAAGCACTGTCTGAGGACACAGGACTGCTTCATGCGTCCAGGCCCACCAAATTTCTTCATGTCCCTGCAGTAGTGGCAGACTCCACATTCTCCTTGCACACAGGCTTTACATTTCCTGCAGCGCACTCTTCTCCGCCTGGCTCCTGACACAATGGGGGAGGCTGCAGCAGGCCTTACAGGTGTTAGGCGCGGAGCCGGCTTCATGGTGTGAGGCTTTGTGATGGGAATTGTAGGAACCCTCACCTTTGGCCTGGTCGGGAATTTAAGCTGGAAAGAAGAAAGCAGTGCAGTCAACCATACTGTGTTGCTGTAAACCCGAAGAGGGCCAAATATTACATGGTAATGAACTTGGCAAAAAGATGTCTGTAGGCAAAACTGGCCATAGTAGATTTTTATAAATAAATCTTTATAAATAAATTTTTGTTGGAACAAAGTCATGCTCATTTATTTAAGCATGTATTCTCTATGGCCATTTTCAAATGCTATAGAACTATGACACATTTTGACTGTGTGGAATACAAACATACAGAAACTCAACACTGACAGAAAAACCTGCTAACACTGTTCTAACACTCTGCTATGTCTTTTAATTTAGAGAGCTGTAAGGCTTGCTTTGCTCCTCCCTAAAGCTTTCTGGGTTAAGTGCTGATAGTACTGATGGTAACTCTGAATAAACCCCTCAACAGGATGGCAAAGTCCTAGAAGGTGAAATTAGTCTTATTCATTTATCACTCCAAATGGAAGCACACACAACTTGTCATACTGCATCTAATAACATTTAAATGTGGAATAAATTTCAATGTTTTTTGATTTTAACACGTGTTTATTTACCTGGCTAGAAACCTTTTCAAGGCATGAGAACCATATCTTATTTTTTTTAGTTTCTCATTTCTTAAATAATTTTCTGACATGAAATACCAACAGCCATAAATAACTGAATTGTTTTAGGGCAGTCTCTCATGACTGGCGAGACTCCTACACCCAGGAAGAGGGAGGTGGCTCTTTAAAGATACTATTCAAACTGGGTAGCATTGGGGGGCCAGAGGCCAAGTGGATCTTTTGAATTCAAGGACATTCTGGTCTACAGAGTGAGTTCCATGACAGTCAGGGCTACACAGAGAAATCCTATTGCAAAAAAACAAGGAGATAATATTCAACCCAACACTTTTAAACCTTTTTCCTAAGTACCCCGGAATGTTAGAGCTTTGTAACTTTCAGGTAGGAAACACTGAAGAGAAGCTTTATTTAGTTCATGGTCAGGACAAAACACCCTGCCACGGACAGCAAGGTAAAAAGTTATAAAGGAAGTAAGCTACAAAAAACAAAACAAAACAACAAAACAAAACACCCCCTCAAATAAAAAACACAGAAAATTCATTTGCCGATGGAAATTCTTTTTAACTTTGGCTGGGTGTGATAGTAATCTACCTGTAATCCTAGCACTTTAGAGGTAGAGGCAGGTCATGAGTTCAAGGACAGCTCTGTAAACTTGATGAGACCCTGTTTCAAAAAGGGGAGAGTGGTAAATTCGTCTCATCGTAACAACAACAAAAAACCTTATAGTATTAAATACATATGTAGAGGTTTAAACTAGCTTTTAATCATATTTAGCCAAGTTTCTGGTTCAGAAGAATGATATCTACTTTGGTCAACAATGCATCTGAACCCGGTAAGAGCTCTAGCAGGACAGTTTTGTTTAAGTCAACTTCAAAGAGAGACAATTACCCTGAACTATGAGTCAGAACAAAACCAAGTAATGATTAACCATCTACCGATGGTTATTTATTTCCTCATTGAGATAGGGTTTTGATACGCAGCCCTGACTGGCCTGGAACTTACAACAACCTTCCTCCTTCTATTTTCTGAGTGCTGGGATCAAAGAAAGGCCTGTACCATATGCAGGCCTATTAAGTTTTTGTTGTGGTCTTTGTGAGACAGGGTCTCACTATGTAGCCCTGGCTGCCCTAAAGTCACAATACAGACCAGGATACTCTCAAATTCACAGAGATCTACTAACCTCTGTACAACCTTTCCTGATTATTAAGGCATCGACCAAAACCCATCTGTGTCTAGCTGTCTTTTAATTCCAAAATGATAGTGATCAATTGACAATAAACTTAAGTGGCTTGAAGATCAAGCAGAAAATTCTCTTACCTTATCCCTTTTTGGCCACTGTACTATGGGAACTCCAGTGAGGGCTAACTTGGGATCACTACTGGCAAGTTCTTCCAGCAAAATCTAAGGATCAAAGAGAAGTTGAGTACAGTCAACACAAAGGCCAAGCACTCTCAACAACATGCAGACTCAGCCTTACCTGTGCCCTGTGAGCACCACAAGATGGACAGGTTGGCTGCATTTTCCCTTCATACACTTATGGCAAACCAATTATATCAACAATGGAAAGAGAAACCTCAGATTATGCCTATCTGCTATTGAGACTCTAACTTTGGATCGCCAACAATTCTAGGACCGAGGAAGCAGATCTAGTCAGCTCCAGGCCAGCCTGGGCTACACAGTGAGGCTTTATCTCAAACAAGAACAGAGACTTCTTGCTCTCAACACCATATCTATATATTTCTAAGAAACTGACGCAACTAGATACTATAGTGTTACAGTGTTTTATGTCAAGCAATTAATTCTATACAGGTACAGGATAATCAAACTTTTCATTACTTCTGCCCTTTTCTAGTCTTTGGTTTGTTTTTCAAGACAAGGTTTCTCCAAGTAGTCTAGGAAGTCTCACTGTAGACCTGGCTGGCCTCAATCTCATAGAGATAGGCCTGTTTGTGTCTCCCAGTTTATGCTGGAATTAAAAGTGCAGCTTCTTCTGCATTTTTTCTATAGCAGCAATTAACAGTTTTTGTTTTTATTTTGTAGGTGTAGGCAAAGGGACACCAAAATGAATGTCTAATATTAAATTAGTAGGACAATATAACCTTAATGTCCTTGTTCAAAAGAAGACTTACTTCTAGAGGAGAAGAGGAAGTAGTACTGGGGATTAAACCCACAATCTCACGCATGCACATTCTAGGCTAATGCTCTTCCCCAGACAGACTTGTTCCAAGGCTGATTACAGCTGCACACCCTCTGGGAGTTCACAGTGCACACAGACATGTGAGCAGAGTTTGCTTTGCATTTATAACTATAATAGGAAAGGAACAGTCTTAGATCAATGGTTCTTATGACTTTAATAAAAAGTTTGGATGGCTTAGGAATAATGTGACAGTAAGAAGCTGCCAGTGAATCATATTGGTTGACTTTATTTTGAGACATTTTATGTCTGAAAGAGATCCTGAACCACAAACCACCTAGTAGAATATCCCCTTTGACTGCATGAACCACAAAGCAATGAATGCTACAGTAAAAGAACATAAGAGACAGCTTAGCTTTTTCTTAAGTGTAAATACACTAGCTTTCAGCAAAAACTAAACTTTGACCTAGAAGGATTAGTGCTTGGGTCATCCTTAACAAGCATTTTCATAATCAGAACTTTTAACTATTTTTATCCTTAACCTATAGATTATGCTCTAAATTCCAGAATTAGGGCTCACAAAAATCTCTTTATATTCTGAAAGATTCCTCTATTAAGATCCCCTTTTTACCAAATCTCCAGATGCCTCACACCTTCCCCCAAACCAATCTCATTTTCAGTCATTTTATTTACTTCAAGTTGCTATGGCACCCTATTCTAGAGCCTCATGCTAGCACCATACTGTGTGGGGGTGAAGAGGCAGGGTGTGGTACCACGTGGGACAAGGTTCTGGTCCCAGCTCTTAATCTCCCTAGGGTGAAAAATTCAGGTCCATTCAAAATGTGCACTGAGGAGTGCATGGCTCCCCTCCCCCACTTTGCATAAGGGAGGAGTAGGACTCTGCCCATTTCCTCTGCGGGAGAGAACTGAGCTGTCCACAAACAGGGACTTTCCACTTTCAGCAAAACAGACTGCACAGAAAGACCTATGATTAAGAGAGTAGAAAAGGAACTTAAGTTCACTGAAACAGTTTAATTCCACCTGCAAGACTTTTGTAGGGGGCACAAGGAAGGGCAGAAAGACAAACTGTGTGGGCTGCGTTGGGTGGGGGCAGTTAACATACACACCACTCAATTACTGGTGTATGTGTGGGTGTGGAGGGAAATGTAGATTTCCTTCCCAGCCTAAATTCGGTGGGGCCAAGTCCGCAATGGTTTCATTAAAAAAGACTGTAGCTGAGGTCCTAGGAGAAACCATAAAAAAAGCTATCACCACTCGCCAGTGGGGATTTAGGATCAGGGATCGCGGGTGGGGGTGGGTGGAGTGCGGAAAGGCTCTGCCTATCTAGGTTCTAGGCATTTGGGAAAACATTCAAACACAGGCCCACACCCCAGAGAACACAGGAAGGGAAAGAGAACGAAGGGCCTCTGATCAAGCAGTAAGTACTCCCCAAAGCCAAGCAACCCAGTTCCAAAGCAAATCCCACCAGCTAGAGAACAAGTGTTAACAACGGCTCAAACAACACAAGTAACACACGCATTGTCCTGGACTCGCCCAGCAGGCAGTTCTGCCTTTTACAAGAGACAAAGTCTCTACAGTTATACACACCCCAAACCAGAAAGGGCTTGCCAACCGACCGCCTGACCTTGCATTTCTTGTTGCTCTGGAGCTGCAGAGGCTCTTGGGTGAAGTTTCCCCAGCGCCTTTGTTTTGTTTTCTGTGCTGAAGTTGTGCGGAAGGAGTTAGCTTTTCTGCTTCTAGGAAAATCCTGATTTACGGGAAAATCCTGAATCTCCCAGAGCACGTAAGGTTGTAACCCTTCAGGCTACTCAGAACAGCGTGGAGCACTCTGAGCTCCTTCTAAAGCCCTTCAGCTCAGCCGCGGCTTCCTGTGCCTGCGAACAATGCTGCTGCGTCACCCACATGCAGCTCCCAGAAATGCTTTGCAACGGAAGATGGCAGGAGGGGGAGCGCAGCTCGAGTGAGCCAGCCAGGCAGAGGGCCTGGCCGTTCTGCTGCAGCACCCGGAGGGGAGGTATTTGGCAGCCGCTCACCTCCTTGTGATTGGAGGAAGCATAGCCGGGGGAGGGAGCTTGGCCAGCCCCGGCCCCAGTTCCTTCCCTCCAACACTGCAACAGGAGAACCCAGGGCCAGCTCTGGGAGGGCTCTTGGTAGCAGACTTCAGGAGGCACCGGTGGAAGGGAAGGCTTTAACCCAATCCACAGGCAACGTCTTCATACCTTTACAGAAGCCTCACACCATTCAGCTCATTGTCACTTATTGAGATAACCAGAGCTCTCTCACTGACAGTTCACAGATTTCTCTCCTCTCTGGAATCCTAACAAGAGTCGAATCTCTGAGGAGGAAACTGACAGCAGCTTACTTTCCCCAGCTCTTCCAGAGTCAATTGTCTCACACCTGTCCACACTCACATAGCTCCATCCCAGCAGCAAGTATTTATACCAACACCTTCAGAAATACCATATTACAGGTAGCACAGAGATAAAATATGGCTGTTCTCATTCACCATAAATACAGTACATGCCTACTTTTGGTTGTGACAAGGAACCATCAGCATATTAGAACTCTACCTGCAGCAGTCTTTTACCGATTCTATTGTGAACAAATCAAGCTACTCTGGTGTAACTGTAAGTCAGAACACTTTATCCTCTTGACTCTATACAAGATACAGACAGGGAGTTGGGGAATAGGCCTCTCCCAGCTGCAGTCAGTAGTCTCCTCTGCCCATCAGAAGGCCTCACACTCCAGACACCACTCGTTTCTAAATCAGTGTTGCCTGCCTCATTTACAATCCTACTGCCTCAGTTTTTAGGTGTAGAAATATAGGTGTGACTACCTTAATGATCCCCTATGAAGCAAACAGCCCTTCATCCTATTGACACTTTGATGACATCATTTATTCTGTCTAGAGGTCCTGGAGCCAGGTCGAAGCTCAAAGTTGGTTCATACGCTCACTGAGATACAGGAGAAAGGGCAGACTCACCCAGGTGAGTCTGAGGTCTACACACATCAGCACAGGAAGAGAAGCTGCTAAGAAGCAGCAGAATTAGCATTTTCCAGAACCTCCTAATATAATTGACATAAACATCTAGCTTTTCCTACCATTAATTTTTTAAGTTACATTTATTTATTTATGTGTGCATATGGATGTCAGGGATAACTTTTATCATATGGGTCCCTGAATGGAGGTTGTTAAGCTTGGCAGTAAGTGCCACAATTGTGAGTTGTTTCTGGAATAGATAGTGGCCTAATAGGCTTTCTGGCATCTGAAATGGTGTCAAGGGCTGTGTTCGTGGATATACTTTCTGCCAGATTGTTTCCCTCCCTGTGTTGCCTACCCAGGCTTAGCTCTAACCTGTGGGGGCTTAAAATGATCTTCCTGGGGGGCTGGAGAGATGGCTCAGTGGTTAAGAGCACTGATTGCTCTTCCAGAGGTCCTGAGTTCAATTCCCAGCAACCACACGGTGGCTCACAACCATCTGTAATTGGATCCGATGCCCTCTTCTGGTGTGTCTGAAGATAGCTACAGTGTACTCATGTAACTAAAATAAATAAATCTTTAAAAAAAAAAATGATCCTCCTGGATTCTGAACTTGTTCCATGTGCTTATTTTCACAGTAGCTTACAGAATGAAAGAGACTTCTGTGTTCTTGGTTGAGTTCTTCTAGGAAATGCTTACATGGTCATCCTAACCTCAGATTGCTCCTTTGTACTTCCACTTCAAGATTTCAGGACAAAGTATATTCAGTTTATTTCATATGAAAAGTTTTAACAGTGATCTAGCTGGGGCTGAAGAGATGGCTCAGAGGTTAAGGAAACTGACTGCTCTTCCAGAGGTTCTGAGTTCAATTCCCAGCAACCACATGGTGGCTCACAACCATCTGTAATGGGATCTGATGCCCTTCTCTGGTGTGTCTGAAGAGAGCTACAGTGTACTCATATACATAAATAATAAATAAGTAATTCTAAAAAAAAAAAAGGCAGGGGCTGGAGAGATGGCTCAGTGGTTAAGAGCACTGACTGCTCTCCCAGAGGTCCTGAGTTCAAATCCCAGCAACCACATGGTGGCTCACAACGATCTGTAATGGAATCCTCTTCTGGTGTGTCTGAAGACAGCTATAGTGTACTCAGATATGTAAAGAAAATAAATATTTAAAAAAAAAAACAAACAAAAGGCAAACAAAAAACCCTAGTGACAGAACTATTGGGAAGTTTCTTTTAAAATGCTTATCTTCAGTGCTATCTATCCTAGAGGGATAGTATTTTAGAAAAACATATTACCTCAAGGAAAATTGGTTATAGCAAAACCTATCAAAAAAAAAAAAGAAAAGAAAAAAAAAAGGAAAAAAGAAAAAGAAACAAGGCATACCACTGCAAAACTCACTCCAATAATTTTCAAGTCACACACTAAACAGACCTAATTTGCCCTCTCTTGTGATTAACAATAAATAGTGGCTGACAAAAAAAAAAAAAAAAAAAAGAGTAAACTGAGTATGGTAGCAATGCCTACAATGCTATCACTTAGAAGATGAGACAAAAGATTATAACTTCAGGACCTACTTAGGCTTCACAATGGAACCCTGTCTCAACAGCTAAAGAGGAGCCATGTGGCAGTGTACATCTTTAATCTCGACACTTGTGAGGCAGAGGCAAGCAGGTCTCTTTGAGTTCCGGCCAGCTTGGTCTACAAAGTGAGTTCCAAGACAGCCAGGGCTACACAGAGAAAACTATGTCTCAAAAATACCAAACCAACCAAAAAAAAAAAAAAAAAAAAAAAAAAAAAAACAAACTCCCCAAACCTTTTTCAAAAACATCCAGGTCAATAGATAAGTCAGTAAGTATGGAGCAAGACCAACAACCTGATTTTGATTCCTGGAATCCTCAAAAAGGTTTAAGGAGATAACCTATTCCACAAAGTTATCCTCTGTGACATGGTGGGCATGTACCCCCCTTAGGATACTAACCAAAAAAGTTTTGTTTTGTTTTTCCAAAGTGGGGGGCATATGAGGGTCCAATTCCTGAGGGCCATCCTCTGGGCTTACAGATGTGCATCCCCCCACCAACACATACACATAGTATCTTGTTAGTGAAAATTGCAAATGAAACTTTATTGTTTGTTGTCTTATTTACTTTATGTTGTATATGCATGCTTTCCCTGCATGTATATGCACCACTGCATGCCTGGAAACTGAGGTAAATAGAAGCCAGCAGTGGATTCCCTGGCATTGGAATTATAAATGGCTGTGAGCTGCCTTAGAGGTGCTGGTACTGTAACACGGGTTCTCTGAAAGAACAGCCAGTGCTCTTAAAAACTGAGCCAGCTCTCCAGCCCCAGGTAACTACTATTCCTGTGGTTATTTGCTACCACAACTCTGATTCAGTACTATTAGACTTCTGGGGTAGAACTTAGTGCAAATCTCTAGATGAAAGATAAAGGGGTTGGGGATTTGGCTCAGTGGTAGAGCGCTTGCCTAGGAAGCGCAAGGTCCTGGGTTCAATCCCCAGCCCCGAAAAAAAAAAGAAAAAAAAAAAGATAAAATTTTAAAAGTGTAAGTTAGAATAGCATGAATTTATTGCACTACAAAGAACAGTTTCCCAATTAATAAAACTGAAAGCTGTTAGCATTTATAGAACATTATTATAGTCAATTTGTTTCATCTACCAGGACGGTTTTAGCTGGTGAAAATGAGAAGACTGGTACTTACTCCTTCCTTAGGATAAACTCATCTTCCCTCAGAGTTTGCTCTGAGGCCAGTGCATAGGAAATGCACAATGTTTGTACTTAGCCTACTTCAATGCCCATTCTACAAATGGACTTGAAGGCCCTAGAGACTAAGACTAAGACTGAGATGAATGAATTTCACAGATTTGTGATTAGTTACTATGTTACCACTCTAGTTAAATTCTTCCAGTTGACTGTCATCACCTTTTTAGTGTCCTGTTCACAGCAGCTTAGAATGTACTTTCAAGAAGCCTTTCAATGAGCTACTTCTATGAATGGAGCTATACTATACAGTTTTTTTTTTTTTCTTTTTTTCGGAGCTGGGGACCGAACCCAGGGCCTTGCATTTGCTAGGCAAGTGCTCTACCACTGAGCTAAATCACCAACCCCTTTATACTATACAGTTTTACATTCTGCCTTTTTATTCAATATATATTAAGTTGCAACTCTTCTACTTGACAAACTAAAAATATCTTAATATAGTAGAAATACTATAATACATTACATTTTCTCAAACAATCAAGGTTACTCAAACATTTCCAGCATTATTTATGCTGACTCACTTTATCAATAAACTCATATCCTTTAAATGCTCTATTTTTCCCCCTTAATCCTATTCTAATTCTATCCTCTATGATTCTTCAACACTATAAAACTTAACATTTTAGAATGTTGAAAGTTCTTTATGACAGTACTAAAATGGACTTTTCTTCAAGGAAATATGTAATTATGGCTATGTCATCTTATTTTTCTTTCATCTATCCTACTCACTATTTCTAAGAAACATATAGATTGTAACAATATTTAATTCCTTTCTACATAAAAGAGTAAACTGCTTCCTTTTCCCAACTGCAGCTTAGCCACCAGCATATAAGTGCTAAATTCTCCAGTGTTGCAGAGTTCCCATCTATGTAGTGATTTGACACCTACCCAACCTAATTGTTCTAATTTTGTTAGTGGTGTTTGAGACAAGATCTCACTCCATAGCCCAGACTGGTCTCAAACTTGACCTTGTTCCAGTCTTCTGAGTGCTTGGTATTTATAGGCAGGAGCTATCACCTTGCATTAAAAAGAAAAGGGTGGGGTGGGAGCATTTTATTTTTAATTACGTGTATAGAGACATGTGCATGAGTGATACAGAGTTTAGGCCAGAAGAGGGCACCAGACTGCTAGAGCCAGTGTTAGTGTGAGCTTGCAATGAGACAATCAATATGAATGCTGACTACCAAACTTGGATCCTCTTGAAAGAGCAGCAGAGTGGCAAGTGCTTTTAACTGCTGGATCACCTCTCTAGCCCCTTACAATGACGTAAAAAAGGAAGGGTTAGACTAAAACTCTGCTATATTACCAGGCTGGTCTTAAACTGACCAGGCTCAATGCTTTTTTGTTGTTGTTCTTGCTGATACTGAGATTCTTAAATTTAAGCTCTGAACTTTGTAAAACTCTCATTACACATAACTGATAGACTGTTCTTTAAGACTGGATCCAAGTATTTTCTTTTTACTTTTGAAAGGGATTCTATTTTGTTGACCAGGCTAATCTGAAACTCCTAGGCTCAACTGATCCTTCTGCCTCTATCTACCTTTTGAGTCGATGTTATTACAGACGAGTAACAGCTCTATAGAGGCTGCATTCTGACATCTCATCTGAGGTAAATAAGAAAAGTTATGAAGTCCTGAAACAAGAATTTAAAAACTGTCAGTCTATTCAGTCATAGGTCACTAGGTTCCTCATGCTCCAACCTGTGCCGTCACGTCTTAGTCAGTGCTGATAGCTATACACTTCCTAGTAATTCTGTGTGATTTTCAGATGGTTGGAGTCCTTTGGAAGCCTCCCCTTAACTTACTCACCTGCCTTCCTACTGCTTCCTTTTATCATTTTTTCTACATTCTCTCCTGGTAATCTATTGGATCATGATTTCCTTTAATCTCCGTACAGAAGCCAAGCATGGCAGCTGGTACACACTTGTGTTCCTAGTACCTGGGAGACTCAAGTAGGAAGATTCATAATTTGAGGTCAGCCTGGGCTCCCCAGCAAGACTCTGCCTAAAAACCAAACCAAACAATTTCTTTATTTAGCCACATTATATCACTTACTTAAGCAAGTTTTTGTATTTCTAGCAGGAACTTTGACCTTGAACAATAAAATACTGTAGTATAATAGGGTATCTACAACTGGATTTAGTTAAAATTAGATCCATAGACAAACTTAGATATACTTAGAACTAAAAAAGATACTCATTTTTATGAACTAGAAACACACAGACCAAAAGAATGTTGTAAGACAGTTTTAAGAAGGGCTGGAGAGATGGCTTAGTGGTTAAGAGCACCCAACTACTCTTCCAGAGGTCCTGAGTTCAATTCCCAGCAACCACATGGTGGCTCAGAACCATCTGTAAAGAGATCCGATGCCCTCTTCTGGTGTATTTGAAGACAGCTACAGTGTACTTATGTATAATAAATGAATAAATCTTAAAAAAAAAAAAAAAGACAGTTTTAGGAAATGTTTCTTTTATAGAGTTTCTAAAGATAACTGTTCAAGTTAAACAAGTCTTAAAAGTCAAAATTTATTGTTTACCACATGCACTTGTGATAGAATATCTTCAAAAAAGAGGTTGTTGTAGATACAGGTACAGATACCTAATTTCTGAAAAAGGTATTAAAATATACCTTGAAAAAAGACAGATTCATCAAATGATGTTTAGAAAACTAGCTTAGACTATCTATGTAGAAGATCAGACTCTTTTACCCTAAACGAAAATCAATTCAAAATTGGTCAAAGATCTGTAACATCAAATTTGATAGAAAACATGGATGAGGGCTAGTGAGACCATTCAGTGGAAAAAGGGCACCTGCTTCTAAGACTGGAGACCTGAGTTTTATCCCTGGAACCCATGTCATGGAAAGAGAGGAGTGATTCCACACTAAAACTGTATGTCTTTTTGTTTGTTTTAAAATGGAAGCCCAGTTTGCCAGCAGATACCTTTAATCCCAGAATACAGGAAGAAGAGACAGAGGTAGGTAGCTATCTGTGAGTCTGAGGCCAGCTTGGCTGACAAAGTGAGTTCCAGGATAGCTAGAGTTATGTAGAGAGATCTGGTCTCAAAACAAAACATGTCCCCCAGTAACGGGGAGGGGCCTGGGGGCTAGAAAGATGGCTCTGTGGTTAGAAGCTCTTGTGGCTCCTTCAGAGGACAGCAGTTTGGTTGTTCAGTCCATTCATTGGACATGGCTCAGAAACACCTGTAACTCCAGTTCCAGGTATCTAACACTTTTCTCTGGCCTCAACAGGCACACACATATAAGTAACATTTAATTTGATTTAATTTTGAGACACAGTATCTCTGTGTAGTCTTAGCTGGTACTCACTCTGATCAGGCTGGCCTGGAAAGGTGTGAGCCATCACCATCACCCAGCTAAAATTTAAAAAACAAAACAAAGCAAAACAAAACACACTTCAAGATACATTTGTAAGCCAGGTACGGTAGCATACACCTTTAATTCCAACTACTGTAGAGGCAGAAGCAGGAGAATACTGGTGAGTTTAGGGCTGCCCTGATCTACATAGGGAATGCCAAGACAGCCAAGGCAACATAGAAAGACCTTATCTAGAGAGAAAACTTAGAGGTAACAGACCCAATTTCAAAAAAAAACAAAACACGAAACAAAAGAAACACAAATGCTCGTATCTGAGAAGGTGTATTTAGTCATCAACACCAACTAAAGCTGTGGGGAGACTCCATCTTACTCTGGTTCAAATAATTACAAAGACAACCAATGACCGGAGCTGGCTGTAGAGTTTGCCGCGCAACCTTAAGGACCCAAGTTCAATCTCCATCTCACTGCAATACATATGCCTCCAATGATAATAATAATGATAACAAAGAAAAAAAAAACCCAGTAATAATGCTAGTAAGGACCTGTGTAAAAAGGAATTCTTGTACATTTCTGGTAGAAATGTCATTTGGTAAGGAATTGTCAAGTCCTCAAAAAACTCAACGAAGAGCTACTATATAATACAGCTGCAATTCTGGGTGTGTAAAGATTCCAATTCACCATACCACAGATATTTGGATAGACATTTTTATTGCTGGGCTATTCACAATAGCTAAGAAATGTAACCAGCTGAGGTGCTTATTAACAGATAAATGAATAATGAAAAGGTGGCATATAATTACAAAGTTTTTGAAATATAAAACCATGGCATTTCAAGAAAATGGATGGAAGTGCAGAATATTATGTATATAGAATCTGTATTTGTATAGGAGAGAATAGGTAGAAAGGAAACCATAGGAGGAAAGGGAAAGAGAAGAGGAAAGAACATAGGGTAAAGAAATATATGTGACATGAAGGCAGAAAGGGAGACTATTTGGGGTAGGAAGGAAGCCACAGAGAATATGGTTGGGAAGGACAGAATCAGCTTCTGGCCAGTATCTTACCTCGTATCTCATGGTAGGAATGTGAGGATTACAGATGGGCACCACTGCATTAAGTTGTGCCTTATTTGTTTTTTGTTTTTAAAATATAGGCCCTGGGGACTAAACCAAGCTCTTCATGCTTATGCAGCAAGGGACTTTACCTGCTATACCATCTCTGGGAATTATATTCTATTTACTGAGCCATTCACCTGCGCGCCCTCCCCACCCCCACCCCACCACTTTTGGTGATAAGCTTCAAGTTTTTAGCACTTAGTGTAAGTCAACACTAAATACACATATGTTCCCATTTTCAAAATGGTGAGTTAATATCACTCTAGAAATTGAAACACTGGGCAGCACTGACACAGGAACATATTAAATTCCCCTGTAGTTGAAGTATCCTTAATCCCTGTAATTTCTCCCTCCAAATCAAGAAACTTGGCTTTCCTACACATGTCAATGGCTGCTTACCTTTACATCAGCAATCAGAGCATCTTCGTCTTCTATCCCTGTGGGGACACACTTCTTGTGCAGTGGCAGTGACTCTAACTTATCTACAAGACATCGAAGACCTTCAAGTTCAAAGTGGGTCAGATGCACTTGCCTATCCTTTCTAGGGCTACATTGGGGATCCCAAACTTGGCCATTGTGGGATCCCCGGCTAGAGTCTGAGGATGAGTCTCCAGACAGAGTTTTCTTCAGATTTGGAAGACTTCGGCAGGCTTTGCCAAGTCCATCATAATCCAGGTTGACTCCATTAGCCACAGGGCTGGTAAGCACAGATCGCTTACTACTGTTCATGCGTCGGGCTTCTTTGTCTGCCCCTTCCTCATCACCATTTCCAGACTCCAACTCATTTAATTCCATATCTACCAATGCAAAAGAAATACATGCTAGTTGGCTAGTTTATCAACAAGAGAAATAGCACAGTATGTCCAAGGCTATAAATGACAAGGCCAATGTTTCCGAAATTCCTTGTTGCAAACAGAATAGCCCTGGAGGAGTAGGGTAGGGTGGTGCACACCTTTACTCTAGCGTATTGGTAAGGAGACCAGTGAAATGAGCTTCAGGCTAGACTGGTCTACATAGTGAATTCCAGACCAGCTAGAGTGAGACCCTGTCTCAAAAAAACAAAAACAAAAATGTATGTGAAATTACCATGTTGAGGCTGGAGAAATGGCTCAGTGGTTAAGAACACTTGCACTTGCAAAGGATCCAGGTTCAATTCCCAGTACCCACAGATGATTCAAAACAATCTAGAACTCCAGTTCCATGGGATATGATACTCTCTTCTAACCACTGCAGGCACCAAGCACATATGTGGTACAAATACATACATACTTCCCATAATAAAACAAATTTAAAAAGAAGAAACTACCATTGATCCAATGAGGCATTTCTCTTGATAACAGATAATTGTTAAGGCACAGAACTTGAAAACAGAGAGATTAGAGTCTGATCAGACTAGTCTAAGGTGTTGCTTTATCAGTCATTAACTATAATATCACAAAAAATTTAAAAAATCTTGAGAGTTCAAATTCTTATTTGTGCCAGGTGATGGTGGCGCATGCCTTTAATCCCAGCACTTGAGAGGCAGGGGTAGGGGACTCTCAGAACTCTCTCATTTATGCCAGGACACCACAGAGAAACCCTGTCAAACAAACAAAAAGACAAAACTTAAAAAAAAAAAAAAAAAAGTTTCTCATTTGTAAAATCAGGCTAATTATACCTACCTCACAGGTATATGGTTATATTACACACACACACACACATATATATATCATATAAGAATTTAAACTATATAAGCTAATAAGTTTATTAATAAGCTATTTAAGCTAAACTTAATAACATTAAAACATATTTAACTGGTCAAAGGTTTGAATGTTCAACCCTAAATGAGACATCTATACATCACCTCTTCTAAGGCTCAGGAACCACAAGAGACAGAAAGAATATAATGTCTGAAGGAAATGATGGTGTATTATTCAATGCTACATTCCAGGAATAAAACAGGAATCTTAAATTTTAAGTGGCTTTGACTGTTTATGATGCACAAGAACTGTATAAAATTGGGCCATCAACTTCCATCATGGTTGGGAGAGGATCATAAGGGCCTGACCCTATCTAAAATCTATGGACAGTTAAGTCCCTCTTCTCCCTGGATCGTTTGGCAGTTCCTAGTTATAGGGAGAGGGAGAGAAATTTTCTTCAGTGGTATAGCCACTTGCTGCCCATGTCTATAAATAATCCTTTACACAAGATTCTATGTTAACTCTAGTTGTATTTATTAGTTGATAAGCCCTAAAGGGATTACAGAGATAGCTAGCTCAACAGTTAAGAGAACTGGCTGCTCTTCCACGACTCAAGTTCAATAGTTTAATACACACACACACACACACACACACACACACACACACACACACACACACACACACACACACACACACACACTCACACTCACACACTCTCACTCTCTCTCTAATGCCAGTTCCAGAAGCTCTTCTAGTACCCTCATACAGACATGCATGCAGGCACCAATGCATATAAAATAAAAATGAATTAATCAAATTCTTTTTGAAAAAGAGAAAAAGAAAATCTTTCTTTAAGAAAATGAAAGTAGGGCTAAAGAGATGGCTCAGTGGTTAAGAGCACTGACTGCTCTTCCAGAGGTCCTGAGTTCAATTCCCAGCAACCACATGGTGGCTCACAACCATCTGTAAAGAGATCCGATGCCCTCTTCTGGTGTATCTGAAGACAGCTACAGTGTACTTATATATAATAAATGAATAAATCTTAAAAAAAAAAAAAAACTTTAAAAAAAAAAAGAAAAAGAAAATTAAAGTAGACAGGGACTAGATAGGAAGAAGAAAGAAGCTCTATATGCAGGGGAGATCAGACATGAAAGTAATGAGGGATAGATGTTTGAATATATCATAAGGAAATCAGTATATATATGTTAATAAAAAACAAAAGCAATGTATCACTTATCTCCAGGAGATGAATACAGCAACCTAGATCAGATCACAGTATTTCATTCAGCCCAGTAATTCACATCTATTTGTGTATTTAGTGTTCAATCGCAGTAAATGAATTTGCAATTTTCAAACAGACAAGTACAAAAATGAAACAAAACAAAAAACCCCAACTGTAGCTACAGTATATTGTCAGTTCTAGTGTGTCTTAAAAGTTCATGGAATCAGGATACTTACCCATGCTAAGGGATTCTTTCTGAAATTCCTTAGTTAGGTGAGATCGGTTGGTTATGCAGTATACATAGCGCTCCAACACATACCAACACATTTCATAGTAAAATGGGTAACGGAATTTATTTGGAACCTACACAGAAAAAGAATAATGAGAAGACAAGGCAATGACAATTTTCTAGGGAAGAGAATATAAAAGACAATCTCTGTAACTGCAGTAATTAACCCAGGAAAAATTACTGTTAGTCAATCTATAAATTCAAGCTAGACTTAAGTTCTGAGGCTAGAACGTAAGTCAACCTGTCAATTTTGAGACAGGAATTGTAGTTTGTAACTGCAATCTCAACACAAGAAATTAGGTCAAGGTAGGTTTGGACTTCATAGAGACATCTTGTCTCAAAAAGGAAAAGAAATGCTTTAGAGTAAGAATGAAGGCATTCCAACCTTGGCTCTGTTTTTTCTGAATCTTAAAGAACACAGGACAAAGAATCTAATGAATGACAGACAGGACATAAAGTCACACTTATAGAAGGTCTATCACTGTATGTATGAAAGTATAATTTTAGACTCATTCTCAACCTGCATGCTGTTTAGAAGACTGAGCCTCTGTCCAACATCTACCTTCGGTTCCCCTGGCTTGTCCTTTGTAGTCACCAATCAGATTAACCTGTATGGTTTTATCTGTCACTATCTTTGTAGCATGAACATGCTTTCCAATTCAGAGCATCTTAAAAATTATTTCAGAAATATAAAGAAATGTCCCTTAGATATACCACTGTCGAGGATAAAGCAAATTAAAATTAACATAAAGCAATGAAAAAAGAAGATAAGATCCAGGTACCATTCTAAAATATATCTGCTACCCTCTGGCTACTATCTTTAATCTTAGCACTCAGGGAGCAGAGACAAACATATTTCTGTTGAGTTTGAGGCCAGTCTAGTCTACATATAAGTTCCAGAACAGCCAGAGTTACATAGAGAAACCCTGTCTTAAAAAAAACAAAACAAAACAAAATTAAACGAGGCATGGTGGCCCATGCCTTTAATCCCAGTAACAGGGACACAGAGCAAAGTGGATCTCTGTGAGTTTAAGACCAGCCAGGGTTGTTTTTTATTTCAGATTTTTGGTCTTTCCAGCCAAGGTTTCATATAGCCTTGGCTGTCTGGAATGCTCTCTCTATGAACCAAGCTAGCCCCAAACACACAGAGATCTGCCTGCCTCTGCCTTTGGGATTAAAGGCATGGACCAGTACTGACAGCCAAGCCTGTAAAACACAAGAGAAACTCTGTCTTGAAAAATTAATTAAGTCAGTCTGTCTGTCTATCTGCCACTCTCTTTTAAGAAAGTCTATATATTAAGGCCAAACAGCACCCCTTATGATGTCCAGCTGTGTTCGTGAATTTAAAATGAAAAGTAATCCCTTTCAAAACCTTTCACCAGGTCACAGGGTATCATTATGAAGTGAGGAAATCACTTTATCACTAGACAAGAAGCATACAAACAATGAAGGATATGACCAGACCCAGACCTGGATTTCTTGTATGATTATGGCTTTAACCAGAATTTTCTTCTTTCTCATTTAAAAGCCAATTTCTTTCTGACCAAAGAGTATTGGGTCTTCTTAAATTAAGTACAACACACTATTCTCGATTAGCCTTTGAAGTATATTAATACTTTTTGGGAAAGTTCTTGAGGAGTTCAGGTCAAGTATAAATTACTCAAAAAAAAAACTCAATAAATTTTACGAAAGCTGATTAATATAGATACTTATGATTGGGGGAGGGAAAGGCTCAACAAGATGGCCTTTACCAATGGTTAAAGACGCATGCAGCCAAGCTGGACGACCTCAATTACATTCCTGGGACATGGTGAAAATAAGAGAACATGACTTCTGCAAGTTGTCTTTTAACCTCCATTCATATGCCTTGGCATAGCAACCCAACATAAATGCACAAAATAAATAAAATTTAGTTTTAAAAAGATGTTTGTATTTTTAAAATGGAAAAGTGAAGAAGGGGAGGACTGGTAATCAAAATAAAGACAGAAAACCTCAAAGGTATGAAATTTGAAGTAATCATCCCCATTCCACAAATTATTCATGAGTGTAAAAATGAAAAACATGTTTCAAGAGATTATACAAATATCTAGATAACAGCTTCACAGACTTAAAAAGTCCCCCAAACAAAAGTCAAGTGTTCAGTAATTTCTTTTTATTATGTTCTCAATATGTGGAAACTTTTTAATGAAAAAACAATCTGAAAATGTAACAAATTATACACGAATCCCTATCTGATATACTTAGTGATTTGTGGGGATGGAGGATAGCAGTGTGTACATATGAAGGTTAGTTAGAAGGTAACCTGCCAGTGTCAGTTCTGTCCTTACACCATGTTCATCCTGGGGCTTGAGCTCTGTTATCAAGTAGCATCAGTATCTTTACCTGCTAAGCCACCTCATCCCATCAATCAATCTCTTTATTAAACTTGTCTTTTTCTTTTGAGACACGGTCTTGCTACATAGGCCAGGCTGGCCTTAAACTCACAATCTTCCTGTCCCTGAGTGCTACAAAGATGAGAGGCATGTGTTACCATGTTCACCTAATATCTGTCTTAAATGGGGAAATATCTTCACCTATAATTGTTACATTACTCACCCGTGTTCGATCTTCAATACTATATATCTTTAATTGCATGGGGATGTTAAAGCTATGCAAAAAATTGCCTCCAAACACTAATGTGTCCGTAGGAGTATACACAGCATGAATCCAACCTGGAAGACAGGGAATAGAGTCAGCATTGAAAGCACATACTGCAATATAGTTTCTTCAGAATAGTACAAGACTTCTAGATTATATATTATTATATATTATATATTCTTCTCTTTTTTGGAAACAAATCCTTGATGCATAGCCCAGGTTCCTTTAATGGCTGGTCAAGTTACTTACCTCTCAAAGCCTCATTTTTTTTTTCTTTAAAACTAGAGTAAATTATATTTTATATGGTGGTAAGCATTAAATGAGAGTATATATCTAAGGAAAAACGTTTATTTTTAAGACAGGCTCTTAAAACTGCTGATTCAGCATTCCCCACTCAGGTGAGGAAAGTTGGCTCTCCTCACTAGAGAAGACACATCACAAGTAAAACTTCTGAATTTCAGGGCTTAATATACAGTCCAAATGTATATGTTTGAGAAGTATTGTGCCAGTATTAAGCACTGCTTTTGCTATTTTTCTTTTTTAAGGTTTATTTATTTTGTTTATGACTACAGTATAGCTGTCATCAGACACCAGACATCAGAAGAGCACATCAGATTCCATTACAGATGGTTGTGAGCCACCACGTGGTTGCTGGGAATTGAACTCAGGACCTCTGGGAGAGCAGTCAGTGCTCTTAACCACTGAGCCATTTCATATTTGTTTTTAAATACATATTCTCTGCATGTACTCCATTAAAGCAGGAAAACATTGTTTGCTGCTGACTACGCTCATGCACATGCACGCCGTGCTGACACTGAATTCAGAGCCTGTGTATAATCAGCTTTCTTTAAGAAACCTAGAAAGCAACCTACTTTCCCCACTTTGCTTACCTGAGGGAATAACGAAGGTATAGCCCTGCTTGAGCTCAATTCGTTGGCAATCTGACACCCGGTCACCCAGAAAGATGTCTCCCTGTTTCCCTGATAGCAGCCAATTCTCGTACAGCTCCAGGTTGTGGGCTGTAGGGGGGATGAGCCAGAAGACCTGTGAGTTAAAAAACTTCAGTCTGTTAACAGCTATTGACATGATCCAGTCGTCTCCCTCAATTGATAAACAGGCACAAAGAGGATTGGAAGGTAGAAGACTTGACTATCTTGGTAGTTCAGGACCCAAACAGATCTTTCTTGCTAATCACTTGGTCAGACACATCATCTAGATTTCCTGGGACTGTGGCAGAAGAACCCTGAATACTAAGAGAAAGAGGCCTTGGGCTTATTATGTGGGTAGTTTCTTACTAACTAGTAATTTAGACGTAATCAATCAACTCTAAGATATTGGTCTAAGGGGTTGGGGATTTAGCTCAGTGGTAGAGCTTACCTAGGAAGCGCAAGGCCCTGGGTTCGGTCCCCAGCTCGAAAAAAAGAACCAAAAAAAAAAAAAAAAAAAAAAAAAAAAAAAAAGATATTGGTCTAGGCTGCTCTGTCTCAAGGTGGTAACTAAGATCAATAGGACAGGGGCTGGAGAGATGGCTCAGTGGTTAAGAGCACTGACTGCTCTTCCAGAGGTCCTGAGTTCAAATCCCAGCGACCACATGGTGGCTCACAACCATCTGTAATAAGATCTGATTCCCTCTCCTGGTGTGTCTGAAGACAGTTACAGTGTACTCATATATAATAAATAAATAAATCTTTAAAAAAAAAAAAAAGATCAATAGGACAAAATTATGATCCCATCTACACAGATGTTTTGGATATAGAGGTCCATATGTTCTATGTTAAGTTCTTGTTTTCATTCCAGCTCTGTTTTTACTAACAGATGTAGTTCCTCCAAGTGGAGGAATGGCTAACACTACAAACCTCTACTTTTAATTCTAGATTGCAATTCTAATATACTATTTAGAAAAACTCATTTTTCCAATCCTCAAAAAGACAATGTTCCCTTTGGTCACATTTCAGACTAATATCTCCAAGAGGAAGAGCTGGCTGAATCCTAATTTGCTGGACTTTTGGTTAATATATCCAAAACTTATGTTCCCTTACCCTACATTACTTTTTTTACAGATAAAAATGATATTGTCTTCCTAAAATTACCTCTTCAGCTTCACCTAGAAAATTTGTGCTTTAAGAACTGGCCAAATGGGGTTGGGGATTTAGCTCAGTGGTGGAGCGCTTGCCTAGGAAGCGCAAGGCCCTGGGTTCGTCCCCAGCTCCGAAAAAAAAAAAAAAAAGAACTGGCCAAATATTGGTAGAATGACACTGGCCTACATAAATACTGAACCTCTAATGGAATAGCTACAAAGGGTAACAGAATCTACAATTCTCTTCAGATGTTTATGAGTATTACTAGTATATACTAATATACTACTAGTACATTACTAGGTTTCTAGACTATATTAAGCATGCGAATCGGGGCTGGAGAGATGGCTCAGCGGTTAAGAGCACTGACTTCTCTTCCAAAGGTCATGAGTTCAATCCCCAGCAACCACATGGTGGCTCACAACCATTTGTAATGAGATCTGGTGCCCTCTTCTGGCCTGCAGCCACATATGCAGGCAGAATGCTGTACATAAAATAAATAAATAAATCTTAAAATTAAAAAAAAAAAAAAAAAAGCATGCGAATCATATAATTTCTAATTTCACAGTCCTAACCATAACCATACCTTTCCACCTTGGTGGATGTGATACCAAACAGAAGTACCTCCAAAATCCACATGGAAGTCAGTATAGCAGCCTCGAACACTCATTAGACAGTACCTGACCCAAAGAGAAGCAGCAGCATTAATTAGTACAATGATAAAGAGAAATTAACCACCAAAAGAGGTTCCCTAGTGAACCCCTCTACTTGGCATCTAATAAACTTCTGGTAGGTTTTCTTTCTTTCCTTTTTGGAGGGTTTGAAGCAAGGGTCTGTCCTGGAATTTGCTACTTAGAGGGCTGGCCCATGGAATACCAAATCTTGCTAAAGGAATGCAGTTCTATGTCACATTTCTTTTTTTTTTTTTTTTTCTTTTTTTTTTTGGAGCTGGGGACCAAACCCAGGGCCTTGCGCTTCCTAGGTAAGCGCTCTACCACTGAGCTAAATCCCCAGCCCCTATGTCACATTTCTAAGACCATACAATCTTTCCCCTTTATTATGAGATCATGTGCTATGTAATTTCTCACATACTCTTATCAATTTGATGATTTAAAACAGCAAAGCTAGAAAAGGGATGAACTGTGCCTTGTTATCAAAATTATCAATGTTATACCTCTCAGAACACTGGGGAAAGTATACAAGAACAAGTAACTTACTTTTGCACTTTAGGGTACTGCATCTCTAAGATGGCATTTGTTGATTCAGTCTGACTTTCTTTCAAGTGCCTTGGCCACATGTTATCTACCCAGTCAATGAAATCCACCTTTAAAAAAAAAGAGAGAGAGAGATTTAAGGTCCAAGAAAAGCAGTGGGGTAACAGAGAATTTTAACGTCAAGAAAGCAACTCCTTTAAATGTACTCTGCACAAAATAAACTTTAAAAATCTGTGAGCCTTAGAGTCAAAAGATAAAAGTTCTATAAATAGATAAAAATAGAGAAGCGGTTCCAGTAACAACTGTACAGCCAGCTCTGGTCAAAACCGATTCATTAAAGACAGCTTACAACTAGAAACTTTGTTCTATCAGTATGGGTATAGTAGAGGTTGAAAACATGTCTAAATGTAAAATTTTTAAAAGGTAGTTTCTGACGATACAAAGATCAGGACTAACAAGATGACTCAGAAATAAAGGCATATATGCCACCAAGCACAACAACATCAGTTTGATCCCTAGATCTCACATAGTGGAAAGAACGACCAATTCCCTTACATATGTATCATGATGCACACATGCACACACACTTATAAATGTTTTAAAAAAAAATAGTATATCAAAAAGGAAAAGAAAAAAGAAATTCAGTATTTGGTAGGAACTGAGTTAGCAATCATAAGTTTCTGATTTATCAAAAATCTGAGATCAAAGGAATAGTTTGGTGATTAGCTCCAGACAAATATTAAAAGTCTTTGAAATGGCTGGACATGTTAGTGCACACATTAATCCCAGCACACAGGAGGCTGAGGCAGGAACCACCATACCTGGCTTGAGTTCACAGTCAGGAATTAAGGGAGGAAAGACTCAAAAATATATAGGTACATTTCAAAAGTGGAGCCAATTCTACTTCCTGAATAGCTTCTCAAAAGATAGCCATTACTTTACCCAAAGATAGGTAAAATGAAAATTGACTTTAGGATAGTAGGGTATCAAAAACCAATGAAACCAACTCATTCATTACTACTATTTTTACCTACTAAATCCTACAACATGTTACATGAAATGCTCATCTAGCGAAGTGGATGGATCAGGGGTTCAAAATTCACTTGTTCTAAACAAAATTTCCCTTAATTTTTGTTCATTTTATTTTTTTGCATGGGGTCTCTCTTATGCAATCCAGGCTATCTTGGAACTAGTTATGCAGAACACACTGGTCCCAAACTCAAGAGACTCCCCTACCTCTGTCTCCTGTGTGCTGGGATTGAAGGATTATGCCACCAAACATGGCACACATTCCCAAACCTAAAACAATTATTTCCCTTAAGTTTCTTAGCAAACATAAGCCTATAGGATAGAAATTCTTTAAGCCAGTTTCCCAGTAACATTTTAAGATCCTTATCTACCACTGACCAAGTTTCCAATTAAGTTCTTGATGATATGAATCAAAATGATTCCAATGAAAATTAAAATGATTTTGGAAAATGAACTTTTCTAAAAATGAAAGCTACTGTTATCTAATACTCTTTCCCACATTTAGCTTAATCTTAGCATGTACAGAGCTATAAAAAAAAAAAAAAAAAAAAAAAAAAGACCCTTTATTGAAAATGTGAGGGGTTGGTAGAGCGCTTGCCTAGCAAGAGTAAGGCCCTGGTTCGGTCCCCAACTCGAAAAAAAAAAAAAAAAAAAAAAAAAAAAAGAGACAAGACATAAAAGAAAATGTGAATGCGGCTTCCTGCCCTGGCCACCTGCAGCAGAGTCAAGAGAGTTGGCCACGTCCCTTGCCAGCTGCAGCAGTCCAGAGATCAGTAGTCAATAGCTGGGGAGAGTTGAACCCAAGGATTTGAGATCAAGGACTAGCCCTGCTCCCTCAATGGCAAAAACACAGGTGAGCCAGCTCTGAGGACATGAGTAGGAGAGCTGGTTCAGCCTCTCACAGGCTGCAGCATTGGGAGAATGGGCCCCTCGCCCTGACTGGGCAGCACAGGTTCAGTTGAGCAGGCCAAGGGCATGAGAGCAGGAAAACTGACCCTGCTTCCTGAAGATGACAGTGCTGGGTGGCTACCTGGAAGCAGTGCTAGAGAAAGCCTGCATACCGACAAACTCAGACACCACCCAAGACCAGATTCAGGGCTCTGAAGTGGCCCAAAATCTTTATCATCTGTTAACAGTTGGGATTTATGAAAGGGTCAGTCCTGCTGATTCAATGGTGCAGGATCTCGACACCACAGGGAGACTGCCAAGATAGCTAGGAGAAGTACTGGTGAGGATCCAATACTGATGGTATCACAAAAGCCAGAGATCTTGAAACACACCAATGAATTATTGCTATGAACAATTCTAAGTGAAGATACGTGGATGGAGGGATGTATCGTAGGAGACACTGACATACTATAGCTCTACAATGAGATGTTTTCTATGTTTTATTTTGTTTTTTATTTTAGAAAGGAGGTTGCAAGGGTGAAGGATATGAGATGGAGAGATGGGGTGCATGATGTGAAACAAAAAGTTGAGAGAGAGAGAGAGAGAGAGAGAGAGAGAGAGAGAGAGAGAGAGAGAGAGAGAGAGAGAGAGAGAGAGAGAGAGCTTCTGTGTGTTCACGTCCATGACATCCACCATCCGACGACTCCCTACATGAAAGGAGTTTGATTAAGCCATGATTACTCCTAAATATATTAAGCATGCAAACCACAAGTCCAATTAACAAACTATCCTTTCTTAAAATAACTAGTAACAGACAAGGAAATTACTTGAGAAGGATAATCATAACCACATCAGAGAATGAAAAGGACAACAGGTGCAGTCAAAAATACTACTCAGTGCCAAGGTCATGTTTATTATACTATCAAGTGCTGGTTCTTTTATTCAATACCTCACTTAACCTTACAATTCTATATGATAAATGCCAGTGTTTATTTCATACATGATATAACAGGGACAAGGTAACTTGCAAGACAAAAGACTTACTGAGATACACTGTTTCAGTGAAGGTTTAAAGACTGACCCAATCTATCTCAAGAGTATGAATTAAGAGTTGTACATGGGGGTTGGGGATTTGGCTCAGTGGTAGAGCGCTTGCCTAGCAAAGCACAAGGTCCTGGTTCAGTCCCCAGCTCCGGAAAAAAAAAAAAAAAAAAAAAGTTGTACTTGGTGGCTCATGCCTTTAATCCCAGCACTTGGCAAGCAGAGGCAGGTGGATCTCTGGGACTTTGAGGCCAGCCTGGTCTACAAAGGAGGTTCCAGGACAGCCATGCCTCTGTTACACATAGAAAACCTGTCTTGGGGGAGGGGGATTATGTGAGTTAGTGAGTACCAGTTTAAACTTCTCTATTTAGTTGGTTTCTCCAGTCTTGTCAATAATTTTTAATATAAAACTTCTTTACATTTAGTCCACATTTACAGTCTGATAAAACTACTATGTAAACACAGTGTTAATCTTCCTCAAGCATAACAACACAGTGTGCTGCTGAGTGTGTTGGAATGCACCTATAATTCTAGCATTCACAGTAGGGTAGAGGCAGGAGAATCTATAAATTTGAGGCAAACTGCTCTACATAGTTCCAAGCCTATGACACACAGTGAGATCTTGACAAGAGAGACAATGAGCAAGTGCTGCCCCCAAATGTAAGAGTAAATCTTACTAAATACACCAGGTAGCAGAAGTTTTCCTTCTAAAAGGTTAAAACTAATCGAATTCCATCACTAGATGAATGAACAAAAAATGGTAAATTATACAATAAGTGGATATAAAAAGAATGAAATGGGCTAGAGAGACGGCTCAGTGGTTAAGAACACTCACTGCGGGGAGGTGAAGGGAGGTAAAAAAAAAAAAAAAAAAGAACACTCACTGCTCTTCCAGAGGTCCTGAGTTCAATTCCTAGCAACCACACGGTGGCTCACAACCATCTGTAATGCCCTCTTTTGGTAAAGTGACAGTGTACTCACATATATAATAAATAAATTTTTTTAAAGAAGAATGAAATCACACAAACATGAAAAGTATGCCATGTGAGAGAACTCACAGACGAAAGGCTACTATTATATAATTCTAGATATATGAAACACAGATTAGATAAATCCTGATCGAGAAAACATAAAATCAGTGGTTGCCAGGGGCTACAGAGAATGAGAAATGACTGCTTAACAGATTTTTGTTTGGGGTGATAGATTCTAATAGCTGATAGTGGTGATAGCTGTACATTGAATAGGAATTAAGGTCAGGTTGTTTGGCAAGTACTTTTACACACTGAGCCATCATCCCAGAGAATCAACTGTTCGTATATTTACCTCTATTATGTTTTTTTCCTACTCTCTCCCTTCTTTTTTTCTTCTAGTATTCTCAAAATAAACATTGGTCTGTCTAATGCTATCCTTCTGGTCATCTCTTGTCTGATTAATGTTGCTATAACAAAGTATCAGATAGTTACACGGCTCAGGGTGACTGGAACTCATGTTCTTCTTGCTTTTCAAACACTGGGATTTTTTAAGAGTGTAAACTACACTTGGATTGTATATATTTAAGATAGCTTCTTTTAATCTTATTTCTCTGTGTGAGCATTCTGTGAATGTATGTCATGGTACCATTATGCTATTTTAGTTTTTTTATGTAACTGATTTTTTGGAGGGGTGGGGGGATTTAAGACAGGGTTTCTCTATGTAGTCCTGGTTATACTGGAACTCACTCTATAAACCAGAGTAGCCTCAAGAAATTCAGAGATCCAACTTCTTCTGCCTCTGCCTCTGCCTCTGGAGTGCTAGGAGTAAAGGCGTGTGCAGCCACCACAACCACCAGGCATCTCCAAGCCCTTTGTGTTAGTTTTTTGAGATAGGGTTTCTCAATTATGTTTGCCCTATGTCACCACATCTGGCCTTTCAGCAGCCTTTTAAGTAAGTCCCATAGAAGTCACTGGGGTCAAATACAAGGGAATTGTAACAGTTTAAGATATGGTATAAAAACAGCCCTGTTCTTTTGTCTATACGTTTTGTTAGAAATAGAAATCTGCAATCACAACACAAGTGTCAAATATTTAAATGACAAGACCCACCCTGGCTCCTTAAAAACATGCACACCTGCTTTGTGGGTTCCAGTTGGTGAGGGCTGGAGGATGTAGAAAAGTGGTTATTACTATGGTAAAACCTGAAATTAACTTTATTGTCTGAATCGTTCCTTGGACATTGCAAACCTTTTTAACAGAATTCCACAATAGTTATGTCAGATAGACTCTGTCAGGGCAATAATCAAGTAGATGGAGAATGCTCTCATCATCTTCCCAGAGTGCTCTCTTATGAGTCTGTGCTTTAAAGTTATCACAGATGTGATAACTGGCAGTTGGTCACTGGTAAACCACAACCATAAGAAGGGATCTCGACAGAGTTTCAGCAGTAAAGGGCAGGGGCTACCCTTTCAGAAATCCAAGTTCTACTTTCAGCTCCCATGTTAGGTGGTGGCTCACAACTACGTGTAACTCCAGAGGATCCAACTCTTCTTATTCTGTGAGCACATGTATTCATGTAAACCATAAACACATACGTATATCACTAAAAAATAAGTCTGCTAGGTGTGGTGGTGGCCCACAACTTTAATCCCAACACTCAGTAGGAAGACACAAGTAGATTTGAGTTTGAAGCAAATCTACAGAACAAGTTCCAGGACAGCAGCCAGGGCTACACGGCTGTCTCATGAGGAAAAAACAAAATAATCTTAAAAACCAACACAGGAAGCTCTGGCTGTCTACTGCTTTATAGAGCTAGGAAATTACTTTCCTGAAAGTTGATTATGAAAGAAATTAGAGGCTAAAGAAATAACCCAGTTGCTGAAAGAATAGTTATCTAGCATAGACTGAGCTCTGGATATGATCCAGCCCCACTGAGCTAGGTATGGTGGCAAATGCCTGTAACTGAAGCACTCAAAAGGTGGGTAGGTAATTAATTTAAGGTCAGCCTTGACTACACAGTGAGTTTGAGATTAGCTTAATATACTTGAATCTCTCTGTCTAGAAACAACAACAAAAAATAAGTGATAAGTGAACTTTTTAAAAAATAATATATTTATTTTTATTTTATGTATATTGCTGTTTTGACTGCATGTATGTATGTCTGTGTGAGGGTATTGGATCCACTGAAATAGGAGTTACAGACAACTGTAAGCTGACATATGGGTGCTGAGAATTGAACTCAGGTAAAGCCATTTTTTTCCAGCCTGTTAAATGAAGTTCTACAATGTTGAGTACTCACAAATTATCTAGGTCTCCTAAAAGAGCTCTTTCTGAAAGGATAGGTAAGGATTTTGATCACTCAATAGATTTACTGATCACGTAGTTCACAAGTTGTGCTAGGTATGAAGAAATACATGTATCTAGGTGCTTAGAGCATTAGGGCATGCATGAGTAATACTGGGATCAGAAAATTAAGACTGTTGGTGACTTTCACCTCTCAGGATTGAACAAGATTATCCAGCAGTCTAAAAGGGATCCAAGTGACAAAAGGTGGTGCTATTCTAATGTCCAAAGTAAGAAATAGAACTATTATATTCCATAGGAGAGCAAGAGTCAGAAGAGTTCCTTTTGCTCATGTTTATTGGAAACAGAAAACTTTATACCATTTTACTGCATTTTTACAGACTATAAAAGTTATCTCCCATGCCTAGGCTTTAGATGAACTAAATTAAAAACAAAACAAACAAACAAACAAACAAAAAAAAACAAAAAACTTTTGAGAGCTGGAGAGATGACTCAGTGATTAAGAGCACTGTCTGCTCTTCCAGAGGTCATGAGTTCAATCCCCAGCAACCACTTGGTAGTTCATAACCATCTGTAGTTGGATCTGATGCTCTCTTCTGGTTTGTCAGCGACAGGATGCTCATATACATTAAATAAATCTTAGAAAACTTTTGCTTTGGAGAAAAATTTCCCCTGAATACATACAGTAACTTCCTATCTCCTCCCTAGAGAGTTGTTTTCTTTTTAAATGTCTTTTGAGGAAAATTCTGAGCTGATAATCAAACAATTATTTCTAATAAAATATATACGTTAAGGTTCCTATACCTCAAAGATGAAGAAGAGGCAGGCCAAAAGTTTGTTACTTACCCACACACATTTTGACATCATTCACTGTGAAGTCTGGATCCGGCATCCTATGAAATAAACACCAGTAAACGAGAAGCATTACTTCTCTAGTCAGTGTGGATCTGGAAAATATGAAGCACTTTCCAGAAATATCAATCAATCTTCATGTTCAGGTTTAAATACTTTTTAAATATATAGGAAGAAATCCCACAATGTCAGCAGCAATTATATCAGACTGATAGATTCAAGAGACTTAAAACTTCTTTTAAGCTCATCTATAGTTTTCATTTCTAGGTATATGAATCACCTGTGAAACAAGAAACATATTTCACAAAGTAACTGGGAAGTTATTTTCAATTACCTACTGCTCTGGGTTCTCAAGATCGCCACTATCTGAACCTCTGAGTGTAAAAGCCATTTTGCAACCATCTCACGCTAGGACCAGAGCACTTACTTTATTCCAAGTCCATCAGAGTTCTTGAAAATGAGAGGGTCTCTCAAGCCACCCCGCTGGATATACTCTACATTAAAATCTGAAACCATGGGGGAAAAAATTAGAGAGGAATCATTGAAAAAAAAATTATAAAAGGAATTTTAAGTAAAAATGTATTTATAGTGTTTGTTATCTGTGCATATGATGTTTTATATCTCTTAGGAAATACAGAAAGTATATTGACAATCAGGGCTTGTAGGTAGTTGTGTTAATGAGTCACTTCATACATCCTAATTAGAAATTATGTCTCTTAGTGGCTTAAATAGTCTGAACATTATACATCCAATCTTTTCATAGTTTCCTGAAGGTCAAGACTACATAACACATAAGGAATCCAATCTCATAAAAGAAATTTCATTGTACTCTTTTTATTTTGATCTCTCGCTCCCTCTCCTTCTATCCAAAGTCTTATGTAGCCCAGGCTGGCCTTTAACTTACCATTACATATACTTATACATACATTATAACATATAGACCATTCCTATATTCTTATATTCCAGGCATGTGCCACCATACCTGTATCATTTTTAATTAAACCCAAGCCAAGAAATCAGAAAAGGAAAAAGGTCTTTTTCCTGGTAACATTCCTATTCTAATAAAAGAGTACTTCAAATCTGGCAGAGAATGAGCATTATGAGAAAAACTAAATATCCTCAACAGGTAATATTTTAATGTTGCACAGATGCTAAAATCTCAAGTTGATGATTCTTACATCAAGGGGTTCAGAGTCTGAATCAAAAATGATACTGACCTTTTCCCTCCATAAAAGTAACAAAATTGGCATTATATTTGTTGGTATGGAGCTTCTCTTCCAAGTCAAAAGTTCTTTTCCCTTCAATTTCATCATCTGAAATACCATCATCTTCATAGCGACGTCGCATGGTACCACGCTGTAAAAAAAAAAAAAGGATACAAAGATAAAATAATGCACTTTTCCTTCCTCTCTACCAACCAGTCAGCGCTCATGGAGAATTTGAGTTCCAGTCTCAATTGCTAGTTCAAAGCATTCACTTTCCTTTCTCCAAGCTTAAGGTTGGCTGATATTCTCAAAATGCGCAAAATAAAACAAAGTGGTAATAAACCACTGGGCTTCTAACCTGTGAAGTTTACAGGGTTTTTTGTTTGTTTGTTTGTTTTTGTTTCTTTCGGTTTTGTTTTGCTTGTTTTTGAGATAAGGTTTCTCTGTGTAGTCCTGACTATCCTGAAATTCTTTAGATCACAGTGGCCTAAAACTTGGCTGAATTTTATTTCTGCTACCTCTTTAAGCCTAGAGATATAAATTCACAATAAAAAAAACCCTCAGACCTACTAAATATCTATCATAGCCCCTCAGAGTTAGGACATTTAAAGACATTCAAATAAGGGCTGGAAAATTAGCTCAGTGCTTAACAGTTGCATACTATTCTTTCAGTTTCCAGTACACATGTTTGTAACTCTAGCTCCAGAGGATCTGATGCCACTGTCTGTTGTTGTAGAATGGCATGCACATGCACAAATGCAGATACACACACTTCCATAAATTAAAAGTAAAAATACTTTTAAATGAATAAATATTTAAAAAGACATTCAAATATAAAAACAAAACTTTTCATTGAGAAATTTAAATTAAATTTATAAAACAATCTCAATAGTAGCCTAAATTGAGGTGGAAGAGATGGTCAGTATTTAAAGAGCAAGCTCCAGGGGATCCAATACCCTATTCTAGAGGCACGTGTAGAAACCTATGCTCATATACAATTAAAAATAAAATCCCTTTATAAAAATAGCCTAAAATAAACACTTAAATAGGCCAAACCTATTCTTCTTCAGATCAAGAAGGCTAAACAACTCTAGAAGGCCATCAATATTGAGCTTTAAAAAAGTCTCTCCAAGGAGTTGGGGATTTAGCTCAGTGGTAGAGTGCTTGCCTATCAAACTCAAGGCCCTGGGTTCGGTCCCAGGCCCCGAAAAAAAAAAAAAAAGAAAAAAAAAAAAAAAAAGTCTCTCCAAAGACAATATACAAATAGAAATGAACTCATGAATAGATGTTCAGTATCATTCATCAATAGATAGATGAAAACCAAACCCATCAAACTACTTTATACCCACCATGATGTCATCATCATGACAGTCAATGAAGGTACAAGTATTGAAAAATCCATCTCTATATATCAACTACTATTACTTAGCAATAAATGATATGTACCACGATGTGAAAACCTAAAGCTAAGTTTAAAAAAAATCCAGATATTATTTCATTTATATGAAATGGGTGAAATTGGTAAATCCATTCAGCAGATTAGTTGTCAAAGGTCAGTTAAGTCAAGTGGTGATCACACACAGACAAACAGGCTCAGTCCCAATGTTGGAGAAGATGGCTAGTCCGTACATCACATGAAGACAGACATGTAAAATTATGGTATTACAATTAGCAGGGATTGGCAAGGGCTACACATAAACTAAGTAGGAGAACACGCTCATTCACTCAGTATAACTTTAACAATCATCTGTTAGGTTCCAAGGATTATGTACCACAGATTGTTACTTGCCTGCAAATATTTTCTCCTCAATACTGGAATTTTTAGGGGGTGCCTGTGTGTGTGTGTACATATGTGTATGTACACACATACATACGCACTCCTTCCAGAAAAGAATAAACTGTTTAGGGGATTGGGGATTTAGCTCAGTGGTAGAGCGCTTGCCTAGGAAGCGCAAGGCCCTGGGTTCGGTCCCCAGCTCCGAAAAAAAAAAAAAAAAAAAAAAAAAAAAAAAAAAAGAATAAACTGTTTACAAAACTCGACTGTTTCATTACATTTCATGATTTTAATGAGAACATCCTATATCATTACAAAAACATTGAAACTCTTGGCCATTATGTTGACTTGATACTTTTTTTGCCACTAAATAATAAAAAGCTTGAACTAAGCAATGAAAAACATGTTTAATTTAAACGTAATTGCTTTAACATATTACAAGAAAGGGATGCTGAATTAACACAGCTGGAAAAGGCTACACTTGTTTTTAACTCTGTTGAGTTTTTGTTGTTTTTAGATAGGGATATATATATAGGCCCTAACTAGCCTCAAACTCAAGATGCTCTTTTCTGTCTCTGCCAATATTGCATCTGTACTATTAAAGTTTGGTCAAGTCAGCCTGGACCAAGTTAGATCAACCTCTACAGCAGACATTGACAGTATGTAAAATAATTCTGTATATGAAAAAAAAAATCTATCAAAGTAATTTCAACAAGACTGTAATAAAAATAAATAAATAAATAAATAAATAAATAAATAAATAAATAAATAAATAAGGAATTCTCAAAAGGAAAAAAACAAAAAACCCATTGGGTGCAGTGGTGTACACCTTTAAGGCAGAGGTATCTCTGAATTCAAGATCAGCTTTGTCTAGGAGTTCCAGGATAGCCAAGGCTATCTATATGGAGAGACTCTGACTAAAACAAACTGTAAAAACTGGAGATCTGTTTTATTTTCTGTCCAGAAGAAGCCTTAAAAGGAAATGATATAAGACGAAGAACTGGCATTTAAGCTAGGCAGTTATGGTACATGCCTGTAATCCTAGCACTCTGGATGCAGAGGCAACCAGATCTCTATGAGTTCAAGGCCAGCCTGGTCCACAGTGCTAGTTCCAGGCAAGCCAGGGCTACACAGAAAAACCCTGTCTCTAAAACCAAATGAAAAAGAAGAGTTGGCATTTAAAATTACATTTCCAACAAACATACACTCTTGCCCCTCCCATCTCTACACATCGGGGTTCTAGTCAAGTAGTTCATTTTCCTTCTAGGCATTTGTCAACCTCATTTATACCAACTAAAGTTAAAACAGAAAAACTATGGCTTTGTTTCTGAATGTAACCTAAGAACTTTAAAATTTTTTCATTTTGTCTTTGAAATAAAGTTTCCTTCAGGGGTTGAATCTTAAAATTCTGGGTTCATTCTCTTACTCTTGGTAAGCTACTTAATAATGACGATAAAAAGAGAGTATGAGGGGTTGGGGATTTAGCTCAGAGGTAGATCGCTTGCGTAGCAAGCACAAGGCCCTGGGTTCGGTCCCCAACTCCGGAAAAAAAAGAAAAAAAAAAAAAAAAAAAGAGAGAGAGAGTATGAAAAACTGTGTTGTATTAGGATTGAATGAGGGAGAAACTGGAGATGTGGTTCAGTTAGGAGAGTGTTTGCCTAGCATGCATAAAACATTGGTTTTGTCCTCAGCGCCAAATAAAACCAAGTTTGGTGGCACATGCCTGTAATTTGAGACCTTGGGAGGCAAAGGTAGGGGATCAGGATGCAAGGTCATCTTTGACTACAGAGTCCAAGGCTAGTCTGGGCCACATAAAACCCTATCTAAACAACAACAAATTCTCAACATTCAACTGTGGTTCTGGAAATGAACCCATGTTGTACAAATCTATCTTGCAAAAATAATGGCTTGTCGGGGTTGGGGATTTAGCTCAGTGGTAGAGCGCTTGCCTAGGAAGCGCAAGGCGCCCTGGGTTCGGTCCCCAGCTCCGAAAAAAAGAACCAAAAAAAAAAAAAAAAAAAATGGCTTGTCTAGAGAGACAAGTCCTACATTTTCTTTTTAAATAATTGGTAAAAGGTTTTCGTTCCCAAGTAAGCCTTTACTATTTCTTTTTTTTTTTTTTTTTCTTTTTTTTTTTTCCCCCCTGGAGCTGGGGACCAAAGCCTTTACTATTTCTAAGTTGAAATCTTACTTTCTGTAAAGAGGTCCTTACTTATCCAATTATAAAATCTACAAACTGTAGTTTAATTTAATATGAAATGATAAACCTGATAAGTTGTTAGGAAAAGACCCTGCTTTAAGAGGTAGAATTGCTTAAAGAGAAGAGATATGCCTAACAAAAACTAAAAGGTTCAAATACCTCCCTCCCTTGCCCCTCTCTCTCCAGAGTTTCTTTGTGTAACAAGTCCTGGCTCTCCTGGAACTTACTTACTCTATAGAATGCTGGCCTCCGACTCAGAAGATTCACCTGCTCTTAGCCCTGTGTGCTGTATTAAGGGCATGGTCCACCAGTGCCCAGCCAGAGCTTTAAGAATTTAAAAGACTGATACATTTGTAGTTTCTTCTGTCTGCTTCCTGCTTGTAGTTTAAGCTGCGAGCTCTCATTTTGATGCCCCAATTATCATTGCCTATCTACTGCTACATTTCCCAGCTATGATGGTAAGACTCTTAACTCTCTGAAACCATAAGACTGAATAAATATAATGCCTTCAAAACCACGCTTTATCACAGCAATAGAAAAATTCGATTACAATTTCCAACAGCAAGAATTTAATCAGGGGGGCTGGAGATATAGCCAAGTTACTCTGGCAGCGGATCTGGGTTTGATTCTCAGGACCCACACAGCACGTTACAACCACCTATTAAATGGTATATTTCTGGAAACTTTATTACAACTAAATATATCCGTGTGTCACTATGTTCTGCACATTTCCAGGCTCAACGTGGCTCGATGCTAGAGTTCCTCTGGGGCCCTGGGGTCCATCCAAAGCACGGCTTAGGAAAAAGTCAGTGATGCAGTCACTTCAATACAACATACTAATCTTCCTGATCTACAGTCTAAGCAAAATTACATACAAAATTACATATAATCTACAGGTTGAAAACTTATTGAAGAAGTCAATTTATCATGATGTTATCACAATGAGCACTTAATATTTTCTGCCAATATGGAGCTGGCATTAGGATTACTGCTCTTACTATGAACTTAAAGAATATCTTGGGTCAAAGGAACATTTTAAGGGCCAGGTACGGCAGAACATGTGTATAATCAATCCCCAGCCTTTCATACACTGAGTACATCAAGTATCAGGGTAGCCTGGGCTACACAGTGAGCATGAGGCCAGCCAGTTAGTTATACACATCAAGACCACACTTTTTCTTTTCTTAAAGTAACATTTAAACAATGGCTCAAGTTATAGATCTCTTGCTCTCTTGGCACAAACATATAAGCCCACATCAGGAAACTGAAACAAACGGAAACTGCACATGGTAAATGGAGGCTCAAGTGGTCAAAGGCAAAACCTGTCTTCACCAGCAATTGAATCTACATAGCTGAGGATAACCAGAGAGCTCAACAACAGTCTCCCTCCCTTACGAACTACGGACGCACGCACACACGCATTGAGGGGGTGGGGGTACGACAGACTATAGAGTTAAAAAAAGATTAATAGCAAAAAAAAAAAAAAAAAAAAATCCAATAAAAGAAAAAAATGGGTGGATGGGTGAGGAAGCACCGTCATAAAAGAGGAGGGAAGGGGAATGGGATAGCAGGTTTCTAAAGGGGAAACTGGTAAAGGAGGTAACATTTAAAATGTAAATAAAAAATTCCCATTAGGTTTTCCATATGCTACTTGACTAGCAGTTAACCTGTTGGGAACATTTTTTGAGCAAATCTTTATCCAGTTGTTACTTTATATGTAGATGGTTCTAGAATACTCATCCCATTACTCCCATGTTCTTATTATGCAGAGCTGAAAAGCACAACTGGATGACCTTGAGAAAGGGCTATTTTCAGATGGCCTGGATGGACAGCAAAGAAATCAAACCAACCCCTTAAATAAAAATTTATTGACAATAATTTTATACATTAAAAAATATAAATGAAAGATATCCAATAAAAGAAAAAGATCAGTAGCTGCTGGAGAGTGGAAGGGAACTTAATATGAACACAGCAGATTCTTAAGGAGTGAAACAACTCTGTAAGTACTATAGTAATTAATAAATTGGTCAAAAGCTATAGGACTCTGTAATAGAGTAAATACTTGCTGTGAACTTTAATTAGTGACTTGTTATCAGGGTTGGGGAGATAGATAGTACAGTTGGTAAAATGTTGATGTACAAACAAAAGGACTGAAGTAAACAACACAGAAGAAAGACAGGCATAGGTATAAAGATAGGTATAAACTTGTAATCTCAAAACTGTGGAAGTCAGTGACCCAGGTGGACCCCTGGAGTTATTCATCCAACTAGTAAGTTAGTTCTAGCCAGTGAGGAACCCTTGTCTCAAATACAAAAATGGATGGCCTCTGAGGAGTAACAAACAAGGGAAACTTTTGACCTCTATACATAAACATATACAAATCCACATAAATTGTAACACACACACAAAAGTTATCCTTATTTGCCCATCAGTTCTAACAAATGTAGCAAAGAAATGGAAGAATCTTACTAAGGATAACAGAATGGGGAAATTGTACTTCCTGCTCCATTATTCAACATGCCTGTACTACCAGTATTTGGAAGGAAGGCTAGAAAAGAAAGATTAAGAGTTTAAAGTCGGGCTGGAGAGATGGATTAGCGGTTAAGAGCACTGGCTGCTCTTCTAAACGTCCAGAGTTCAATTCCTGGCAACCATATGGTAGCTCACAACCATCTGTAATGAGATCTGATGCCCTCTTCTGGTGTGTCTGGGGACAACAACAGTGTACTCACATAAAATAAATTAAAAAAAACAAAACAAAACAAAAAAGCTCAAGGTCAGAAGTTGGGGTCCAGAGGACCTGGGCTTACGTGATGGCAGCTGACAACTCTGTATAACTCCAGTTACAGAGGATCTGACACCCTCTTCTGCCTCCTGAGGCACCACTATGTATGAGCCATATACACACATACAAGTCTAAGAGCCATAATTATAAAAAAAATTGAAAATAAAAAACTTCACGAACAAAACAACTAAGGGTTGTAGAGTATATATGACTCAATGGTATACAAACTTGCATACCATGCACAAAACCCTGGGCTCCATTTCCAGCAACACAGCAAATAGAGTTTATTAATTTGAAAAAGTCAGCGATAATAAAAAGAGGCACAAGTATGAAACATTTTAAACTTCACTGTCTGTATCTGTCACAACCCTTCAACTCTACCACTGTACAAAAAAGCAACACAGACAACAAATTAAAGAACATAGCTTGTATTTATGGATGTTGAGATTTCAATTTCTATCAGTTTTCATGCCACAAAATACTGATTTTCCCACCACCATTTCAAAACCTAAGAAAGGAAAGTATTTAAATACATGTACGCAAACATTTATGTGGGCCGGAGAGATGGCTCAGTGGTTAAGAGCACTGACTGCTCTTCCAGAGGTCCTGAGCTCAAATCCCAGCAACCACATAGTGGCTCACAACCATCTGTAGTGAGATCTGATGCCTTCTTTTGGTGTGTCTGAAGACAGCTACAGTGTACTTACATACAATAAATAAATACATCTTTATTTTTTTTTTTTTTTTTTTCAGCAACAACAACAACAAAAAAACCAAAACACATTTGTGGTGGCAGTAAACAGAATCATTAAAGGAAAGAAACCATATCCATATCCATCAGTGGATGCATAAATGAACAAGATGTGGTTTAGCTGTACAACAGGTATTCGATGCCCTCTTCTGGTGTGTCTAAAGACGGATATAGTGTGCTCATATACATAAAATAAATAAATAAATCTTTAAAAAAAAAAAAAAAAAAACTAGGGGTTGGGGTTAGCTCAGTGGTAGAGCACTTGCCTAGCAAGTGCAAGGTCCTCAACTGGGGGGCTCATGGCGGCGGGGGGGAGTGGGTGGGGGAGGAAACTAGGCACTTAATGATTCTACTGATATGAAATATCTACAGTTACAGACACAAAACCAATTAAAGTGGGTTATATGATAGGCTGGAAGGAGTAATGGAGAGTAACTGTTTAATGGGTACTAAGTGTCTTTTTCTTTTTTTTTTAGAGGTTTATTTATTTTATGTATATGAGTAAACTGTTAGCCATCTTCAGACACACAACAGAAGAGTGCACTGGATCCCATTACAGTTGGTTGTGAGGCACCATGTGTTGCTGGAGAATTGAATTCAGAACCTCTGAAAAGCAGTTAGTACTCTTAACCGCTGAGCCATCTCTCCGGCCCAAGTTTCTTTTCAAAATGCTTAGAAATTGATGATTAGTTTTGTTTTTTGTTTGTGGGGTTTTTGTTGGTTTTTTGGAAACAAGGTTTATACACTTTATAGAGTTGTATGTAGATCATACCATACACTGATCTCCAGTTCAAGAAATCTGCCTTCCTCTGCTCCTAAGTACTAGAGTTAAAGACATGGATCACCACACCTGTCCTACAAAATACTTTGAATGTATTAAAACACTACTGAGTTGTAGTATTGAAAATAGTTAAGTTGTGACTTTTCTATTTTCCTTTTCTTGTTTACTTGTTTTTTTATTTTTTGGAAGGGAGTTGGGGGTTGGGGGGAGGCGCACTGAGACAGGGTCTTTCTCTATGTAACCCTAGCTGTTCTGGAATGCTGTTGACCAGGGAGCCCTCAACACTGGGATTAAATCACACATCATCATGGCCATCACAGTGCTGATGTTTTACCCACTTTCAAAACTCTGATTTAAAGAACAAACTAGTTTGCAAAACAAAATGCAAATTAAACCAGAATTAAAAAAAAAAAAAAAAAGGAAAAAAATGGTAAAACAAAACAAAATCCCGGCACTTGGGAGGATCAGGAGGTTAAGGGTCAGTCTTGGCTAAATAAGAGCCTTGGTTAGTTACAAAAGAAACTGACTAAAGTTGAGGTTTCATGCATATTAGGCAGGTTTTTTTTTTTTTTTTTTTTTTTTTTTTTTTTTTTTTTGTTCTTTGACTGGGGACCAACCCAGGGCCTGCGCTTCCTTAAGCAACTGAGCTAAATCCCAGCCCCTATTTTATCAACTAAGTTAAATATTCCTAATGAAATCAAATCATCTCTGGAGGGTTCTACAAGATGCTCTTCAGCAAAATATTTATTTATTTATTAGATATATTTCTTTACTTACATTTCAAATGTTATTCCCTTTCCCGATTTCCTGTCCATAAGCCCCTATTCCCTCCTCCTGCGTCCCCCTTACTGCCCCCCCCCAATATTCCCCCCCCCTTGTGCCCCAACAAGGCTATTCTTTGCTACACATGCAGTTGGAGCCCTGGGTCAGTCCATGTATAGTCCTTTGGTAGTGGTTTAGTCCCTGGAAGCTCTGGTTGGTTGGCATTGTTGTTCTTATGGGGTTGTAAGCTCCTTCAACTCTTTTCTTTTCTTTTTTTTTAAAGATTTATTTTATTCATTATATATAAGTATATCATGGCTGTCTTCAGACACACCAGAAGAGGGCATCAGATCCCATTACAGATGGTTGTGAGCCACCATGTGGTTGCTGGGATTCGAACTCAGGACCTCTGGAAGAATAGTCAGTGCTCTTAACCGCTGAGCCATCTCTCCAGTCCCTCCTTCAACTCTTTCAATCCTTCCTCTAATTCCCCCAAGGGGGTCCTATTCTCAGTTTGGTGGTTTGCTGCTAGCATTGACCTCTGTATTGGACATGCTCTGGATGTGGGCAAAATACTTCTAATGCAAGTTGTTCTAGGCCACTGAAGTGTAACAAAATTAATGTGACCAAATCCACAATTTTAAATTTTCTAGTAGCCATCTTTTTATATATTTATATATATTTGCTTTTGTATTCTGAGACATGGTTTCTTTCATGTAGACTCAAATTCTCTATATTCTTGTCCTCCTGCCCCATCTACCAAAATTTGTAGCTAGTGATTGATTGATTGATTGATTGATTGATTTTTTGGTTCTTTTTTTCGGAGCTGGGGACCGAACGCAGGGCCTTGCGCTTCCTAGGCAAGCACTCTACCACTGAGCTAAATCCCCAACCCCGTAGCTAGTAATTTATATACTGAACAGCACAACTCTAAATTGTTCAAACAAGCAACAGAAACAAAACTGAGAAAACCAGTCACCAGAGAAGCAATTTAATTACATGAAATCTTCCAAGGCGATATGCTGAAATCATTCTCCATTTTCAATACAGTAACTCAGTCAAACCTTTACTTTCCAAGGTGTTTACAAACTAACCTGAACCCCAACTTCTGTATCCTCCAAAGGATATCATCATTACTACACAAGATGCCACCTCACATCCCCTTCACTCATACTAAATGTGGGAGTTTTGCCCTGTAGGCTTCACTCTATCCAGCTCCAGTTCAGCTGCAAAACCCAACTGAATCTTTTGTTTCCCTCCAGGCCACCCTCACTCTCAAGTGATTAGAATAAGCACATTTCTATCTAGTACTACCAACTTCCTACTGTTTTAGTTTAATTCCTCAGAGAGAAGAAACCATGTCAAATTCATATTTTGCAATTCACAGGTATCTGCTTCCATAATAATTCTGGCTTCTTCCTCTTTTCAACTATTTATTTTTGGAGGCAGGGCCTCTCTACATAGTACTGTCTGTACTTGTCCTGGAACTCATTCTTTAAACCAGGCTGGCCTCAAACTCAAAGATCCACCTGTCTCTACTTCCTGAGTTCTGGGATTTAAAGTGTTTACCACTGTGCCCCAGGTTCACCAGCCTCATTCTCCATGCTCCTTTACTTAAATGAAAATTCTGACAGAACTAGCTTTAGAAAAAGTAATGTAACTTCAAAATCTATCTCTTTTGCTAAGAGGTTAGGACTCATTTTCTAATGTATACATTACAAGTAAACAAAATACTAAACCGCTATAGGTAACTATAAAAAAAAAAAAAAAAAACCCATAAATAAGAACCAAGGGAGGGTTGGGATTTAGCTCAGTGGTAGGCGCTTGCCTATCAAGCATAAGGCCCTGGGTTCGGTCCCCAGCTCGAAAAAAAAAAAAAAAAAAAAAAAAAAAAAAAAAAAAAAAAAAAAAAAAAAAACCAAGGGAAATGCAAAAGAACAATTTCAATTACTATCTTCTCCTCAAATCTTTCCAAGTCCCAAAAGATAGTAAGAAAATGTGCGTTGTTTTCAGTGAAGGAAATGTTTTATTTTGTAGACTATTATACAGGGCATCTTTGACCTAACTCTTTCTAGAATTTAAAATAAACTACATGATAGTGAATTTCCTGGAGTTCTCATCTATTTATTGGGGAGTGGGAGTAAATGTGTGGCTGGGAAATCAGTTGGTAAGGTGCCTGCATACACAAAGCTTTTGATTTGATTCCCAACACTGTAGAAACCAGATATAGTAGCACATTCCTGTTATCCCCAGAGTTAGAAGCCAGATGATCAGAATACATGAGACTTTATAACAAATGGGCACGAGTACGTGTACATACATACATACATACACACACGCACGCCACTTTTACTAGCTGAAACTGTGCTTCTTTCTAGTTAGTTTTCCTTTCTTCCTTTTTTCTTTTTTAAAGTATGGCTCTTTGGATTAGGTTTGATTATTTATTTTATATAAGTACACTGCAGCTGTCTTCAGACACACTAGAAGAGGGCATTGGATCCCATTACAGATGTTTGTGAGCCACCATGTGGTTGCTGGGATTTGAACTCAGGACTTCTGGAAGAACAGTCAGTGTTCTTAACCGCTGAGCCATCTCTCCAGCCCTAGTTTTCCTTTTATATAATTTGGTGTAAGAGACTTTAACACATAACAGATTATTGAATTCTGCTGTTCTCTGATTACTAAATATGTATTACTACATATGCAAATATGTAATATGCATAGATTCTAAGACGCGGTAATTATATTATTTCTTTTAGTTCTGATATGATGTAAAAAGTGTGACTGTGGGGGTTGGGGATTTAGCTCAGTGGTAGAAGTGCAAGGCCCTGGGTTCGGTCCCCAGCTCCGAAAAAAAGAAAAGGAGGAAAAAAAAAAAGTCTGATTGTGTATGTATACATATAAAAAGGCATTGAAGAGATATGGAGGAATAAATATACAAACTGACAGAACAGATAACTATTAGAGAAACTAAGCTCTTTAATCTTATCTATATTATCTATATTATATATTTATATGTATAGTTAGAAATCAATTCAATTTTGTAAGGTATGGTGGCACATGCCTTTAAACCCACACTTTTACAGAAGACTAGGGTTCAGTTCCCAGCACTTACATTTGGCAGTTTACAATTCCCTTCTTACTCCAGGGGATACAATGCTAGCCATTAGGACACATGGACACCTATACATATACAGGCAAACATATAAATTAAAAAAAGAATTAGCTGAGGAATGATGTCCAAGGTGTGTGCGTGTGTGCACATGTGCACACGCGTGCACCCCTCCCCCAAAGTTTAAGGTCACATAAATGTGGCCTGAGAAGAATTATACAAGCTAGATTGTAAAGCATTGCTAAGTAAATATGCAGTTAATTCAGGAAAGGAATATTCCTTTGATTCATTAGAAACAGAAAAATATATTTAAGAAATATAAGACAGGGTGGCACATGCCTTTAATCCCACCTTTTAGGGCAAAGGCAGGTGGATCCTTGTGAATTCAAGACCAGCCTGGTCTACATGGTTCCAGGATAGATAGAGCAACATAATAATGATACCCTGGCTCAAAAATTCAACAAGCTAAAAAGTGGTATGTTTGTGAATCAACCAGCCACAGTAAAGGAAGTAAAAATGAAACATTTGATAAGCCTTGATTGATTCATTACACATGTTGTAACAGCATGCAAACCTATTAAAAAAAGATTTTAGAGGGGCTGGAGAAATGGCTCAGTGGTTAAGAGCACTGACTGACTGCTCTTCCAGAGGTCCTGAGTTTAATTCCCAGCAACCACATGGTGGCTCACAACCATCTGTAATAGGATCTGATGCCCTCTTCTGGTGTGTCTGAAGACAACTTATAGTGTACTCATAAAATGAATAAACAAATCTTAAAAAAAAAAAAAAGATTTTAGAAAGAGATATAAGCATAACAAGTGTAGAACCATGTACAAGTCCTTATCCCATGCTAAGTTACTAGGGATTAACCATGAGCTGACTCTGTAGTCCAGGCAGGAACTGAACTTGTAATCTCTCCTGTGGCAGCCTCTTGAGTAGCTGAAGATTACAAGCTTGCAAATCCAAATCCATAGTTTTCTTAAAGGGTAGCAATAAAGACAAATAATTGTATCAAGTAGAGACTTAGTAAAAACTAAGTGAACTATGTAAAAGGTCAGAGATTTGTATACTGTAATGAGAAGCCACAGAATCCACCCCATTCCCACCCACCAACAAAGTGTTTTGGTTACTTCCTTATTGTGATAAATCACCATGGCCAAAGCACTGTACAGAAGAATTTATTTGGGCTTATTGGTACCAGAAAGCTAAGACCTTATTATGACAGGGAATTGTGGCAGCAGGCAGCTAAGAGCTCACATTGAAAATGGCACCAGAAGTAAGAGAATAAACTGAAATGAGCATTTTAAATCTCAAAGACTGCCCCTAGTGACACATCTCCAGAAACACTTTCTAAACCTAATCAAATAGTTCCACCAACTGAGGAACAAGAATTCAAACCCCCAGACTATAGAGGACATTTAGAATTCAAAGCACCACACTCAGCTACTTTACCAGTAAAACATCCAAGAGAGGTTATTGCTGTAAAAACCTATACAGCAGTGCCTTTGGGAGTTGAATGACCCTTGCACAAGGGTCACCTAAGACCATCAAAAAATGTATCTACATTAGGCTTTAAAACAGTAGCAAAACTTTTATGAGGTAGCAATGAAAATAATTATAATTGGGGTGTCACAACATTAATTATTAAAGAGTATTAAGTATTAAAGAGTCACATCATTAATTAAGAAGGTTGAGAAACACTGCTGTTTGGCTTTCCTGTATTCCTAAAGAACGTCCTCGTTGAATTCCTGAAATTTTCATTCCTACTACAGTAAGGTATTGCTGGGTTCACTGATTCTTGAAAACTAATGAAAGATCTTTATTTATATCTGACTTTTTCCAGGATGAGTGAGTGAATGAATGAATGAATGAATGAATATCACCTTAAACCAGCATAAACAAAAGACTTATTCTATTCCTCTATACCAAATCACCAAAAATAGTGTGTGCTTTCAACTTGATACATTCTGGATTTTATAGGCTTTAAAATTTTTTGTTTGTTTTTTCTTTTCTGTTTCCGGAAGAATGGCTAGAGGGTGTAATAATTTCAGTGATCCTTAAGAGGACTCGGTGTTTTTCCCAGTTTTGATTCCCAGTACCCACAAACAGCTCACAAACATCTGTAACTCCAGTCCTAGGAAACCTGATGCCCTTTTCTGGCCTCAGATGGCACCAAGCATAGACATGATGCACAAATAAATATATATGCAGACAATACACCCACCCACATTTAATTATAAAAAATTAAAATAAAGCACAGGGGCTTTACTGGGTGTAGTGGTTCACATGTTTAATCTCAGCAATGAGGAAGCAGAGATATATCTCTTGAGTTGGGAGGCCAACCTGGTCTACATAGTGAATTCCAAACAATAAGCAACTCCACCCTAAAAGAGAACAAACCAGGGTCTGACTATGTATCCTTGGCTGGCCTAGAACTGACAGTACCAGAGTTATGCCAGTGTGCATCACTCTGACTAGCTCTCTTCCTATCTTTTAGAAGACTTACTCTGTAGCCCAGGCTGACCTGGAACTCTACATAGCACAGGATGGCTTAGATTCATGGCAATACCACCCTACGACCCTGTCTCAGCCCTCCAGGTGCTGGAATTATAGGGGTGAGACATCATGCCCAGAATAGTATTTTTCTTTGTGGAAAAATAAAAATATGAACAAAGTACAATGGAATATACATATTAGAAAACCACTCACTGTACTACACACTTAGTTAAAAAAAAAAATGGAAAAAGAAACTTTAAGATGTCTCAATAGGTTAAAAATACTTGCTATGCAATCATGATAACCAGAGCCCAATACCTAGAACCCATTATGGGAAAGAAAACTAATTCCAAACAGTTGTCCTCTGGCCTGAACACAGAGCATGACAGGCATGCTACTATACTCATTAATATAAAATAGTATTTTTTCATAAAAAAAATTGTATGGGTCGAGTAGATATAGCATGGAAAGCAAAACAATCTCCAAAACTTCATAAAGTAGGCAAGATAATTCATGCCTGTAATTCCAGCACTCAAGAAGTAAAAGGCAGAGGATCAGATAGATATTCCTGGTCATCCTGGGCTATATAACAAGTTCAAGGTCTACTTGAACTACATGACTGTCTCAAAGATGGAACAACAAAACAAAAATTACCACAAATGGAACATCATGATGCTATACAGAAATTCTAAAGTTAAATACACTATGGGGCCTAAGTAAATAATACCAAAAATATTTAGCAAAAGTAGGCAGGACCAGAATTATACAATAGACAATGAAAATGTGACATATAAACAAAATCTTATTCAGCTATAAAACAGAATAAAAGTTTAACAGTGACAGGAAATATAAAGATAGGCTCAGAAAAACAATATTTTATGTTTTCTCTCATTTTTAGAATCTAAGATTTAAATTTAGATAAAAGCACGGTAAGATGGATAAATGGCATAACAGTACAAAAAGAAAGTATGGGGATTAAAGTCTAAAAGGAGGGAAACGAGAGGTTAATGGAATATGACATGAAAGCAGAAGGGGATACAATTTAGAGGAAGAAAGTAGATCAGGAAGGGAGGGGACGGGCAGGGCAAGGCCAGAGAGGCAAACTAGAACAAGGGTATACAAGCTATATAGGGTGAAAACTAGAAAATAGACAAAGCAAAGATGCATGTAAATATATGAAATTAATTGCTTTAGAATAAGTAAAAGCATTTTGAAAAAAGTATGAGCAAAGTATATGCATGAAAATGTCATAAGAGAAGACATTTAACAAAAAATAAATAAAAATAGGGTCGGACATGGCGATTCATGCCTTCTCACTTCAGTACCTGGGAGGCCTCAGAGTTCAGGTGAAATTGTCTCAAAATTAATGAATTCGTAAGTTAATTAATTTAAAAAGTAATTAGCAAGTGGGATGGTGGCAGTGCACACCTTTAATCCAAATACTCAGGAAACAGTCAGGCAGATCTCTGAGATCAAGGCAAGCCTGGTCTACAGAATGAGTTCCAGGATAGCAAGGACTACACAGAGAAACCCTGTCTCAAAAAAAAAAAAAAAAAAAATATATATATATATATATATATATGTATATATGCATAACCAGTAAAATAATAAAACCAACAAAAAACACTCCACTTAAATTTTTTGAGTCAGGGTTTCATATAGCCCAGATTAGCCTTGAATTTACTATTTAGCTAAGAAAACCCTCTAACTCCTGATCCTCTAGCTTTCATCTCCTAAATACTGTGTGATACAAGGCGTATCACATGCCTGTTCCAAAACTTTTGTGTGGAGATTTATATTACTATGAAAACCAAACTGACCTCTAACAGAACTCCGTCATGAGTCTTGGTGGTGCTAATCAGCTCTTATATTTTAAAATTCCCCTTTCTTTTTCTCTCCCTTCCCATGCATGGTATCCCCACATATTCATATGGCCAACACAGGCTTCAAATCTTATCCTTTGGCCACCACCTCTTCCCAAGTGCTAGGACTCCAAGTGTGTGACATTATACCCAGCTACTTTCAGTATGTGGTCCTAGACCAGACTATCTGGAAATAGGTAGGAATAAAATGCTTAAATCTTGTGCTAGACCTAATCAGAAATTCTGAGAATGGGGACCCAGCAACCTGGCTCAAGTTGCTTCCAGGTGGTTCTGGCTCTTTATAATTGTAAATAAGTTATTTCTTCTAAATAATTCCTTTTATGCAATCCATTCCCTATGTGGCCATTCTAATAATATATTCAGGAAAGCTCCTCCTTTATGTCTGTGTTATCCTCAGTCAAACTGGAACTTCCAATGGCTCACATCAGCTATGAACTAGGGAATTCCATCCACTCTGTGACTCCCAACTAGCTGTTAAACTCTAGTTACACACTGTTGTAGCCGAGACCCCATAATAAAGCATTACGTATCTCTCAAAAAAAAAAACCCAAAAACAACCCTCCAATTACAGTGTATCCAACACCCTCTTCTGGCCTCTGCAAGCATGTACAGGCAGAACACCATACACATTAAATTTCTTTTTAAGTGTTTATTAAAATAGATTTTAGGGGCTGGAGAGATGGCTCAATGGTTAAGAGCACTGACTGCTCTTCCAGAGGTCCTGAGTTCAAATCCCAGCAATCACATTGTGGCTCACAACCATCTGTAATGCTCATATAAAAATAAATAAATAAATCCTTTAAAAAAATAGATTTTAGGCAGGCTGCCAAGAGGCCGTAGCATATGCCTTTAATCCCAGCACTCAGGAAGCAAAGGCAGGGGATCTCTGAGTTCCAGGACAGCCAAGCGACACAGGGGAAACCTTATCTCCAAAAAAAATTTTTTTAAATTTAGGCAGGCATGGTGGCTCATGCCTATTCCAGAACCAAAAAAGTTAAGACACTAAGTCTACCATGAGTGCCAGCTTGAGCACTATTGGGAGCTCTTAAAATTTAAAAAAGAACAAAAGGCAAGTAAGCCTGGTGCTGCTGCATTTCTTTAACCCCAGAACTCCTGAGCTATAGAGAAAACCATGGTTGAGAGCACTGTTGGCAGATAACCTGAGTTAGATTACCAACACTCACGTTGAGTGTCTCACAAGTCCCTGTAACTTCAGCTCTAGAAGGAATGGACAATTCTGGTCTCAGCTGTAGACTTCTGAGCTTACATATACAAGAGGTTGGTTTGAAAAAGGGTTTCCCTATGTAGCTTGGCTAACCTGGAACTCTTATGTAGACTAAGCTGGCCTCAAATTCAGAGATCTGCTTTGCCTCTGCCTCCCCAGTGCTGAGACTAAAGGCATGTGCCATCACACTTGGTGTGAATATACCAAGCATTAAATGACCATTCATTACGTTCTTTTATACTTGTTAAAAATATAAATAAGGGGGCTGGAGAAAAGGCTGAACTGTTAAGAGTTACTTGTTACTATTAAAGAGGACCCAGTTCAGTTCCCAGGATCCAAATGAAAGTTCCAACTCCAATTCCAAGGGGTTTAGTGCCCTCTTCTGGCTTCTAAGGGCATCAGGCACTTACACACATGCAGGCCAAACCCTAATACACAAAAAAATAAAAACTTTTTTAAAAAAACTAATGAATAAAATACAGATTCTGATAAATCTAAGCACAAGTAGTCTATGCTATATAAACTTAACAGGAAGATCTGACACCTGCCAACCCCCCAAAAAGGGCCAGAGAGATGGCTTGCTTAGTAGCTAAGTGTGAAGAGAGCAAATGAAGCCCTGAGTGAATGTGTACAAATAAGTAAGCCCTGAGTCAATGTGTATTGTTAACATGGCATTGCCATGTCAAGGACCCAATACCTCAGACCCATGGGAATAGCAAAGCTCCTCCTGACTCCCTGTAAGGCTCAGAGGAATGGCAAAGGCTTCCTTTGGTTAAGTGCAAATGTTGGCACAAACTAAAAAATGCAGCCCCCTCCTCCAATGTTTACAGTCTGAGACTGCTCATACACATCTCCTACCAAAACAAGCTAATTTACCCTGTCTGTACATAGTAAAGGTGCTAATGTTCTGGACTGCTGCATAGGTAGTGCCACTCTATCACAGGCCACCTGACTTCGACTTTTTGTTTGTGTCTGTCCTTTTATTATTTCTAGTAGTCCCAGTCAGGGTTCTAGGACCCAAAGCATGCTGGTATTAGGGGTCAAAGTGTTTGCTTCTCGAAAAGTTCAGTTTCTAGTGCTCGTGCCAAGTAGCTCACAAATGCCTTTAATAAAGCACCAGGGGACCTGACACCCTCTTCTGGCTTCTGTTTTGTTTTTTTGTTTTTTTTCCGGAGCTGAGGGTTGAACCCAGGGCCTTGGGCTTGCTAGGCAAGCGCTCTACCACTGAGCTAAATCCCCAACCCCCCTCTTCTGTCTTCTGAAAGCACATGCTTTCACACATACACAAATAAATAATGCTAGAATTAATCTTAAAAATAAAGCTGGGCAACAGTTGTGTACACTCATACCTCAGGCAAAGGTAGTTAGACAAGTATACAGAGAAATCCTGTCTCAGAAAAACAAAAATAAAATAAAATAAGATAAAATAAAATGCTTACCAAGCACAGTGGTGTATATCTTTAGTCCTTTAAACAACTTTAAGCATTGGGAGGGCAGAGGCAGGTGGTTCATTGTAAATTCAAGGCCAACCATGTCAATACAGTAAGTTCCAGGGCAACCAGAGCTATATAATAAAGCTTTGTCTGGAAAAAAAGTTTTTGGCTTTTTTTTATAAAACGAATTATTTATTTATTGTATATAAGTACACTGTAGCTGTCTTCAGACACACAGAGGAGACCATCAGCTCTCATTACAGATGGTTGTGAGCCACTATGTGGTTGCTAGGATTTGAACTCAGGACCTCTGGAAGAGCAGTCAGCACTCTTAACCTCTGAGTCATCTCTCTAGCCCTTTATTGGTTCTTTTCGAGATAGGGTTTCTCTCTCCAGCCCGGAAAAAAAGTTTTTAAAATTCAAAAAATATAATGATGATGATGATGATATTAATAAAATAAAATGCTTTCCAGAGGAAAAGTTGAGTAAGCATAAGGGGTGATCCCTTAGCAATTCATAAACAAATTTGAATAATCTTTGTAGAAAATAGGAGAATATCTGCATGTAAGAGAAGTGTTTACAGGAACTGGAGAGATGTCACAAAGGTTAAGAGCACTGGCTGCTTCTGAACTTTCTATTTTGTACTGTTAGGTATCAACAGGCACAGCAAAAATGAGGATTCAAGGGGTTTCTGTCATCATACAATTACTGCAAAGTGAAATATTGAAGACTGGGGTGGGCAGTGGTGACACACACCTTCAATCTCAGCACTTGGAAGGCAGAAGCAGATAGAGCTCTGAGTTTGAGGAATCTACATAGTGAATGCAAAGGCCAGTCAAGACTACATAGGGCTAGAAAGTCCATCTACAATAGAGAGAGAGAGGGAGGGGGGGACAGAGACAGACAGAGACAGAGACAGACAGACAGACACACACACACAAACACGCGTGCACCCGCGTACATCCACACAAACAGGAATCAGAAAACAGTAATATATAGAAGTGGAAAACCCTAAGCAGGTAATTTGGTTTGGCCAGAATACACCCAGGATAAGAGTAAAATAAGAACAATATTGTGATAAGTGGCAGCAGAGAAGACACCTATAATCCCAATGTTGGGAAAGACGAAACAGATTCTTGGGATTTGTTGGCTAGCCAGTTTAGACTAATTGTTGGACTCCAGGTTCATTAAGATGGTAGCCAAAGCTGACAATCTAAATTTGTAATCTCCAAAACCCATGTAGTTATAGAATAAACTTCCCCAATTTGTCCTATGGCCTCCATATATACAACATGGAACAAATGTGCACACAATAAATAAAATGCAATGGGCTGGAGAGATGGTTCAGAGGTTAAGAGCACATCTGCTCTTCCAAAGGTCCTGAGTTCAAATCCCAGCAATCACAAGGTGGCTCACAATCACCTGTAATGGGATCTGGTGCCCTCTTCTGGCATATGGGCAGACAGCTGTATGATGTACACACAATATTTTTAAAAAATAATAAAAAATAAAATAAAATGCAGTGAAATCCTAACTAGTCAAAAATCCATTCCTGCATTCTCCCAGGGATTATCAATGTATTACAATTCCAATCTTTTCTTCAATGTGGTCACAGATACTGTAATCTAAACATAAGACGACTCATCTGTTGAATCTTCAGAGGAGTCTTCAGTCTGCAGTTTCTTCCCAGTGCATTTGTAATGCTTTATTTGACCATCCCTACTATTCTGACAATATTTTATCTCCTTCAATTATACCTCTATAATTATTCTGACCTTTTTAGTTTTTTCATTGTTGTTGTTTTGGCTTTTCAAGACAGAGTATTTTTATTCTGTAGCCTTGGGAAAAACTGTCCTGAAAATGGCTCTGTAAATTAAGGCTGGCCTTGAGAAAGATCCACCTAAGTGCTGGAATTAAAAGGTGTAAGCCGAAACTGCCCAGCTTTTTTAGAGTTTTAATTACTTCCGGTCTCTCAAAAATGTCAAATCCTTTTCCAGCTTTGGGGTTTTGTATACTAATCACTCCTCTGTTTTGCCTCTTTCTCCTTATCCTTTAAATCTCCGTTTTGAACACTTATCAAGTATCTTTTGATACCTCAGCCCCATTACCAAGTGTAGAGTAGCTCTCTAGAGAGATGGCTCAGTGGTTAAGAGCACTGACTGCTCTTCCAGAGGTCCCGAGTTCAATTCCCAACAACCACATGGTGGTTCACAACCATCTGTAATGGGATCTGATGCCCTCTTCTGGTGTGTCTGAAGACAGCTACATAAATAATATTTTAAAAAAAGTATAGAGGGCTGGAGGGATGGCTCAGTGGTTAAGAGTACCGACTGCTCTTCCAGAGGTCCTGAGTTCAATTCCCAGCACCCACATGGTGGCTCACAACCATGTGTAATGGGATCTGATGCCCTCTCCTGGTGTGTCTGAAGAGAGCAAGCAACAGTGTACTCATAAATAAAATAAATATTTAAAAAAAAAAAGTATAGAGTAGACTAGATTAGGTCACTATTACACTGATTGCATGCTGTAGCCCTTTACATGACCATAATTTACATGACTCTTATGAACATTTGTTTAATGTTTGACTCATCAAAGTAGAGATTCTATGGCAAACATGTTTATTTTGCCCATTACTCTATTCTAAGAGCCTTGCTTACAACAGGATACATAGTTAAATGTTTCTCATTCCTATTTAAGACTTTGCATTAGTCAGTTCTAAGGGTAGCTCAGGTCTCAGAATAAAATGTCATCTTCTTAGAAAACCTTTCACTGGGTTGGGATTTAGCTCAGTGGTAGAGCGCTTGCCCTAGGAAGCGCAAAGGCCCTGGGTTCGGTCCCCAGCTCCGGAAAAAAAAAAAAAAAAAAAAAAACCTTTCACTGACTAATCAATCTAAAAAAAGTGATCTTGAATCTACAAGAAGTTTAAGACTCTCAAATTTCCTTAAAGTATTCAATACTGACACTACAATATTTGAAAATTTAAGTGTCTGGCTCAGCATAAGCACTCAACGAACATTTAATTGAACTAATCCTCTGAATGAGAAAGATAACTTGGTAAATAACTCAAATTCGTTTATCATATAAAAAACTTTTATAAGTAATATATATAAACAAAAAACATAAAAGTGTTCAACCAACAAAACTGGACTGTTTAGTAGAGCTTATAGCACATTCTAGGGAAAAACTGACAACTCTGAATCTTACCCTTGTTCCATCTTGGCTGGATAACTCAGAACAAATTACTTAAGGCGTGATTCCAAATCTGTAAAATGGGAATCAGAAATGGGAATCACCTATGCCAGGCAGTGTTACTGCACACCTTTAAACTAGAACTTGGGAAAGGGGAAACAGATAGATTATCTGAGTTTGAAGTCAGCCTGGTCTAAAGTGAGAACAGCCAGGGCAAAAAGAATCCACCTTAAAGACTGCTAAGCAAGTAGTTTTGCATTACTTAAAGACAGAGATACACTGAGAAATATACCCTTAGGTAGGTAATTTCACTATCCTGCAAACATCATAGAGCTCACATATAAATCTATAGGTATAACCTACTATATGACTAACTCATGAGATACACAATGTACACAGTCTGTCCTCAGTGTTAGTATATGACACATCACTGCAATCATTGTATGGGAACAATAACAAAGATATCTCTACAAGGTCAACATAAGACACATTGTTTTCAAGGAGTAGTGAACCATGGCTGGTTGAATTAGAAACTCAAAGGGCCAACTACACATTCAATTAACACATGCTATTATCTAGTAACAGTGTGGTTTTTTTTTTCCCCTATCACAGTGTGATACTTTCTATATCTATACTTTCTATAACTCCTTTTTTTTTTTAAACTAAACTCCCTTTTTAAAAAAAGATTTATTTTATTTATATGAGTACACTGTAGCTGTCTTCAGACACAACAGAAGAGGACATCAGATCCCATTACAAATGGTTCTGAGCCATCATGTGGTTGCTGGGAATTGAACTCAAGACTTCTGGAAGAACAGTCAGCGCTATTAGAGGATATTAGATTTTCTAGAACTAGAGTTACATGTGATACTGAGAATTGAACCAAGTCCTATAGAGCAGCAAGTGCTCTTAACCACTGAGCCATCTCTTCAAATCCTCCACTTCAAATCTCTCTAACAAGCAAATTAACAATAGAAAAAGTCAAAAGAAATCAAGTAAGGTAGTTCACACCTGAAATTCTAGCATTCATGAGTTTGAGACAGAAAGATTGACACAAATTCCAGGTCACTCAAGGCTAGTGTGAGAACCTACCTCAAAAACGCAAACAAATCTATAGCCTGTTCTCTAAGAGTAAAGATCATCAGAAAATGGATTAGAGAATTATCTCACTTTTCTTTAAAAAAAAAAAAAAAAAAAAAAAAGTGCCAAATGAAACCACATAAAGTCCAGCAATATTCTAGGTCTAGAATTCACATACTACATACAATTCTGTGTCTCTCCTACCCTACTCTACAAACACAAATTTGAATGTTCAAAATGAATAGGTAGTAAACAATAAAGGTCTCTGTGACTAAGGAAAAAAAAAAGACCTAAAACTCCAACAGAGCAAGTTTGAAAGAAAAACCAAAAAAATATTCAAACCCATGTACAAGCTAACGTCTAAACTATAAAGTTTTCTTTCAGTAACATGTCTCATAAATTCCTTCCAAATATTTAAAAGACAAAGAACTTCATCAGCATCTAGTACTGTCCTCAAATCAGTCTTAACAGTGCTCCAAACTTACCACTTTTAACTTATTAAAACAACCATACTGTTAACTTAGCAGAAATATTCATAGCTTATTAACTAAGTCCTCAGCTCAGAAACTACAATTGTTAAATAGTCAAACAACACTTATACTAAAATATTAAATGAAATATCCTTCCTTGGTTTGTTCTTAAAATTTACATTTTAATATAACTTAGTTAGATTTACTACAATGTCAGTATTGTCAAGTTAAGAATCTTTGTCTCATAACAATCCACAAAATCCTGTGATTTTCAGAACTGCAATTATTTCTACAAAATTTAAGGCTTTAACTCCATTTCCAAACACCATAAATTAAGGTTCTAACTACTTGACAAAAAGAAACAAGTAAGATATTAATAATACTTTCACCCCTCCTCTGGTACACAGAAAAGCCAACTGAAAAAGTGTTTTCCAAAAGGAGAGAACTGAAAATACTAACCAATCTCTGGCTGTACCGAATCCTTTCTTCTTCAGGTTCCATCTCTTACTCTTCTGATGGAAGTACTGTAAAGAAACCACTCCCGGATGCCTTCCTCTTCCTAAGGATCCAAATTTACAAAGGAAATGAAGAGAAATAAGAACTCATTCTGGAACTTATACCTCCTTCTCATTAAGTTAAAGGCTCTTTGAGAATCCTTTATCCTCTTGGGCAAATGGTACCATGTCTTGTCAGTATTAGTCACATCACAACTATAAAAGAACTAAGTAAAAGGAGACTTTGGTTTCAGTTCCTTAGGACCAGCCACATCACTTGCTTCTGCCCATGGGATAGCAATTAACAAAACTCTTCCTGCTAACATTAGCAATAAGTAAGTAGCTAGCTAGTCAGCTAGCTAAAGTAGAGGACTAGAGACATAGCTCAGCGCTTAAGATTAAGAGCATTGGCTACTTTTCAAGAGGACCCCGGTTCAATTCCCAGCAACCACATGGCAGTTCACAACTGTCTGATTCCAGTTCCAAAGGATCCAACACCCTTACACAGATACACATGCAGGTGAAAAGGCTCAGGACTCTTATTTTTCTTTTGTATGCTGGGTTTTTTGTTTGTGTAAGTTTTTGTTGTTTTGAGACAGGATCTCTCTACATAGCTCTGGTGGTCTTGGAACTAACAAGGAAGACCAGGCTTGACTCCAACTCACAAGAGATCCGACTGCCTCTGCTTGCCCAGTGCTGGCTAAGGTGTAAAGCACCAAACCCAGGAAGGGCTTTTATTTCTAAAGTGCTAAATGACTAGGTGAAGTACACACAAAACTAATCCAGACCTAAACCAAAGAGTTCTCAAACAGGTAATGACAAATTATAAGCAAAATGGGCAGGTCACTTTCATAAAAAAAAGAGGGCAAGAAAAATAGGTTTACAAAAAGACTCCAAACCAATGCCCCACATCCTTCTAGTAAAGAATCATTGCCTTTCCAAAACTACCATCCACCTCAAGGTGCACAACTATGGAACAAATTTGAGAGTTGCAAACGGAGGCTAAAATGCCATCTAATCTAGATAAGTAAATAATAAATGAAAGTCTCGATCTATGGATACGGGTGAAACATCCATTAAATAAAGACCGGTTGGCACGTCAATCAATCCACGACACCAAGCAAGGGTTTTCATTTTTCTAAATAATCTTTCTCCTGAATAATGGCTTCCATTGGTTATACAAATGTTTTTCTTTCTTGTAAATATATTACGGCCACGTTAACAGATTCATTTCAGAGGACCCGATGACATAGTTTGCGAGAGCAGTTCGTGGCACTGCCCTCCTCGGCCTCAGTCGCGAGGGACACGGTCTGCACCCCCTGGACGAGTGCCGCCAGGGCCGGACAGCAAAGCGGCAAACCTCCACTGCTTCCCAAGGGAAAAGGCGTTTCTATGCCTCACCCCTTGCAAAGAAATAAAAACTTTACATTAAGTCTTTAGATAAGACCGGGAACCAAACTTCCCCAGGGCGGGGGAGGGGGGAGGGGAAATCTCACCGAGGATTTTGTTCTTGAGTTCTTGTCCAAGAGAGAAGTAAAATTCCAAACAGAGAAAAAATAAAATCCCAAACGTCGTCTTCGGTATTTCTGTGTATTAACCCAGTATCCAGAGAAGGGTCAGAGCGACCCGGAAAAGAGGAAACAGTGACTGAACCAAACCTCCTCTTCTGGCTTTACAGACTCCGCGTCTGAGGCGTCAGGATAGCAAGACCACTCGGCTACTCCCCCAAGCTGGCGGTCAGCAGCCCCAGCCCGAAACCCGGGCCAACCCGGCCGCGGGAAACACCCTCTTCTCGGTACCCTCAGACGGTCACAGCGGCTTCCGAAGCCCAGGAGCCGCGGCCGATCAGCTGAGACCCGCCCGGCCGACGCTCCCCGCGCCGCCCGGCCCCCCGGAACGCGGGCCCCGGCCCCGGGGGGCGGAGAGGGCGGGAGCAGCGAAGCTCCCTGACTGGGGGCCCTCGGCTGCCTTTGCGTCGTCCCCTGAGCCGGGGCTCCGCGTTGCGGGACGATCCCCCTTACCCCCCCAGCTACTCCCCAGTAGCAGAGGAGGGACTCCGGGGGATGGGCCCCCTGACGTTGCCCTTCCACACGAAGAACCCACTGCCCGGGAGGAAAACAGCTGCGACAGGCCCAGGAGCTGGAAAGGTGCTCTGCGGCCCGCCGCTGCCGCCGCCGCTGCTGGGGAGGGGTGTTGTTTCCCTCACACAGGAGGATCCGCTGAAGCAGCCGCCGCCATTTTGAACCCGTCAGATTCTCACATACACACAGCTCCTCCGGGCTTACTGCGCAGGCGCCCTCTCTTCACCACCACCCCCTCCTCCCATTGCCTCTCCACCCCCACCTCCTTCAAGCCTCCCTACGCGTCTTACCGCTCTCCGGGACACACGTGAACGCGCACGCGTCACTCCCCTCTAACGCGGACACACTGCCGGAGCGCGCACGCGCGGATGCGTCGGCCTCGAATCGCCCGCGCCCCGCGACGCCGACGCGGTTCCCCGCCCTCCCCCCTCGCGTCAGCCCGCACGCCCTCTGGCCGGCCTACCGCCCCCGCTCCCTGCCCGCCTCCTTTCAGGTCTCTCGCTAGGCCGGATGCTGGCGCCTGCGCGCAAGTCGCGAGCCTCCTCCGCGCGCTCTCTCCCCCACACTCTCAACACACGCACACACAGATACAGACGCACACACAGACACACACCGGCGCGCGCGCGCACACACGCGCACACACATACACACACACACAAGCACAGAGAACTTCGCCTGTGACCCCGCCCATCGCCGGCCAGCTGCGCCAGCCGCCCCCCCCACTACTCTAGGGAGGGTTGTGACCCCCGACCCCCACAAAACACAACACCCCACCCCAGGCAGTAGGAAGCATCTCCCCATGCCCTATAGCCGCCTCTGCTAGGTGGTCAAACAGTCACACAAATGAGGGCCAGGCGGCCTGGGTCAGGGCAGCCGTTGGCCGCCTCAACGCGGGGTCCCCCGGGGTCATGCCATAGCAGTGGGCCAGACCAGGGCGCTGCGCTCGGGCCTTCTCAGACCCAGGGGGTGCATAAAAAGCAGCGCACTCCCGCCGGGCGCCCTCTCTCACGCGCCGGCCGGTGGGCCAAGGCCCACCTGCTCGCCATCCCGGAGTAGGCCCCTGCGCCCCCGCTGCAGGGCCTGGCCGCCCTTAGCACGGGGGGGCTCCTCTGTGCAGCGAACCGGTTTCGCCTCACCCACTCCTCGCCGCTCCAAAGGGGCAGGAATCGGTAGTAGTAGCATGTCTATCCTGGGCTCTGTTCCCTCAGGGGAGCTCCAGACGCTTGACAAGGGAGTCCACAGGTGCTGTGCGCGAGAGTGGGATCCACGACGGCTCAGGGGTGGCAGCGGCTAGCGCACCCACTGCGGGCCGCAGGCTCCCAGGGAGGTGGCCCAGGAAGCCCCTGCTGTTGGCCACGCTCAGGTTTCCGTAGCGCCGGTGCCCTCGGCGGCCCGGGTGGGACGTGACCCCGCCCCCGGCGAGTCGGGGCACCCCCCCTACGGAGAGGGGCGCGGGCCGCCCCTAACCCCAGGGCCGCAGCTTGCGAGGGAGGCCCAGCCGGGAAAATGTCTCCAGTCTGTGTGCGCAGCTTCGCGCGAGGGTCAGCGATGGGGCAGCGGCGGCCCAAGCTTCTCGGCCCTGCCTACGAACCGGCTCCCGCGGCTCGACAGCTGCCCGACGGGCAAGCAGGCTCCGGACGTCGACGGAGCCCAGCCAGAGGTAACAGCAATGCCATGCGAGCAGCCCAACTGCGCTCAGGGCAGTTCCCCAGCCAATCTCGTGCTTTGAGGCCCGTTTAAATTGTAAATCCCACAAAGGACGGTGGCCTGGACGCTACACATCCAAGTGCTTGAGGTTGGCACTTTTCCCTTGCTGACTGTTGTCACATCTTTTTCTCCCTGCCTTGGTTTCCAACTCTTCAGCTTGATTCTGAAGAGTCTGGATTGGAAGAAGAAGACCACCGTGGTATAGCTATCAAACAACGTTCATAAACAGCCTTCTAGGTCTTTTAGGAAGACATTAGTGATTGACAGTTGGAAAAAATGATACTTTCGTTTGCTATCACAGTTTGAACTGGGGTAAAGACACTCCTTAAACCCAAAGTATTATTTAATACAGCAAAAAGTTTTGCTAAAGCACACAGGATTTTTACATTCTCTGCTGCTTTTCACATCTTTAGTAGACAAGAGAAAGAGCTTTGTGTTCCTAAATTCGTTTTAAAACTAAACAATTGGAATATAAGATTAAACGTGTGCATATTACTGGAATAGAGGTTCACAGTTCTGCAACTGCCAACAGAAACATCCTCCAACAGCATGATTGGTTTATGTGGTCTCATCATCTTACAGCCAGTCACTGAGCAAAGTCACTTTATTCTGATACCAGTTGCTTTTCAGACGTTTTAAATCATTGCTTTAAAGAGATAATGTTGGGAACTTTGCCAGATTTAAGGCCTCTTTTGGTGTTCCAGGCTGTAGTAAAATATGTTTTAAACTAGTAGTCTTACCCATGCATGGTGACTCACACTTGGAGGTGATCCGAGGACTCCACAGAGGCTGAGGCAGGCAGATTCTCATAAATTAAAAGCCACCCTGTGCTAGATAGTGAGTACCAGGTCAACTTGGCCTTCAGAGTGCAACCATGTCTCCAAAAAAGGCAGTAGTCTGACATCCAATGCCACGTGTGACCCCAAAGACATCTGGCTTTCTGTACTTACAAAACAAATACTTTAACTTGTTTTAAAGAAAATTTAGCCTCTTTCAGACTAGTCGAGTATTGGGACTCATTGTTATTTGCAAAATAAACAGCTTTATTTAGTTCTCTTTATCCAGAAAACACTTGTGGGAAGTGTGGGGGTGGACACAAAAGGCCTCACAAGGTACATAAACCTGTAATTCCCACACCGGCAAGGGACTGATGCAGAAGCAGCGCAGAGTGAGTTCAAGACCAACATGGGTTGTTTAGCAAGACCCTGCCTCAGAAGAAGGTAGGATCTTTAGCTGTAACTCAACTTTATCTCACCCTTGTAGGGACCATACATAAGTTTAATTCAGAACCAAGAATTAAAGGAAAAAAAAACAAACAAACAAGGAAGGCTCCAGAACAAATTCAACCCGTAGTATTTATTTTGAACAGGACAGCAAATGGAACAAGGTTTGTCAAGCTGTATCCCAGTTCTTTCCAGTTGAAAACCATTTGCTAACTACACCGCAGTAGGGGAACTAACTGACTAAACAAATGTTCCCAGTGCTGTCTGTACGGGCTGGTGTGGTGACCATACCAAAGCAGATGGCTCATCATGGTACCCTAAATCACAGTGGCTCTGAGGGGTAGGGGCAGATCTGTGAAGACTACTGTTTTGCCTTTAAAGAACCATTCCAGAAAGTCTAGAACTGGGGCAATTCCCCAAGAAGGCCACTAGACCTTTGAACTATGGAACTAAAGGGAGAGGAGATAAGTGGTTTATGAGAAGGAAGAAAAAAAAATCCTAGAAGCCTTGATAAAATAGTCCCTACCTGGAATAATCTGGTGTCTTAATCTTAATGTAAATTCATTTCAGCTTTTTTTGTTTAAAGACTTATTCATTTATTATATATAAGTACACTGGAGCTTTCCTCAGACACACCAGAAGAGGGCATCGGATCTCTTTACAGATGGTTGTGAGCCACCGTGTGGTTGCTGGGAATTGAACTCAGGACCTCTGGAAGAGCAGTCGGTGCACTTAACCGCTGAGCCATCTCTCCAGCCCCTCATTTCAGTTTTTTATGCATATGTGTTCCATTGTCTGTGTCAGCATGCCCTCATAGGAAGTACATACATACACAGATATGTGAGTCCATGTACAGAGGCAAGGTGTATATAGGCTGGAGGACAACCCTGGGTATCATTCCTCAGGGACTGTCTACCTTTTTCTTTTAGAGACAAAGTCTCCCTCTGACCTGGAACTCCCAAGTAGGTGAGTTGGCTGGCTGGCCAGGAAACTCTAAGGAAATATTTGTCTATGCCTTTCCTCCACAAAGACTGTAAGTATTCTATGAGCACCCATCTCCTTTTACATGAATTCTGGGCTTGAACTCAGGCAGTCACTTTACCAACTGGGCCGTTTTACCAGCCCCAGTATCTTTCTTTGTTGGTGGTGGTTTGTTCTTGTTTTTTGACCTAGAATTTCTCTGGATGTCCTGAAACTTTGTAAACCAGGCTGGCCTTGAATTCACAGAGATCTGTTGTCTTAGTCAGGGTTCTCTAGAGTTACGGAACTTATGGATAGTTTCTATATAGTCAGGGAATTTATTGGAATGATTTATAGTCTGCTGTCCAACTAACCCACCAATGGGCAGGTATGAATGAAGTTCAAGAATCCAGAAGTTGCTCTGTCCCACAAGGCTCAGTGTTTTAGCCAGTCTTCTGTATAAGCTGGACTCCTGAAGAAATAGGAGCCAAAAGATATGCTGGCAAGTAAGTGCAAGCAGGTAAAATAGAATGAACCCTTCCTTTTCCCATTGTCCTTATGTAGGCCTCCAGCAGAAGGTATGGACAACATTAAAGCTGTGTATCACCATGCCTGGACCTAAACTTTTCTTATGTGGAGCTTGCTCTGTCCTAGACTGGCCTTGAACTCAGGGATCTATTTGCCTCTATTTCCTGTACCACTTTGCCTGAACCTAAGCTTTTCATGGCTACTAAACCTCAATATCTGGATCAAAAGTACATGTCATCCCATGTGAAGATCCAAATCAAAAGCCTGCGTCAAGATCACAGACAGGTGTGCACTCCATTTCTGAATTATAGCTCATTCAATTCCTATAGTCAACTTGACAACCAGGAATAGCCATCACACCTGCCTACCTCTTCCTCACCAAGTGCTGAAACTAAAGGCAATGCTACCATACCCAGCTTCCATCTTTCTTTCTCTTTGGTTTTTTGTTTTGTTTTGTTTTTTGTTTATTTATTTGTTTTTCATTTGAGACAAGGTCTCACTTGTGCAGTTCTGGATGGTCAAGAAGTTGCCGTGTTGTAGGCCAAGGAGGCCTACAATCAGATGCCTGCCTGTGTCTGCCTCTGACATTGGTATCACAGGCGGGCATCACCAGTTTTGTTCTCACAAAAGTAACACACAAGACATGCTGGTCAGAGCACGTACTGCTCTTATAGAGGACATGAGTTTGGTTCCCAGCAGTGATGTTGGCTGGCTCGTAACAACTACAGCTTCAGGGGATCTTCAGACAACTACTTTGGTTTCTACCAGTAACTGCACTCATATACATATACTGTCCCCCACCCCAGCACACACAGGCATCCAGGGAATTTTTTTTTTTTTTAGTGTCTTTTTTTTTAAATTTTTTTTTTTTAAGATTTATTTATTCATTTTGCATGAGTACACTGTAGCTGCCTTCAGACACACCAGAAGAGGGCATCAGACCCCATTACAGATGGTTGTGAGCCACCATGTGGTTGCTGGGATTTGAACTCAGGACCTCTGGAAAAGCAGTCGGTGCTCTTAACCACTGAGCCATCTCTCCAGCCCGTGTCTTTTTTTTTTATTCATTTATTATATATGAGTACAGTGTAGCTGTCTTCAGACACACCAGAAGAGGGCATCAGATCTCATTACAGATGGTTGTGAGCCTCCATGTGGTTGCTGGGATTTGAACTCAGGACCTCTGGAAGAGCAGTCAATGCTCTTAACCACTGAGCCATCTCTCCAGCCCATCCAGGGAATTTTTAAACATTTTTTTAAAGGTTTTTGTTTTTAAAGATCTATTTATTTACTGTGCATACAGTGTTCTGCCTCCTGTATGCCTGTGGGTCAGGAGAGGGCACCAGATCCCATTACAGATGGTTGTGAGTCACCATGTGGTTGCTGGGATTTGAACTCAGGACCTCTGAAGAACAGTCAGTGCTCTTAACTGCTGAGCCATCTCTCCAGCCCTTAAAAAGGTTTTTTAAAAAAGTATCCAGATCATTCACTTTCTTTGTGTATTTGGGGCAATGGAGGATGAAACAAAAGCTTTATTTATTTATTTATTTATTTATTTATTTATTTATTTTGTTCTTTTTTTCGGAGCTGGGGACCGAACCCAGGGCCTTGCGCTTCCTAGGCAAGCGCTCTACCACTGAGCTAAATCCCCAACCCCAAAAAGCTTTATTTTTAACCGCATTAAACTATTCCCAATTTTTTTTAAAATGTTAAAGAGGAAATAAGAATGTCACTAAAACCGCAGATCTGAACCAGACCAAGAACATAGTCTTGAGGATTTCCCAGAAGGCAGCCTGGGAATCATCTGTGGCTCAATAGCTCTGAAATCAGAGACAGCATGGCCTCCTGCTGGTTTCCAATACTCCTTCCTAAGGAGCTCTTCAAGGTTTCAGGTGTGAAGTGAATAACCTCTTGGTGTCTGTGACATAGTAACCAATGCAAATGATTGCTCTCTCTCAGTAAGAGGCTCACTGTGTCACCAAAGCTAGCTCCTAAGTCCTGGATTCAAAGGTCTTCCTGTCTCAGCTTCCTGAGCAACTAGGATAACAAGCGTGTGCTTAAAAAAATTAGACTGCATTTATTTGTGTATGCCAAGGCATACATATGGAGACCAAAGGACAACCTGTGGAAGAGAATTCTCTTCTTTCCCACCATGTGGGTCCCAAGGATATAACTCAGGTTGTCAAGCTTGACAGCAAATACTTTTATCCACTTGGCCATCTGGTAGGTGCTATATTTCTGACATCTAAATTTAAGAATAGGCTAGAAAGTGTTGGCAGATTACTTGCCTAGTAAGAACCAAGTTCAAGATTCCGTACTAGCACTTCATAGAACAAGGCTTGATATAGCACAACTATAATCCCAGCACACAGAGGTAGAAGCAGGAGGATTAGACGTTCAGGGTTGCATTGCCTGTATCTAGGCAGCCTAGGCCACATGAGGCCTTATCTCCAAAAAACAGCTTCGAGTAAAGAAAGATGCTTGGTATTTTTTTTTTTTTTTTTTTTTTTTTTTTGGAGCTGGGGACCGAACCCAGGGCCTTCGTTTGCTAGGCAAGCGCTCTACCACTGAGCTAAATCCCCAACCCCAGATGCTTGGTATTTAAGCAAATGAAGAGAGTTCACATGATGCAAAAGTCTTCTAGAGCTCAGGGTGTGACTTATTTATAGGAGCTCTGTTCAGTCAGAGTAGTCTCTCCTTCCCACTCTGTGTCTGGTCTCCATTTCTTCTCTCCCCTTCCATCCTTCTCTCCATCACTCTGTGCTATCCCTGCCTTCTGTGTTCTTTCTTACTTTCTTACTTCATCTGACATGCCTCTGTGCCTACTCTCTTTTGCTGTCTGGTGCACTCAAATAAATCTTATTTAGATTCCTTACTTAGTGAGCATCTCCCTCTATCTTGTTCTGTGAGACAAGCTGTTTGTGGAGGTGAACTAAGCTACAAGGGTATCATTCAAAAGCATCTGAAATCAGTATTACTATTAACACTAAGAATAAAAACTGCATGTAAGATGATCATGACATAAAGGAATGATGAGTAATTTTCTTTTGCATTTGGAAAAAGAATCTAAATGGATCGGGGAGGGAAAAAAGCCAAAAATGCCCTGTAAATTCTTCTGTCATTGAACATGGATGACACATTGCAGCGGTTTGAATGAGATTGGTCCCCATGAGCTCATATAGTTGCATGCTTAGTTCCCAGTTGGTAAAGTGAGAAGGAATTAATCCATTATCATCTTGGTGGAAAGCACAGCCATGGCAACAGACCAGGCATTGTGCTATGGAGTAGCTGAGAGCTACATCCTTATCATCAGGCAGAGAGAGGGATGCTGAGCTTGCTGTGGGCTTTTAAAGCCTCAACACCTACTCGTAGTGACACATCTCTTCCAGTAAGGCCACACAAAACTCATAAATTAGGTGGAATGTAGTTGGCCATTTCCCTGAGATGAGCTTTCCCTAAACCAGTACTTCTCTACTACCGTCTTCTAGCGTTTGGCTTTTTCCACAGACTAGCCTCTCTTGGGTAGTGGGTTGACTATGGCTGTTGCGGTAGCTGGGACAGCATGTGATCTACATGTTATTCCTACAGTCTTCGTATTGTTAGGCTACCCCTGTGTACCATTTCTAAAAGAATTGCTACCCTGCCACAGACCAGAACTGAGAAATTCCCGTTTCAACCATACCCCTAAAGGCTACTTTCACAAGTACTTATCTGTATCTAGAACCTCCTAGCAGATCAGGCCATTGTTTACCTTCTTCAAGGACACATACTCTCCTCAGCTTCTGCTAACACTACTTCAGCTGCTTTTGGAGAAATGCCTACCAGTTTTGTGTTTTTAACTTCCTGACTCAACCTTAGTTCTCTTGAGTAAAACAGATACTAATGCTTGTCCATTTCCTTTTAGTATCATTGTAGAGTCAGGAGAAAAACACGTGGGGTTGGGGATTTAGCTCAGTGGTAGAGCGCTTGCCTAGCAACCACAAGGCCCTGAGTTCGGTCCCCAGCTCCGGGAAAAAAAAAAAAAAAGGAGACAAACACGTGACTGTCCCTTGGAATCTGAGACACAACATATTTAAAAGTATTGCCTTTTTTCCTTTAAAGATTTTTATTTATTTTATGTATGTGAGTACACTGTATGTAGAGTGAGTACACTGTAGCTGTCTTCAGACACACCAGAAGAGGGCATCAGATTCCATTACAGATGGTTGTGAGCCACCATGTGGTTGCTGGGATTTGAACCCAGGACCTCTGGAAGAGCAGTTGGAGCTCTTAACCACTAAGCCATCACTCCAGCCCAAATGTGTAGCCCAGGCTGACCTCAAACTTGTGATCCTCCTGCCTCTGCCTCCTTCAGCAAATCCTACCAGCATGCGCCACCATAACTGGCCCTTTCTTTTTTTTTTTTTTTTTTGAGCTGGATAGCAATGCTAGGGATCTTTTTTTTTTTTTAAGATTTATTCATTTATTATATATAAGTGCACTGTAGCTGTCTTCAGATACACCAGAAGAGGGCATCGAATCTCTTTACGGATCTCTTTACAGATGGTTGTGAGCCACCATGTGGTTGCTGGGAATTGAACTCAGGACCTCTAGAAGAGTAGTTGGGTGCTCTTAACCGCTGAGCCATCTCTCCAGCCCAATGCTAGGGATCTTAACAAACTATATTATTTACTTATTTATTTATTTAAGGGAGAAATGCAATTTACCAAGAAGACAACTATATCTAAAATTAAGGCCAAATCAGAACATGAACTCCAAGATGTGATATATGAACTCACATATAATTTCAAGAATTATATGTAACATGAAAATCTCACCTGAAACACAGATTTGCAATCTCTCCAGAGAGTGGGAAAGACAGTCTGAGCTAGAAAGTGAAGTCTTTTTTTTTTTTTTTTTTTTTGAAAGTGAAGTCTTAAAACATTTCAGAGTTGGAATATTTAGCAATCAATTGTGTGTGTGGGGGGGGTGATTTAAAGTTTATATACCTCAAATATTATGAATATTAATGAAGAGGTATTTGGGGGAATTACCATAGAGATATTAAATTTGTATTACCACAACAAAAGCCATGCTCTGGGCTTGGAGTGGAACTCAGCTGGTAAGAGTGCTTATCTGGCATGCACAAAGCCAAGCCCTGTGTTCCAACATGAAACCTGGTGTAGCAGTAGCACATGCCTATAATCTCGGCACTCAGGACAGAAAGGCAAGAAATCCAAGGTCATCCTCAACTATGTATTGAGTTTGAGATTAGACTAGGGTATATAATGCCCTATCTCAAAAAAAAAAAAAAAATCAAGTGGCAGTACATGCCTTTAATCCCAGCAGAAGCAGGGAAGATCTCTGTGAGTTTGGAGGTCAGCCTGGTCTACAGAGCAAGTTCTAGGATAGCTTGTCTCAAAAAGTAAAAACAAAAACAAAACAAAAAACCAAGGCTGGGTATAGTCATGAATACCTTTAAATCCCAGTACTAAAGAGGCAGAAGCAGGTGAATTTCTGAGGTTCAAGGCCAGCCTGGTCTACATAGCTGGTTACAGACCAATCAGGGCTACATAATGGGACCCTATTTCAAACAAAATAGCAAAAGCTGTACTCTGAGGGACTGGGGTATATCTTAGCAGTAGAATGCCAGTAGCATATTTGAGGTACTGCATAAACTGGCTGTGGTGGCTCACACCTATAATAGCAGGAAGATCTTTTTTTTTTTTTTTTTTTTTTGGTTCTTTTTTGAGACTGGGGACCCGAACCCAGGGCCTTGCGCTTCCTAGGTAAGCGCTCTACCACTGAGCTAAATCCCCAGCCCCTAGCAGGAAGATCTTAAATCCAAGGCCATCCTCCTTCACAGACCAGTTTGAGGCCAGCCTGAGTCACATAAAATTCTATTTTAAAAACCAGAAACGGGGGTTTAGCTTAGTGGTAAAGCACTAAGCTTTACCTAGCAAGCATAAGGCCCTGGGTTCGGTCGTCTGTTGGCACAAGCCTTTAATCCTAGAACACAGGGAGCAGAGGCAGTCAAATCTCTGGGAATATGAAGCCAACCTGGTCAATCAGGGCTACACAGAGAAACTCTTGTCTCACAAACAAACAAACAAATCGAACCAACAAAGCTGAGTCAAGCCTGGCCCCAGTCTTGCAGGCCTGAGGTCTTGGGGTTAATCCCTGGTTTGCAGAAGGCAGAAGGGCTGAGAGTAGAGGCTTAAAGATTGACTTCTGAAAACTAGACCAGGAAAAAAGCTGAGTTAGAACGACAACGAGGAACTTAGCCTGGGGCTGAAGAGATGGTTTAGTGGCTAAGGACCCAGATTAGATTACCAGCAGCCACATGGTGGCTAACAACCGTCCTTAAATACAATTCTGACCTCTTAGGGCACAGGCAAGCAGGTGGTGCACGGACATTTGCTTATCCCCTCCCATGAAAAAGCAAAAGCGGCAGCCTGTCTGAGGCACTGCACTTGGCACTTGGTTGCAAGATGACCGTTATGAGACATAAGGGATATATGGTCAAGGGAGCAAGTCAAGTGACCAAAGAAATCAGCCTCACAACTGAGATCTTTGGAAAAAGAGTGGGTCCAATAATTGTGTGTACACATTAGGTGTAAACCAGACTGGGTAGGTGACAGACACCAGGTCTTCATTGGATATACACATAGTCTACATTGGGAACCGTTGAAGGCACAGTGGTGGGAGGGGCCAGCACTGCTGTGGTGGAAACACAGCTAGTCAGAGGTGCCATAGTGTGGAATGCTTGGTCTGAACTGCAAACTGTGGCTATGGGGAAGACAATAGGAGAAAGTCCTGTCCTTGGTGTGCTCTGGGCTCAGCTGGTCAGTGACAGGCTAGAGCTGGCCCTGCAGAGGGAAGGGAAGAGGAGCCTATCCTAAAGAAACACTCAACACACAAGTAGGAATCTTTGACAATGGAGGGGCTTAAACACTGCCCTTCAGACACTGCAGTGTAATACAGTCCTAGAGACACACAGCATATTGTTCACCTTCCTGCACCATGTGCTAGGAACATCACCTAAACATTCCTGAAGATTTCAGTTTTGTCAAAATAGGGATAGGAATTTCTTCTCACAGGTATTTGTTAGGAGAACTAAAGGGTTAATAGTCCCTGTATTCAGATGGTTCTTGAAGTGAAACTTCACAAGTTGGTAAAAATAAAACTGATCTTAGTTAACTCCGGCAAACTACAACAAATGGTTAGGTCTGTAAATCTTTGGAGAAAAGCGACAATTTATCTGAAACACTTGGAGTTGAAACTGGATGACAAAAAGAAATATTCTAGGTAGAGAAAAGACATACACCCAAAAAGCAACAGGCTGTGCAGTGGGAGTCACGTGGTGAGAGTGAATAGTCCTGTGAGCTGCAGTGTGGCCTGGCCAATTCACATGTGGCCTGAAACTGGCTAAGAGTACCGCCAAGACGGAACAACCTGTGTTCTTAGAGCCAAGGAAATGACAAAGACAAGTTTAAGTCTCAGAACTCCCATACAAAAGCAGAATGCTAGCAAGAAAGGTCTTCTGTTCTTTCCCCAGGAAAGCAAGAAGGTAGCCCCACACAGAAGAGTAAGAGGAGAAGGGAGAAATAGGAGCCTGGTACAGACCAGTGCCAGGAGGATCGCTGAGCTCAGGCGCTTGGGGTCAGCCTAGGCAATATGGTACGATCCCTCCCTTTAGGAAGAGAGACAAGAGAGGTAAAGGAAGAGGACGCAACAGGATTTGTCCACACATTCCAGTATAGAATGTGAAGAGGGAGGGTGACTGCTTCTACCCAAAGGACAGGGACACATCTGCATATCTGAAGGACTCTGAAACGCATGCTGGTTTTACAAGGATCTGTGATAGAGCAGGAGCTTGGAGACATCATTGTAGGTGCCCTGTAACTGCTTGAGGAGTTAACTGACATACACGATGACCACCAACTTAAGAGGAGCCTGCGAGCAGGCTAAGAAGAAATGACCAGAGAGGCCGGAGAGACAGAAATACCGTGAAGACAGTATGAGGAAGAGAAGAGTCAGGGTAGCTAAACCAGGACCAAGTCCGGGTGTGACTATTGTGACATCACTTGTGAAATCTGCCAGGAAACTGGAGGAAGAGGGTGTGGTGAGTAGGGTCTGGTGTCAAATACCTTTAGTCCCAGCACTCTAGAGGCAGAGGCAGAGGCAGAGGCAGAGGCAGGTGGATCTCTGAGTTCAAAGTCAGCTTGGTCTATATAACTAGTTCCAGGACAGCCAGAGTTAATTAGGCCCTGTCTCAATAGAAGTGAAGAGGAAGAAGGTCATTGGTGTGGGGGATGAGGGAATGCAGCAGCAGCAGCATGAAGAGTATGGTTGGGAAGAGCAGAGGGAAGAAAAGTATGTTTGAGAAGAGAGAAGAACCTAGGGTCAGGGATAGAGCAGGAGCGATTCACTGCTGCAGCATACGGAAGAGTTGGTGGCCAAGAGTAGCATCAGCTAAGAATGGACAAATTGTCCTAGCTTGGGAGGGGGTTGCATGGCTAGCATAGGAAATTCATTTTGCAGATAATGACATAGGAGACTGAGGGAGTTTATACTTGAAAGCCTCTGTCCAGAATATTCACTCCTAGATCAGTGTCCCTAGTAAGGGAGAAGACTAACTGATTCTTTTCCCCCTGTTCTGCCATGAAGAGACAAAAGATGAAGACCTTTGTCAAGTGCTGCCATATTGATCTTGAACTTCGACTTACCAGAGCCAGGAGTAAATAACTTCCTGCTCTCTATAACCCAACATGAAGAGACTGAGATAGAAAGAGCATTTTGGGGCTGGAGAGATGGCTCAGCGGCTAAGAGCACTGATTGTTCTTCCAGAGGTCCTGAGTTCAATTCCCAGCAACCACATGATGGCTCACAACCATCTGTAATGGGATCTGGTGACCTTTTCTGGTGTGTATGAAGACAGCTACAGTGTACTCATATAAATAAAAATTAATTTAAAAAAAAAAGAGAGAGTGTTTCCTTTTGTTTTGTTTTTCTTTTGTGTGTGTATGTGTTGTTTTGTTTTTCAAGACAAGATTTCTCTTTGTTGTCCTGACCATCTTGGAACTTGCTCTGTAGACAAGATCTACCCTACCAAGCCCTGGGATTAAAGGTATGAACCACCACACCCAGTTGAGAATGCCATTCTATTTTTTTGTTTTTTAAATTCCTTGTATATACCCAAGTGTGGGTGCACCATGTACCTGTAGGTATCCTGAGGAGGTCAGAAGAAAGCTTCGGGTCTTCTGGAACTGTAGTTCATCCAGTTGTGAGTACTGGAAATCAAATCAAGATTTCTGCAAGAGCAGTATACTAACTGCTGAGCCATTTCTAGCCCTGGCAATTCTACAGCTCTGCCATCAACACTCTTGTGACTTCCTACTTTCTCTCCATTGTATGTGGATTCTCCATTGAAGTGAAAGGCATGGGTAGGTTTGAAACAGTGTAAGGGGTCACAGCAAACTGCCTTACTGTCTCTTATGCTTATGTCACAGGTACTGGAAGACTTGGACAGGAGCGTGCACAGCCCAAGAAGGACCTCAAACAGGAAGGAGATCTCTATTCAAAGTAGGATTCCCTAGCTCATAGTAACTTGAAAATAAGAATTTTACCTCCTCAGGAAGAATCTGTACTTTTTTGCCCATAGGATTTCTATATAATCTGGTTTTCACCCCAGAGTTACAGCTAGTTGTAAGCCTCCATTAGGGTGCTGAAAATTGAATCTGGTTCTCTGGAAAAGCAGCCAGTACCCTTAACTGCTAAACCATCTCCCCAGCCCTCCTTGTTTTTCAAAGGCTCCTATGTCCCATACCAAGTATTTGCATCTAAGCAATGCTGGCCAGTTGGAACTTTGGAAGGCTGTTGGAAAGGGGCAAGCAATAGGAATAAAGATAGAGGGGAAAAAAGATTGAGAAGGAGCTAGTGGTGAGTTGAAGCTCAGGTTGGGAACAGATTGGTCACTGATGGCCTCCACAGTCTCTAGAAGGGATAGTATTGTAAACTGAAGTCAAGAAGTGGGAAAAGTGACTATCTTGGTCCAGTGCTGGCCACCTGGCAGGCCTTGGCTGGGCTGGAAGAGGTGGTAATGAACAGGGTTGAAAGATAGTGTTGAAGAGATGAGAAGAACCTACAAGTGAGACAGAAACTCACGGTGGGCACAGGAGGACAGAGGTATGGAAGGTGGTAACTTAGTATTAGCTTTGACCTGTGATCCAAAGAAAAGGATAGGGCTGAAGAAATGGCTCAGCTGTTAAAAGCACTGGCTCCTCTTCCAGAATTTTCAGATTACTTTCCCAGTACCCATGTGGTAGCTCACAACTTTATAACTTCAGACTCAGGGAATCCAACACCCTTTCCTGGCCTCCAGGGGCATCAGGCACACACATGGTGCTCAGACAGACTGACACTCGAGCAATTTCAGAGGTGCCCAGTCTCTCTCTTGGAAATGTACCCAAGATGATCCCAGGAGAACTTAGAGTTACCGCCCTCTGGATGTTAGGAAGCCAGCTCCTTCTGGCTTTCCTGGGACAGCCTGTGTGACTTTGTTTTGACTTAGCAGCCTCTTCTTTCTGGCCACTAAAACTCCCAAGTAGGTGAGCTGAAAGGAAGTACAGAAAACATTGATCCTACCCACTTAATCCTACTAAGCCGTTAGCTGTGGAACTACACAGGTCCCTGGCTAGAAAGGTCCCTGCCTATGCCAACTCTGGTGTTCCTACCACAACCACTACCAACCATTACCACCACTGTTGCTGTAGTTTTCCCCATTTTCCACATTTCAGAGACTGAGGAAATGCTGAGAGGTTACCAAGGGCCCAAGACCATGTAGCTTTCTTTTTTTTTTTTTTTTTCTCCTTTTTTTTTTTTTTTTTTTTCCGGAGCTGGGGACCGAACCCAGGGCCTTGCGCTTCCCTAGGCAAGCGCTCTACCACTGAGCTAAATCCCCCAACCCCGACCATGTAGCTTTCTTAAGGAAGAACCAGCGTTTGAGCCCAAGTAGTGTGGTTCCCAGGCCTGTGCTCCCTAGAATTTAAAACCACAATTGCATTGGGGATTCAGCTTGTAGACTAGTGTTTATCTTATATAAATAAAGTCTGGGATTAGGTCCTCAGAGCTGTATAATAGACACTGGGCACCATAGCCAGGCTCAGTAGCACACACACACACCTTTAACCCCAGCAGTAGGGAAGCAGAGACCAGCTTGGTCTGCAGAGTGAGTTATAGGACAAACAGCCAGAGCTACACAGAGAAACCCTGTCTTGAAAAATAAAAAAATAAATAAAATAAAAAATATAAGAAAAAAGATTTCTATATCTGAAAAACACTGAGACAAGGGTATCAGACTGGTGAGGTGGCTCTGTAGACAAAGGTGCCTGCTACCAAGCCTGATGACCTGAGTTCAATCCCGGGCCCACATAATAGAAGGGGAGAACTGTCTGGTTTTCTCTACACATGCATCTGCATGCCTCTCCACCAAAAATAACTAAAAAACAGCTGGGTTGGTGGCATATTCCTGTAATTCAGCACTTAGGAGACAGAGGCAGGAGGCTAAATTAAGGGTCATCATCAACTACATAGAAATGTAAGGCCAGGGGTTGGGGATTTAGCTCAGTGGTAGAGGGCTTGCCTAGCAAGCGAAAGGCCCTGGGTTGGGTCCCCAGCTCCAAAAAAAAAAAAAAAAAAAAAAAGAAAGAAAAAAAAAAAAGAAATGTAAGGCCATCCTGGAGTTCATGAGACGCTGTTTCAAAAAGAAAAACAAAAACAAAAACAGTTCAGAGTGGTACTTGCGTTATATGACTTTTCCTAAGATGTTCTCATCTATTGAGATCATAGTGAAACAAACCAGAGAAACAGTTCCATCCAAGTGTGGCTTAGTGATGAGGAGACTGAGGGACTCAAAGGCAGCTGCATCACTGAGAGACCCATTCCCCCAGAATGGGTAACAATGCACCCCTGGAGCTGCTTGCACAGTTCAATGTAAAAGCTGGGCATGGTGGCACAGGCCTTTAGCTCTTGGAGGCAGAGGCAGGTGGATCTCTAAGATTAAGGCCAGCCTGGTCTACAGATCAAATTCCAGAACAGAGCACACAAAAACTCTGTCTCAAAAGCCAAACAAACAAAAACTTGGGACAGTAAGAAGGCTCAGTGGATAAAGATGCCTACTGCCAAGCCTGCTTACCTGAGTTTCATGTTTGATACCAGAACTGACAACCTCAAGTTGTCCTTTGATCTTCACACAGGTTCTGTGTCCTATGTGCGAATGCCTGTGCATATATGCGTGCTATACCATAGCACATACGTGTGTGCTAAACCATAGCACATATGTAGAAGTCAGAGAACAACTTGGTTCTCTTGGTCCACTCTGTGGCTTTCTGGGGATGGAAGTCAGTTTGTCTGGCTGAGCTAGCTATCTCACATGTTTTCTAGTAAGCTTTTAATACCTGTCATAATTATTTCAGATAATGACAGGACTTGATAAGAGGACCACTTCTCTTGGAAGGCCTTGGGGACAGCTGTGCTAGCAGCTCAGAAAACCAGGGCTCTATCCAGACTGTAGAGCCATGCAGGACAGTGCCCCAGGGCTCCAAATTAAGCTCTTTGGAGTAAAGTGCTCTGTTTTGAAATCCGGGGTGTTTACTAAATTAGACAGACTCCTGTTAATCCAGGAGAAAGGAGCCAGGCTGGAGAGTGGGTGACTGAGTCCCTGGGGCTGTTTACATCTCTATTATTTGTTTATGTCTCTGTGAATCTGCCCCTACCCTACCTTCCCGTAGGTAGCAACCTCCTCCAGGATTACACTTCCTGAAAGGGTGTGACTTGCTTAGTCCTGTTGACTGTGGGGAACTGGGAAGGACAATCATATAGCCACTAGGCATTTAGTGTTTGTTTTTTATTGGTTTCTGGGATCTTAGGTTGTTTGGGCTTTTCGTTTTGTTTTGTTTTTGTGTGTTTTGTTTCAGACCAGAGTAGGTTCATACAAATCAAAGACTATCTCTGCCTCTCCAATTCCGGAATTAAAGGCCTCTGCTACCAAACTCAACACCAAAGTGGTTATTTTTTTTTTTTTTTTTCCGGAGCTGGGGACCGAACCCAGGGCCTTGCGTTTGCTAGGCAAGCGCTCTACCACTGAGCTAAATCCCCAACCCCCAAAGTGGTTATTTTTAAAATTTTAATCGTATTAGTCGGGAGAAATCTATGTAGTAGTCAGAGGAAATCCCTAGGGTTGGTTGGTTCTCTAGGTCTTTTTTCTGCCCTGTTGGTGTTAAAGTTCCTATCCTGGGCTGGGCCTTATGGCTGAGATGCCACACCCATAAGGGAGGACTTCCACAAGAAAATCAGGCGCCTAATTGCTTGCCTAGCATGTTTGAGGACTTAGGTTTTATTCCTAGCACTGAAAAAAAAAAAAGTAAATGCATTATAACTTTAGGACAGTTGTATTCGTTTTGTTGAGTGTGTCTGGGCACACGCTGGGGACGTGCGGAGGCTGGAGCGCAGTTTGTGGGAATCGGTTCTCACCTTCTACTGTGTGAGTCCTGGATCAATTAGGCTTAACAATGAGCATCGTTAGTTGAGTTAGCTTGCCAACCTTGCGGGATAGTTTTGGTTTGTCTTGGTTGGCCTGGAACACACTGTGTAGACCAGTCTACTCGAAAACTCACTGAGATGGAGACCCACCAATCTTTTCCCAGAACTTGTCTCAAATTCTGGCCAAGTAGTGGCCCTCAGCCACTGCTCCCCTCATTTGCACTGACGAATGAGGCTGGTCTGGGTTACCTGGGCTGTCTGAAGCAGCTACATGCAGGTGGAGTTCAGATTGAAATGCAGAGGAACTGAAGGTTTGCGACAGCACCGTGTTCAATGTAGGTTCCTTCTACATTGACCAAATAGGCAACGCACAAGACCACTCTGACCTTGGGTAGTTTTCTTTAGTAAAGTGCAGTAAGCCTCATCCGTCTGGTGACAGCCAGAGGGATAGTACACTACGAAATGCTAGGGCAAATCACAGGCTGGCCTCCTGTAACCAGGCAAGGTCGCTCTTCCTGGGCCCTGCTGCCCTCTACTGGTCAAGATCCAGCTATGATGAGACTCACTGTCCAGAGTCCAAACACCCAGCCTTGGCCAGCCCACATTGCCTTCAATACTGTCCTTCGCCCCTTCGCTCTGTTTTCCTCATCTGTAAAGTGAAGAATTGTAGGTACCAATGGAGGCAGGAGGGCAAAATGTCACTGAGGTTGTCCAGAGAGATACAACTATATACATTTCTTGAGACAAACAGGAACAGGAGTCCCAGAGCAGCCCTGTTGCAGATGTAAGGTCTTTTATTCTGTAGGAAGTACCTTTAATCCACCCTGTTGATATCAGAGGCCAGCTGTGCTGTCGACCGCAGAGCAAATGTCATGTCACATGCCGATCTGCTGATTGTGATCTTGTCCACAAAGCTCTCATGCAGGATTAAAGAGGGACTTGGAGGACAAGGAACACACGCTGCGCTCTGAACTACAGTCCCCATTATAGTCAGCGCTCAGTAACTATCAGTGCCTACCACAGGAAGGAAGGTTAACACCCTCAAGTCCTCTCCTCCCACAGGCTCCTGGAGGGTGAGTGCCCCGCCCTCTCTCTTAGGTTGAGATGAAGGGACCCGCCTTGAACACTCATATGCTTACTCTGGTTTCTGGCTTACAGAGCCAGCAGCATCCCTGCACAAGAAATAATTACTTTCACTTTATATTTCATAACTAGTTAGCAGTGTATACACGTGAATAAGTGAACAAACGCTATTAGCATTAACATATATTTTAATGCATATGGCTGCTATGTGCACCACATGTGTATTTGGTGCCTACAGAGGTCAGAAGAAAGCGTTTAATACTCTGGAACTGGAGTTGCCAATGGTGATGAGCCTCGTTATGGATGCTGGGAATTGAACCTGGGTTCTCTGGAAGAGGAACCAGTGATCTTAACCGCTGAACCATCTCCCTAGCCCCACATTAATTTCTTTAGAGACAGGGGTGTCTCTGTAAGCCAGGCTGATACTGAACTACAGATACTCCTGCCTCAGCCTACCAAGTGCTGGCATTACAGGTATATGCAACCATGCTGTGTTAACTCTTTTTTTTTTTTTTTTTTCTGTTTTTTCAGAGCTGGGGACCGAACCCAGGGCCTTCGGCTTGCTAGGCAAGTGCTCTACCACTGAGCCAAATCCCCAACCCCATGCTGTGTCAACTCTTAATTCAGCCAGTTTTTATTTTCTAAAGTATTATTATCTGCATTTGGGGATAAGGGAACTGACAAATAAAAGCTACAGATAAGTAAGCTGAAGAGAGGCAAGAAGACATTTGCAGTTCAGGTGCTTGATCCCTCACACTGCGAGAGAGAGAGAGAGAGAGAGAGAGAGAGAGAGAGAGAGAGAGAGAGAGAGAGAGAGAGAGCTCGCAGAGAGATGACTCTGGTTAAGAACACATTCTGCGAATCAGGGTTTGGATCTCAGAATCAACCTCTCTCTCTCTCTCTCTCTCTCTCTCTCTCTCTCTCTCTCTCTCTCTCACACACACACACACACACACACACACACACACACACACACACACCTGTGACCCAGCTCCAATACAGGGCAGAGATAAGAGGTTATCTGGAGCTTGCTTTTCCCACTTAGCTGATAAAAATGCAAGCCCCATGTTTCGGCATAGATATTTCCTGAATGGAAGAGACGTCCTAGAGACAGACTCCTGGTGTCGTCTTCTGGCCTCAGGCATGTACATCCAACATATGGACACATGCACATACAAGTGAAAACATCTTTAAAAACACAGGAAAGTCCTGACAACAAAACAGAACAGCACAAGGAAGGCTACACAGTTGGTCCGTGATGCAGCTAGCATTGTTAATGTTTTTGTCATCATTTGTGTGTCCCTCATGTACACGTGAAGAGCGATTGTCTGCTCCTCTGTGTAGGTTCTGGAGATCTGGGGTTGTTAGCCTTGGTGGCAGTGTCTTCACCATCCTTCTGGCTTCTTTTATTTTGAGACAAGGTCTCCAGTTTGCTGCGTAGGTAAGTAGACAAGGCTGGCTTTGAACCTGTGGCAGCCTTCCTGCTTCTGCCTCTCATGGACTAGGATTGCAGTCCTGTCACCATGCTTTGCTCCACAGCCAGGATCACCTAACTAACCTATTCCTCAGAAGCATCTAACTGGAAAATCAACACACGCATCCCCCTGCCGCCACTGTAGAGGCGCGCAGTAGGCCGCTCCAACTTCAGGTCTCACTGTCCTCTGGCTCTTTAGCTTTCAGCTTCAGCATGCCTGCCTGGGCCGGGTGCTAGCTCTAGGATATAAATGGAGGCCAGAGAGCAAGGAGAATGGCCTTCAGTGGCCTGACCGCAGCTCTTACTCTCAGCCTGGGCAAAGGGCTTTATGATTGCGAGTAGGCTCCACCCTCTCCACCCCCAGGGTGCCAGGGAGCGGTCTGTCTTGGAGAAGATGATTTGAGTTCTCCACCCGTGCCCCCTACCGTCCAACAGCGAACCCAAAAGCTGGGCTGAGACGCTGTGGTTCTTGGCAGCCAGGGCTGGCTTCTGGGCAGTGTCCTCCCAGGTTGGGTCACACTGTCAAGCCCCACCTACCCTGCCAGTCTATTGTAAGGAACTGTGGGGATTTTGGAGGGGAGGTAGTGTTTCCACAATTCCCATTCTTCCTGAACCCTGCCCTCACATACAGGGTGCCTGTGTGTGACCGTCTGTGCTTGGAGAGCGAAAGGTAGGCCTGAAGAGTTACTGCCCCCACAGTGAGGCAGTCGCTCACCTCAGGGAGAGGCCACATTCTTCCCTCACTCACTCTCACTATCCCCACCCTACTCACAGTCTACTGTCATACATGGCTTCCCAGTCCAGAAGCCACCAAGTCTCAACTTGTGGTGACTTGTTCCTTGTGTCTGGATGGCTGTAGTTGCCCAACTGGTCTCCTGGCATCTACCTCCACCCTCCCAGACATTCTGCCTTGTCCTACTGCCAGAGCTGTCACCTTAGGGAATTCAGTATGGGAAGAGGCCCAGAAGCCTTAGCAAAGGAGTGTACAGAGACCTGAGTCTTGGCCTGAGTCTGTGCTCAGTGAGAAGAGAGTAAGCAGCCCGACGCTGACTTCCCAGAGAAGATGGTGTCTGAGTTGGACTGTAAGGAATTTGGTGGCAGAGGGAACTTAGCGACTTGGTACCTCATGACTGGGGACAGCCTGGTCAAAGGCTTAGAGGGCAGTGCCCTGTGGGTGTTGCCCTGTGTGTGCAACTAGAGTGGGCGTGGCGAGGTGTTTCTGGGATAAAGCCAGAGGGAAGTGGGCTGGAGCCAGATTTAGGACAACTCAAGGAACAGATGGTGCTTTGGGTCTTCTCTGAGTGAGAAGGCTGTGCAGAGCTTGGTGCCATGTGGCTTCCTGCCTAGATTCCGTGCCTCAGAAGGTAGAGCTTTGCCTTTTTGAGGAAGATGAGGCAGTCGAGAACCTGGAGGTTGGGGACTTGGCATGCCCCAGGCTACACGAGACAAGGGCTAGTAGAATGTTGTTCCTCAGCATTCCCTCATAGTTATTATTCATCATACAGTAGGCATTAGTGATGGGACACAGCCAACACCTGGAGAGATGGCTCAGCAGTAGTAAAGAACACTGACTGACTGCTCTTCCGAGGACCCGGGTTTGAATCCCAGAATCTGCATGGCAACTTACAACCATCTGTAATTCCAGTTCCTGGGATCCAATGACCTCTTATGACCATGCTCTCTTACGGCACATGGTACACAGTCATGTATGCATGCAACACGCACCTCCACACACACAAAAAATAAAAATGTTTTTTAATCTTAAAACAAATCAACTAGCACTGAAGAGATCGCTCAGCAGTTGAGCACAGTGGTTGCTCTTCCAGAGGACCTGGGTTTGGTTCCCAGCACCCACATGGTAGCTCACAACCGTTACTCCAGTACCCATCACACAGACATACATACAGGCAAAACTGCAACGCACACAAACCCTCCAGAGTTGGGGTTGTAGCTGTCGGTGGGATGCTTGCCCAACCAAACCCTGGGACATCAGTTCAGCAAAGCAGAAGCCAGGTGTGATAGTGGATATTTGTAGTCCTGACACTCTGGGTATAGACACAGAAGGATCAATAAGCTAGAGAGACAAGATGGCTCAGTGGTCCAGAGCCCTGGCTGCCCTTTCAGAGGATGCAGGTTCGATTCTCAGCACCTCCATGGCAGCTCACAAACTGAACTCCAGTTCTAGGTATCCAATTCCCTCCTCCAGCCTCTTCGGGAAGAGCAACACCCCACACATAAATACTAAAAATATATTTTCAAAAGGTAACATATTGGGGCTGGGGATTTAGCTCAGCGGTAGAGTGCTTGCCTAGGGAAGCGCAAGGCCCTGGGTTCGGTCCCCAGCTCAAAAAAAAAAAAAAAACCAAAAAAAAAAAAAAAAAAAAGGTAACATATTGGGCCTGGAGAGATGGCTTAGTGGTTAAGAGCACTGGCTGCTCTTCCAGAGGTCCTGAGTTCAATTCCCAGCAACCACATGGTGGCTCACAAGCATTTGTAATGGGATCTGATGCACTCTTCTTGTGTGTCTGAAGACAGCTACAGTGTGCTCATATAAATAAATAGATCTTTGAGAGAGAGAGAGAGAGAGAGAGATCACAGGGTACTTGGAAGCCTAAGGAATCCAGATAACCTAGTTTGATGTTCTTGGCTCCAAAACCCTGGAGATGTCATTCTCCCTCTTTTCTGAGGTAACAAGGTGCCTCATTGGTCCAGAGCCTGGGATTCAGCAGAAACCTGGTAAATTCCAGCTCGATCACAACCCTTCTCCTCGGCTCCTGGGACATAGTTAGGACTGCTTAGTGTTTTAGGTTTCTTTGTTTGCTTGTTGATTAGTGTTGGGTTGTTGGGTTTTGTGTTCGTTTATGTTTTGTTTTATTTTCTGGTTTTTCCAAGACAGGGTTTCTCTGTAGCCTTGTCTGACCTTGAACTCACAGAGATTCCACTGCCTCTGCCTCCAGAGTGCTGGGAATAAAGGCGTGCACTGACTGATTCAAGTTATATTTGCGTGTGTGTCTACTTGTGTTTATTGGGGGCAAGCAGGAGGCATAGCATGTATGGGGTGGTCAAAGGAGTTGGTTCTCTCCACCATATGGGTCCAGGGATCGGACTCAAGTAGACAGGCTTGGTGTCGAGCCTCTCTGCCCACTGAACCATCTAGATGGTTTTTGTTTGTTTTGTTTGGATCTTGCTCCATAGCCCAGTTTATTTAGCCTCTGGCCCATCTACAGTTTTGGTTTGAAGATTCTCATGCTTGAAGTCTTTTTCTGAACCAATCATGAAACAGTAGCCGGAGGGACAATGGTCTATTCTCTGCCCAGGTGCTCTGGTCTGAAATCTGAATTTCTTCAGTTGTAATTTGAACACAGTCAAAGCTTTTGGTAAGCTCCAACTGCTGAATCCACGTATGTATTTCTTAATGTTGCTGAGCCCTGAGCCAGAGCAAACCCGGAACATCACAGTATGTCATGAACCTGAACCGGCCCATTCCTTTGATTGATACATATGATACTCAATGAGAACAGGCCGCCACCATCCAGCTCAGCAGCTCCATTCAAAAGACCTCCAGGTGAGGGATTCAGCTCAGATAACAGGGCTGAGCCATAGCAGGTGGAAAAGTCCACTGGGGATGACTGGCTCCACTTTGGGTTCTTAGTTCAAGCTGCTCAACTTTCAGGGCTGAGCATATAGCTCAGTGGTAGAACAATGACGTGAATGCATAGACATTTAGTTCCAAGCACCACACACACAATCCCCCCAGAACACACCGCCAGGTTGTGGACACAGCTACTCTTTCTTCTTGTTTCAGCTTCCCAAGTGTTTGTGACCATAAGCATGACATCATGCCTGCAGAATTTAGTAATAATACAAAAATAACATACAAGCTGGTGGTCTCTAGAACGCACATCAAAGTAGAAGAAAACTGATTCTGCAAAATTGACCTCCGACTTACACACCTTTGTCATGGCACTATGTGCCCACATACACATGTATGTACATACAATGTTAACAATTAACTTGACAAAAAGCATATACAGAATAAAAAAAAAAGGTGTAGGGTAGAAAGTTGGCTCAGTGATTAAGAGCACAGGCTGCTATTCCAGAGGACCTGGGTTCATTCCCAGCACCTACAAGGCAGCTTACAACTGTCTGTAACTTCAGTCTCAGGGGATCTGGCAGTCTTCTGGTTTCTGTGGGCATCAGGCATGCATGCAGGCAAAACACTCATACACATAAAAATACTTAAAATTAAAAGCCAGGTGGGCTACAGGGTGAATTTCAGAACAGCCAGGGCTACACAAAGAAACCCTGTTTTAAACAAAAACAAAAATTTCAAATAAAAAAAAAAACCCACAAAATTCACTTCTGTTAAAAAGAAAGAATAGATGTGATTATGTTTAAATTGTTCAACTTTGGAGCAAGTGAGACACTTGTCACCAAGCCTGACAACCTGAGTTTGCTCTCTGGGACCCACATAGTGAAAGGGGAGAACTGACTCTTAACGGATTTTCCTCTTGCTTCCACATGTGTGTCATGGCATGTCCCACAGCCCTCACAAATAAATACATGAGAAAATTGGTAGTCTTTGAATAAAGCAGGTGGCACTCAGTGTGTGTGGGCCTCTTGTCTTCCAGAAGAATTCTGCCTCAAGTTTAGCAATCCCAAAACCCAGTTTCCAGGCCATAGCCCTGCAAATTCAAATGCTGGATGTCAACACCAACTCATTTGCATTCAGGTATCAGTATTGCCAGACCCCATAATCACACTGACATGAGCAGGTTCCTTAAACCGTGTGTGTGCGTGTGTGTGAGTGTGTGTGTGTGTGTACATGTACGTACTCCACATTGCACATGGAGTAAATGTCAGAGGACAACTTTCAGGACTCAGTTCTTTTCCCCTTGTGGAGGTAGTCTGTTTCTGTAACTTCCATATATATATATATCTCAAGGCTAGTAAGCCTTTGCGCTTCCAAGAGATGAGGAGAATTTCCTGTCTCTGCCACCTATCTTGACAATGAGTGCTGAGACGTAGCTTCCATTTTATTCACTGAGATAGGTAGGATTTCTCTGTGTAGCCCTGACTGTCCTGGAACTCACTTTGTAGACCAAGCTGATCATGAACTTAGAGTTCCCCTCTGCCTCCAGAGTGCTGGGATTAAAGGCATGGGCCACCACCACTGGCTTGATTTTATATTTTATGGTGTGCATGTTTTGTCTGACGTTTTGTGCCTGAGGTAGAAGAGGGCACTGACTCCCACAGAACAGAAATTACAGGTGACTGTGCACTGCCATGCGGGTGCTGGGAACCAATCCTAGGTCCTTTGGAAGACAAGCCAGTACTCTTGATCACTAGCCTCTATCCTAAAATTTTTTTTAAATTATACTTTAGTTTTACTGTGTGTGTATTTGGGTGGGTTTATACTAAGGTATGTGCATGAAGTCAGAGGTCAATGCAGGAGTCAATTTTTTCCTACCATATGGATCCCAAGGAACTCAAGTCGTGGTGGCAAGTACCTTTATCTGAACCACCTCATCAACCCCACATCCTGCTCTTTGTGTGGGTTCTTGGAATTGAATTTAGGTTGTTTGGTTTATGTGGTGGCCCCTGAGAAGCACCACTGCACTATCTCCCTCTGTGTTGTGTGTGTCTCACTGGTTCTGTTTCTGGAGAAATCTATTAACATAGTAGACAAATGAGAGAACACACCGTTGATGCCAGCTCTGCATATGCAGTCCTCATGACTTTTGCTCATGCTTGACATAATTTCTGATTGGCCATTTTACAGATGAGGCTGAGGCCTAGAACTTTGTCAAGGTCTTGGAAGTGATAAAGTAAGGTTTGGGTTCTAACAGTTCCACCCTAGGGTCTAGGTGGGCTCTTTCCTACCTAGTAGGATGCAAAAATGTTTTGAAGCAAGAGTCAGGACACTAAGAACAAGTGATGCCATTTTAGTTGTTACACTTATCAATGGGATGAAGAGGATGATCAGGGACACGGCAGGGCAGCGTGTTAGCCTGGGCAGGTTGGTCTCAGGAACCCTGGGTCCTGTAGATATATTATAACTCAGAGAATAGCCACAAGGTGGCGCCAAATCAGACCACACAGACCCCCACTCATGATGCAGGTCCAGGATTGGGCACAGGGAGTCTGTTAATGGTTCCAGAGCTAAGGGTCTGGGAACCCTCTTCCTCAATCCAGGATTCCTCTGTCCAGGGGCCAGGCCTCAGTGGAGCCCATCTGTGGCTGTGTGGTTCTACCAGTTCAGCCTGGGGACTAGGTCCATCCCAGTCAACAGAGTAGAAGGTCTGCTCCTGGGTCTTTCTCCAGCTGAGTAAATCGGAAGGCAAGGTGAGTTCCAAACCAGTCAGGTGACCACGCAAAAATTCTGGGTAATCCGCCGCCAGAAGTTATGACTGCGACTGCTGAGAGCCACTTCAGCTGCTTCCTGGAAGACGGCTTCCACGTTGTCATGGAGCCGAGCTGAACACTCGAGATAGGCCACTGCTCCCACAGACCTTGCCATATCATGGCCCTGCCAAGGAGCAGTGGGAGTTACTATGAGTTTGGGATGTGGGGTGAAACTCACACTTGGTCTTGCTGCAGCCCTTCTGACTATGCCAGGAGTCTTGAGGACAATAGTAGGAAGCGGGGCTTCTCTAGGGCACCCTCAGTGGGTAACTAATCCATGTATTGCAAAGAAGGGTCGAAAATAACATGGACCTTGGTCTCATCTGTGCTATACATATTACTTATCTGTCCTGTCAGAACTCCTTGAGTATTCTGGGTTCTGTTTCCAAGTGCTGACCCTTCCTGACTGCTGACGCCCTCCAAGACCCTGAGTGTGCTAAATGCCTGGCACAGCAGAGAGGTGTCCTGAGGTTCCCTCCCCAAATGCCTCTCATCCACGGCTAGCTTCCTACCTACCCTGTGGTAGGTCACCGGCTCCAGTCTTTTCTTCCGAAGTGTGTTCACCAGCACCTTGTCCTTACGCAGGTCTATCTTGCAGCCCACAACGATAATGGGCACCCCCTTGCAGAAATGGGTCACCTCTGGGTACCACTGCAAGGAAAAGGGTTGTGTGTGAGTCACTGGGGTTCTGACCTTCAGTGGGAAACTCTTTGCTCTATCAGTGTACTCAGTATAGGTTCTCACTGAAAATTCCCCATGCTCTAATTCGGGATGTAGCTCAGTTGATAGAGTGCTTGCTTAGCATGCACAAAGCCCTGGATTAGATCTATGGCACCGAATAAACCAGACCTGTAATTGCAGCATTTGGGAAGTGAAGCCAGGAAGATTAGAAATTCAAGACCATCCTCAACTACAAAGGTCTAAGACAGTGTCTCAAGGAAACAGAAATGTGTAAATAATTTCCTTTTTTTTTTTTTTCCTTCTAAGACAGAGTTTCTTTGTGTAGCTCTGGCTGTCCTGGAACTCACTCTGTAGACCAGACTGGCCTAGAAATCCCCGAGATCTGACTGCCTCTGCCTCCTGAGTGCTGCGATTAAAGTTGTACATCACTACCACCAGCATCTCTCTTCCTTTCCCTTCCTCCTTCATATTTTATTTATTTATTTATTTATTTATTTATTTATTTATTTATTTATTTATTTATTTATCGATTGATTGATTGATTGATTGAGACAGGGTCTTTCTACATATCCCTGGCTATCCTGGAACTCACTGTGTAGACTGGAATGGCCTCAAACTCAGACCTGCCTGTCTTTGCTTCCCAGTGCTGTGATTAAAATTCGTGCCACCGTGCCTGGCAATAATTTTCTTTTTTGAAACAGGATCAATGTGTATGAGCCTTTTGTCAGCATGTGTATCTGTACAAGATATACAAGTGCCTGGTTCCCTTGGAGGTAGAAGTGGGCTTCTGACGCTCTGGGATTGGAGTTACAGGCATCTGTGAGCTATTATGTGGGTGTTGGGAGTCAAACTCAGTAGAAGAACAGCCAATGCTCTTAACCTCGGAGCTGTCTCCCCTTCCCCCATGTGTACTTTCATGCCCTGCTGGCAGATTCTGTAGTTGAGCTCATTATATAGTTAGACATAGAGGACTTTATAACTTATGGTTGGTCACACAATTGGGAACAGAGGGGTTTGAGCCTAATTGGGGGGGTGGGTGTCAGAGTCCAGCTTCTCCTTCTGACTTCAGCAAGGTAAAGGCTTCTTTGGTTACCTTTGAAAATGGGCCAGATATGCATTTATTTAAAAGTAGCTAAGCCAGGGCTGGAGAGATGGCTCAGCGGTTAAGAGCACCCGACTGCTCTTCCAGAGGTCCTGAGTTCAATTCCCAGCAACCACATGGTGGCTCACAACCATCTGTAAAGAGATCTGATGCCCTCTTCTGGTGTGTCTGAAGACAGCTACAGAGTACTTATATATAATAAATGAATAAATCTTTAAAAAAAAGTAGCTAAGCCAGATATGGTGGCATAGAGCTTTAATACCAGAACTTGGGAGGCAGAAGTAGGAGGATCTCTGTGAGTTTGCTAGCCTGGTCTACACAGTGAATTCCAGAATAGCCAGGGTTAGGCAGAAAAATTCTGTGTCGGAGGGGTAAAAAAAAGCAAGCTTTCTGGGTGTGGTGACATAATACATCTTTAACCCCTTAACGCAGGTACTCAGGAGTCAGAGACAGGCAGATCTCTGAGTTCAAAGCCAGCCAGGGCACATAGAAGACCTTGTGTTTGCCTCAACAGGAGGAAGGGCCCCCAGAAGAATACTAGGGTAAATGATTTTAGCCTTGACCACACATCCGGGGCACCAGAGATCTAGAGGAGGTTTCTCATCTGCAGGAGTACATGACTGTTTGGTAGGCCACTCAGGAAAAGCTGCCAAAATTCTCTGGGTCCTGGAACTAAATGGAGCCCAGGCAGTCTCTTCATACTCACTGTTCACCAAGTCTGTCCTTGGGAAGGGGCTTTGGGGTGGCTCCACTGAGCCCAACTGTGAGACCCCAGCTGGCTGGGCCAAGCCTGGGAGGCCCCAGACAGCAGGATCGCTTCCCTTAGAGCAGCCTGCACTGGATTCAGGACCTGCTCTTCCGGCTCTCCCAGTTCTCCAGATTCTGCCCCTGCTCTCCATTGGCTCTCCTCTTCACTAGCTGGTCTGGTCTGGTTCCCTGGGTGGCCTCCTCAGGTCCTCAGGTGGTAGGCTGTACCCTACCCAACTGGTGGCTCCTCAGTGATTTCTCCAGGCCACCCCACACTCCCTACAGGGGACCTGCAGATTCCAGCTCCCATAGGCCTGTTTAACTCCACCCTATCGCAACTGCTCCTTACCCTGGGGAAGAAGTAACTGCCTTCTGCTTGCTTTGGTCCAGCTTCTCTCTTATCCGCCTGCAATCGATCAGCAGATCCTGGGGCTCTGCCTTGGGAGAACTCAGAGTCTACCCACTGTTTCCACTGCATCATAGGCACTGCTCTCCCTCCCCTTCCCAGTGCCCATAAGGGCCTGCTGCAGAGGTGCGCTCTGAGGAATGCATGTAACTGACTGCCTAGGCTACAAACCCAGACTTGCCACTTTAATAGACAATGACCCAAGAAGGACGGCACCTTGACTCTATGTGGTCAGGACGATAAGTTAACAAATACTCATGTGAGTGCCACCTTCTTTTTACCTTTCAGGACAGGGTTTCACTGTGTATTCCTGGCTCGTTGACAAAGGTGGATGGCTTCAGACTCACAGAGACCCTCCTGCCTGTCCTTCTCCTCCTTGAGTTTGGGATTGTTACCATGCCAGGCGTGGCAAGGCGTGGCAAGGTTTTTGTTTTTTCTTTTTTTCCTTTTTTGAATGCTATGGTCTCTTTCCCCTTTTATTGAAAACATGACAAGTTCTTAATGCTGTTGTTGCCATATCCTTATTGCTGTCCTTCCCAATACTGTCACTGCCCAAGGGAACCTGGCCATGTATTGCTTGTGTGAAGGCCTTGGCAAGCAGCGGGTGAGGGGCTGTGCTATGGCTGGAGAAGAACTCGGAGGATTGCCTCGGTGATCCTTGAGGGTCGTCTTGGGAAGCCCTCTTGACTCTAGGGCAGCATGAGAGGCCACTGACTACCAGCAATGGAAGAATCGGAATGGACTGGCAAGAGCTGCTAGAATTGGACTTTATAGTTCACATGACTTCCAGCAGGCCTAGGCTAGGAGACAGTCTCTGAGTCACCCAGCATTCTCAGCAGAGTCAGAAGGGAAAAACCAGTGTTCCAGCCTATAGTTGAGGACAGGCAAGGAGCCACTGGAGTGAGAGTCACAACACAGACCCGCGTGACCCTTCTATGTGACCCCGGACAAGTTGCTGTCTTGTTCCGGGTCTCACGTTACCTATGTATCTATCTAACCCAGGCACATCTAAGGCCTGCCAAGCTGTTTTGTTTGTTCTTTTAATTTTTTGTTTTTAGACAGGGGTTTCACTATGAGTCCCTGAATTCATTATGAATAACTCACTGTGTAGACCAGGTTGGCCTCAAACTCCTATAGATTGCCTGCCTCTGCCTCCTGGGTACTGGCATTAAAGGCATGTGCCACCATCCTGGCACTTTTTTCTTCTTCTATTTTTTAATGTTGTGGTTGTCTGTGCACCACTGTGCCTGTGGATGCCAGAAGAGGACATTGGAGCCCCTAGAACAGGGGCTTAGGCAGTTATAAACCACTGTGTGGGTGCTGGGGTCCTCCGGAAGAGGACATCGGAACCCCTAGAACAGGGGCTATAGGCAGTTATAAACCACTGTGTGGGTGCTGGGGTCCTCTGGAAGAGCGGCCAGTGTTCTTAACCTCTGAGTCATCTCCAGGCCATATACTTAAAAAATATGGGGGCTGGAGAGATGCTGACTGCTCTTCCAGAGGTCCTGAGTTCAATTCCCAGCAACTACATCGTGGCTCACAACCATCTGTAATGGGATGATGCCCTCTTCTGGTGTGTCTGAAGACAGCTACAGTGTGCTCACATATAATAAATAAATCTTTTAAAAAATTTAGTTTATTATATAGTTATGAGTATTTTGCCTGCATGTATGTAAATGCACACATACATGTCTGATGCTCATAGAGTTCAAAAGAAGATGTCTGATCTTCTGGACCCGGAGTTATGCATGGTTGTGAACCACCACATGGGTGCTGGGAACGGGTGCTCTTAACTGAGCCATAATGTATATGCACATGTATTTGCCTGTAGAGTTCAGAAGAGGGTGTCAGAATCCCTGTAGCTGAAGTTACAGGTGCCTGTGAGCTCTCCCACACACAGGTGCTTGTTTGCTTGTTCTCTCTCTCTCTCTCTCTCTCTCTCTCTCTCTCTCTCTCTCTCTCTCTCTCTCTCTCTCTCATTTCATCTCATTGTGAATCCATGAATGGCCTGGGACTCACTATATAAACCAGGCTAGCCTCGAACTCTCAGAAACACACCTGCCTCTGCCTCTCTAGTGTTGGGATTAAAGGCCGGTGCCCAGCTAGTTCAGTACACCCTTTTATCCACTGACCCATCAGCCCAGCCCCAGGCCTGCCAAGTTTTGACAGCTGACAGGGTAAAGAGTGATGAGCAGCGGCCTGGAGATGGACATTATGCCCTCTATCACCCCAGCACCTACCCGGTTAGAGACGTTGTCAAAGCTGTTTGGATTGGTCACATCGAAGCAGAGGAGCAAGACATTGGCATCAGGATAGAACAAGGGCCGAAGGCGGTCATAGTCATCTTGCCCTAGGCAAAGGAGAGGAGTCACTGCCTCTGGTCCTCCTGCCTGCCCTCAGTGTCTCTAACACCAGGGAGAGGTCACCTTAGCAGACCTGGGCTTTTTAGAGGGTAGGGTCAAGTTTTGTACCTCATGTGTATGTCCCCTTGGGGTGGCTCTTACTTGGCTTGCTTGTGGCAGCCTTGGCCTGGAGAAGCCATGGCTGAAAGATCCTATTTAAGGGGTGAGTGTGCAGCCGCCAGGCTTAGGAACCTGCTTTACTCTTGCTTGTGCAGTGAGGGCCAGGGCGGATATGACACCAACAAAGGGGAGTCTGAGCAGGTTGAATATAAGGGGGCTTCTGGGTCTCACTGAGTTTAGTTTTGAGCTAACCCATGTATAGGCCGTGCCAGGAGGCTGGGGGCCACAGGCCAAGGTCAGGAGGTCTTAGAGAAGATAAATTCCGAGTAGAAAGGTTAGGAGGCCAGGACCAGCCTACCTCTTGAGCCACCCTGGGCAGGGGAAGTGGGCACATGCAGGTGAAGGGTTGAGTTTCCTAGGGGCCCTCCTGCTGCCAGTGTTGTTCTCTAGAGACTGGCTGGCCTCCTGGTTCAGAAGCCACTGGGGCTCCCCTTCTCTTTCCTGCCTCCCCTAAAGCCCCACACCTACCGGCTGTGTCCCAGATTTGGAGGCGCACAGGTTTACCCTTCATTTGCAGAGTGGCGTTATAGCGCTCAAACACCGTGGGGTTGTAGCTCTGAAGAAGAAAGAGGACAGAGTTAAGGAAGCTTTTGCAGCTCCTGGGGCAAGCCAGACCCTCAGGAATGCCTACACGACACCCCTCCCTGTAGTTTCTGAGAAGGCCCCCAGTGTCTCAGTGACCAGTCTTGGGGGAAGGCTTGATGCCAGGAGGGTCCCTTCCTCCTCCGTCATGTTTCATAACCAGGAAGCTGAAGTCCCTTGAGCACAGTAGAATATTACATTAAGGAGGCAGGCGCTAGGCACACAGCCTGGTACAAAACAAGCAAGCCATACACACCTACTGGCATTAGCTTTGTCCAGTACCTGCTGTGAGCTTTCACCTGAGGTCTCCCCTCTTCCTGAGGAGACATTAGCCTACACCACTTCTTCCCCTGTTCATTCAGATATTCATGTAGCAAACGTTAGCCTTTTCTCCAGGCCTAGCTCCAGGCACTGAGGGGCCTGTACTAAACAGGACTCAGTCTGTCTTGGGGAGCTCAGGCTCCCAATTTCTGAGGTCTCCTTTACTCCCTTCCTTCTATTTACATAGATCCTTATAAACCCCAGACTGGTTCTGATTCCTGATTCTTCCTTCGCCAGCCCCTCCGTGTTAGGATTAAAGGTGTGGAACATCCCACCGCTCCTGACTTTTTTTGAGTTGGGGTTTTGCCAGCCTAGACTCCACTTGAATTGATGGCAGTCCTCGTTCCTCAGCCTCTTCAGTCGTGAGATTACAAGCAAGTCTGACCAGGCCTGTTGTTCTTGCTGCCTGCAGATCTGGACGTGGAATTCTCAGTTACTCTCCAGCGCCTGCCTATGTACAGCCATGCTCCCTGCCATGGTGATAATGGACTGAACCTCCGAACTGTAAGCCAGTCCCTAATTAGATGCTTTCCTTTATAAGAGTTGCCTTCGTCAGCCCGGTGGTGGTGGTGGCACAAGCCTTTCTCTGTGACTTCAAGACCAGCCTGGTCCACAGCACTTGTTTCAGGATAACGAGCTTCACAAAGAAACCCTGTCCCAAAACAACAAAAGGAGTTGTTTTGGTTGTAGTGTCTCTTCACAGCCACAGAACAGTTCTTTTCTAAAGATGATCTATTTCTTTTGAGACAGTCTCTCTCTATAGCCCTGGTTGTCCTGGACCTCACTATGTAAATCCACCTGCCTCTGCCTTTCAAGTACTGAGATTAGCATACCCGCCTCCTTTTTAAAAAAAAAAAAAAAAAAAAAAGATTTAATGTTTTGCCTGCATGAATGTATGTGCACTACATGTGCGCCGTGTGCCCAGGAGGTCAGAAGAAGGCAGAAGATCCCCTGGAACTGGAGTTTGTCGACAGTTGGATCCGCCATGCGGATCTTGGGTCTTCTGCAAGAGCGTCAGGACTGAGTCATTTCTCCAGACAGCCTCCTCACCCCCCTTTTTTTGAGTTTTTGAGACATGGTTTCACTGTGTGACCTTGACTGGCCTTGAACTTGCCATAAAGACCTGATTGGCCTAGAACATATAGGAATGTACCTGCCTCTGCCTCGTGAGTGCTGGGATTAAAGGCATCCACCACTATGCCTGGCTTATTTTGTTTGGCAGTGGGGAAGCTTCTTTTTGACATAGGCTTTTGCTATGTAGCCCAGTCTCAATTAGAGCTTATATCCTCTTTGGCTTTCACCTTCCCAATACTGGAATTGGAGACCCAGACCACCCTGTGTGGCTCTTCTAAACCTCCTGAATCTGGATTCCGCCCACACACTCCCTGTCTCAGCCTGACTTTCCTGGTCCTCCCCTGTGCTGGCTAGTCTCATGTCAACTTGACCATAAACCAGAGTTATCTGAAAGAAGGGGAACCTTAATGCCTTCGTAAGATCCAGTTGTAGAGCATTTCCTCGGGTGGTGCCATCCCTGGGTTTGTGGTCCTGGGTTCTTTAAGAAGGCAGGTTGAACAAACCAGGGGAAGGCACCAGTAAAGCTGTACCCCTCCACGGCTTCTGTATCAGCTCCTGCGTCCACATTTCTGCCCTGCTTGGCTTCCTTCGGTGATGAACAGCATTATGGAAGTGTAAACCCTCTCCTCCCCAACCTCCTCTTTGGCCGTGGTGTTTCATAGCAGCAATAGGAACCCTAACTAAGACGGTCCCCTATCCCACCCTAGGCTTGTCCACTGGACCTCCCTGGCTCACAAAGAGCTGGGACTCTTCTCTTTTCTGCTCCTCCCAAAGCCCCATATCTACCCGCTTGTATCCCAGATTTGGAGGTACACCCTCTCTACAATGGTTGAAGAGTGAATGTGACAGGTTTGATAGCTAAATCAAAAGCTAGGAACCTTTGCAGAACAGGGCCTGAGCCACAGGTACTGCAGTTTGCCAAACTGCTACATCTGCAGCCTTTTGCTGTGAGCGACTGTGACCTCCTGGTCTTGTTATTGGTTTATTATTTGAACCAGGGTCTCATGTAGCCAGGGAACATTTCGAACTTATGAGCCTCCTGGTTCCATCTCCTGCAAACACAGACAGGCACCACCACACCTAGTTTATGTGACGATAGAGTTCGAACCCAGGACCTTATGTATGCCAAGTGAGCATTCTAGCCCCTGAGCTCTGTCCCTAGCCCCCATTTGTTTGTTGTTCATTACATTTATGGGGGGCACACATGCCAGAGTACCCACGTAGAGGCCTGAGAACAACCCTCAGGTCTGCGGTCTCCTACTATGTGAGTCCTGTGGCTGGAACTCAGGTTGTCAGGTCGATAGGAAGCGCCTTTACCTGCTAAGCCATCTCCCTCTCCCTCTCTCCCCTTTCTTTGTTAGATAAGTTCTAACTGTAGCTCAGAATGGCTTGCAACTTAACTGCAGCTTTCCTGCCTCAGCCTTCTGAGTGATAGGATGACAAGCCTGAGCCATCATTCCAGGCTCGACCTCTTATATTTTGGTCCCCTAATATCACTTGGTCAGGGCTGGCTTGTAGGGTCATAGCATGGAGATCCCTAGTCTCTTCCTCTCCCATGCCAGGCAGGGCTCCTACTTGCCTATGACTCAGGAGGACTTCGTGCCTGCCTGTCTGATGGCCAGACTGCCTGCCAGTCTTCTGAGTCAGGCTCTGGCCAGCGGGGAGGGCAATCATAGAGACAGGTCAGCATGCTCCCTGGGCACCTGAGGCATGCAGTACAAGGAAGAGTAGGCACCTGGAGAAAGATGGAGAAGACGGCATGGGGCACAGAAAGGAACAGACAAGGGCTCAGGCCTTCCTGCCCCACTGTACATGCTCTTCCCTTGGGCATTTTTCCTACTGGGTAGTATGAGGACAGCTAGGCGTTGAGATCAAATGAGCTCAGCCTAGGACCCCAGTTCTCTAACTACCAGCCGCATATGGCCTTGGGCCTGTACTATCACTGGTTAAGAGTAAGAGTGTCACCTCGGAAGCAAAGTGAAGACCTGGTCCAGCATTTATGGTCACTCGTCACCTATTTGACACTGTCCACCCCAGCCCTGCCCATCCCTCTGGGAATTTCCCTTCCCATCTCCACTGGTGGTGGTTTGAATAGGTTTGGCCCCCACAGACTCTTTTATTTGAATGCTTGGCTTGTAGGAAATGCCACTATTAGGAGGTGTGGCCTTGTTGGAGGAAGTGTGTCACTGTGGGCTTGAGTTTTGAGGTCTCCTATGATCAAGCTACACCCAGTGTGGTGCACAGTCTCCCGCTGCTGTCCTCAGATCAAGCAGTAGAACTCTCAGCTCTTTTCTCCGCGCCATGCCTGCCTTTATACTGCATGCTTCCTAATGGACTAAACCTCTGAGGCTAAGCCAGCCCCAGTGAACAGTGAAATGTTTTCCTTTAGAAGAGTTTCCTGGTCAAGGGATCTCTCCACAGCAATAAAACCCTAATTAAGGCACCAACTGTAGTCTCTGGCCTCTGCCCTAGAGCAAAGACTGTCATTGAAGATACCTCTGCATTAGAGATCCCGTGTGGCCACCCACACTCCAGTTGAGGGCCTATGACAAAGCTCTTGGGAGACACTGGCTAGTGTTTCACAAATGCCCGTGAAGTGGCCACAGCCCACTGCTCTCTAAACTCTTCTCTTGACTCCCACAACCTTAGTAACTTCAAGAGGCTCTGAGGGAAGTGGGCGAGGCAGAAGTAGAGCTGATCCTGTGTCTTCAGGAGCCACTCCGGCCACCTGCCTTTTCTGAGGTCACCAATTCCTGCTCCTGACATCAGACAGGGCGGTGAGCTGGAAGGGGCCTTGTTGGCTGCATCGCGGACAAGTGTCACTGCCCAACCTCTGACTTTGGAATGTGACTTTATCTATACCTTTTGTGGTGTTCTTTGCCCCGTCCCCCAGGCAGAGATGCCTAATCTTATCTGTTTTGTTCAGCAAGAGACACAAGGCCTGGCTTGGGTTGACCCAGGACAGAGATGACTCAGCCGTGGTCCTGCCCTCCTGGGGTTCACAGATAGGTGAGCATTACAGAATGAGGACAGGGTTCCCCAGGTAGGACACCTGTGAAACTGTAACAGTCTGAGGACTTCAGACTTGAAGAGTTCTGCAGGCGAGTGCTCTCTTTCACCTCCTGTACCTGTCTTGTAAGCCACTAAGGATGGCTGTGCTCTCAGTGCCACCTGAGACTTCTTGGGGAAGTCTCTCCTTGCCCCATAAGCTCTATTTTGCCCCTTCGGCTGTAAACTTGAAGTTGGACTACAGTCAGTGAAGATTACAGAGGCTTCTCCAGCCACTCTCTCCTCTGAGCTTTAATGCAGGCAGAAACCCTGGAAGACAGGAGCCTAAGCCTCCAGGCTGAGGCAGAAGAGACTGAGGCTGACAGACAGCAGAGGTGGCTTCCGATGTCATGGAGTGCCCCAGGGAGGGGGCAAGGTGACTTGAACACCAGATCAGAGCTATCCCCACGTTCTCCTCAAAAGACTCTGCCTGCAATCACAACACTTGGGAGGTGGAGGCAAGGAGGTTAGAAGACATCCTTGGCTACATATTGAACCTGAGGACAGCCTGAACCACTTGAGACCAAGACCTTGTTTCAACAAACCAGCCGGGCAGCACACACCTGCCATCCCGGGCAGAGGCAGGCATCTCTGCGTTTGAGCCTCGTCTGGTCTACAGAGTGAATTCCAGGACAGCTAGGGCTACACACACAGAGAAACCCTGTCTCTAATAGTGGTGTTTCATACCCATAGTCCCAGCACTATGGAAGCAGAGGCAGGAGGATCATTGATTTGAGAAGAATATAGACTACATACAGAGACTTTGTCTCAAAAGAAAACTAACTTGTTAACTAACTAAAATATAATAAAAAGAGCCCTCTCTCATGCCAGGGACTTCCTAGACAAAGGAAGACTAAGGACAAGGTTGGTCCGCTCTCCTGGTGACCACTCTGGTCTTTTGTCACTCCAGTGTGTACTGTAAAACATTAGTTCATGAGCCTCTCAAGTGGTGGCACTCACTTTTAATTCCAGCATTTGGGAGGCGTTGGCCAGCCTGGTCTATAGAGCAAGTTCTAGGGCAGAAACCCTCTCTCGAAAAACCACAAAAAATCCCAAGACAGACTAACAAACAAAGCCGTACCCAGTTCATGGACTTAAAGGTGTCCTATGAAATTGGTGTGGCCCTTGCTGTCAATGCCACCATCTAGAATGTCTGACTCAGGACAGGGATCCAGACCTCCCCCACATCTCCGCCTTTAGGTGCCCTTCTCTGATCCCCTGGTTCCCACGATGGTTGGGTTCCCATGGGCAGTACCTGGAAAACATCTTCTATACTTAAAAAAAAACACCCCCCAAAAACCCCAACAACTGTGTAACTGGTCAAAGGAGGTGATGTCAGCTTTGCAAACCACAAAACCAAAGGCTCTGAGATGAGTATGGTGGCACATACATGTAATCTCAGCAATCCTCAGACTGAGGGACAGAAGGAATGAGCATTCAAAGCCTCCACAGTAATATCCTGTCTCAAAAACAAAACAGAAACCACTAAAGTAAAAACATATTAAAAAAAATCATAAAAACCAGCAGCTCACTGGTCTAGGGTAGCAAGCAAGACTGGGCCCTATTTGCCAGATCAGCGTCTTTGTCCTCTTCCATCAGACTACCCACCTCTGCAGGATCCCAGAGGCTGGAAGGATGTAGGGACAGGAGAGGAAGACGAGCAGCTGAAGGCAAACACACAGACACCCAGGACCCCCACTCCTCGTGGAGGCACAGAAAGAGGGCTCAGCCACTGTCCTGTTCATGGGCTCGACTGAGCTGTCTGGACAGTCTGTCCTCACAGTGACAAGCCTAGAGAGCCCGGATGCACAAGGTACTGCACTGAGCTGTCCACCGGCCTCCAGCCTCACTGTCCCAACTCCTTTTCCCCTATCAAGTTGCTCTAAGAAACTGAGGCTTAGAGTCGAAGTCAGGCATAAGGAGAATGGGGCTTTTCAGAGAAGGGTCGGTTTTCCTCTCTAAGGTGGATTTGCACCATAGTGGCTATGGTTGGAGAAGAAGTGGTGTCTCCCAACGACCATCACTTATCAACTTTCAGTGGATCCTTCTAGCCCGCAGACTCTATCCACGCACTCTTCTATAAGCTCTGGTAGGGGCTGTCAGTCCTGTCATGCAGTTAAGGAAACAGGCACAGAGAGGGTAAGAGACTTGCCCAAAGGCACACGGCTGTAAGAGGCAAAGGCTTGATTTTACTGCTGCCAGTCTAGCTCCAAAGTCCTCACACTCTTCGCCAAGTAGTGACAACGACTGCTCTTTTAGGATTTGCTATTTCCCCAGGTGGCCTAATTCAGTCCCTGTGACACCCCTCCCCCTAAGTGCCAATAGTCCCACTTCGCTCCTACTGGTTAAATCTAAAAAACTCTGCCTTCGACGCCAGGCCCTGCTAGGAGGCTAGAGCTGGGTACTTTCGAGGCGGCTCTCAGCAGACCCGCACATAGGGGTGTCCCAGCACAGAGCCAAGGGTGAGGGCACTCACCTCTGGGAAGGCCCCGTTAGCGAAGACCATCATGAGTGACGTCTTCCCGCAGCCCCCGTCGCCCACTAGGACCACCTTGATCGGGCGCCCGCTGTGCGGCTCCTCCTCTCCCTCAGTCTGGGACGCGTTCATCCCGGGCTGGCGGACGGCGGTGCGCGGAGCAGCAGGCGGTACGCGGCGGGCTGGCAGCGGCGGGCGCGGGGCTGGCCCGGCGGGACAGGAATGTGGAAGGGGCGGGGCGGCGGGAGGAAGTGGGAGCCGGGCGGCCAGGGCAGGAGGCGGCCCGGGGGGCGGGGGACACCCAGCTCAGGTGAGAAGCCGGGGACAAGATGGGGCTGCGGCGCCAGGCCAGGGGTGGACGCTCCTGGGGTCCGGTCTCCTGGAGTCCTGTCTAGCAACTCAAGAAAGACTTTTGCAGCACCTACTGCGTGCAGTTACTGAGGCCGCAGGGGTGGGCGGAGACCTACGCCTCCAGAGGGCACCCAGGGCTCGTGGGAGAGAAGTAGACAAGTACCTGGAGAGAGGCTGGGGACAGGGAAGGAGGAAGCACTTGGACTCTCTGCCATGGGTGGGAGGTGATTTTTATGAATGAATGAATGAATGAATGAATGAATGAATGAATGAATGAATATGAGTTTCTGCTATTTGCGGACCTTCTCCAGATGTTGTAGACCAGATGAGAAGGAAGTGGCCCGGGCATGCCCTTGTGGGTCACTGCCGGACCTCTTCAGCCAGCACCAGGAAGCTTCAATGAAGGTGAATTACCACGCGTCTCACCTAGGCAGCCAGTGATCTAGGGAAAAACTGTGGAACCTATCTGTAGAGCTCAAACTGGCTCTGGCACATGGCTGATGTCATGAATGGTTTATATTATATATAGTATGATGATCTTATAGTATATAGTATAATATTTATTTTTTTGTGTGTGTGTGTGGGCGTTTTATCTGCATGTATGTCTGCGCACCCTGCTGTCCACTGCACACGGAAGACCTGGAACTGGAGTTACAGACATTATAGGCTACCATGTGGGTGAACCTGGGTCCTCTAGAAGAGCAGCCAATGTTCTTAACCTCTGAGCCATCTCTCCAGTTTTTTTGGTATAATGTTTAATCAATGCAGATGGTCCTTAGTTTCTTAGAGTCTGGGGATCCTGTACTGTTCTAATCAAAACCTCTACCCGCTCAGGGGACAGGAAAAAGGAAAGGGGGCTCTTCATCTGGGGTAGAGGACCTTCGGACAAGAGAGCAGAGTCTTGAGGAAAAAGCAACAGAGGTGTTTCAAAAGGAACGTGAAAGAGGCTGGAGCGAGGTAGCCACGCCCCTTACTTAGCCACAGGACAGGGGGCGGGACTTGGCTGAGGAGCTAGTATCTGGATGGTGGAGCACTTCGGATTTCAGGAATAAAAAAATCCTACTGTTCTCTAAGTCTTAGCATCCTTCTTTGTGATCAGATTTTTCTTTTTAACTCTCAGTGAGCATAAGTGGGCTGGAAATGTAGCTGTGTTGCTACAATGCTTACCTAGCAGGCAGGAAAGCCTAGGTTCCTTCCCTGCACCACAGAAACTGGACGTGGAGATACATGCTTCTGTTTCCAAAACTGGCGAGGTGCAGGCAGGAGGATCTGAAGTTCCATGTCAGTTTTGCTGTACAGTGAGTTTAAAGCCAGCCTGGGCTAGATATTCTGTCTAAAAAAGAGGGGAGAAAGGTCTCGCCTGTCTCCCCAGACCTGGGACTGGGTGTTAACATGGAAGCTAAGTGGAACATGGTCAGAAGTCTTTGGATTTCACCTCCCACCTCCACACTTGTCACAACTTCCTCCCACATTCTATTCAAAGTTAGGCAGGTGAAAATGACCTTCAGCCCAATTTGATCCTCACTGTATCCCATGGAGGCAGTTTCCAGTTTCCCTCAGGGCCAGAGGTCAGCTGCACGGAAGGAACCTCCCCAGCTCCACCTTTTGGATGCCCCTTCCCCGAAACTGCCACAGGGCTGGGCAGGACTTGGCATGAAGCTGGGTGTGTAGCTGAGCAGGATGCCCAATAAAAGGAGTGGTGAGGAGGGGCCCTACCCCCCCAACACTCTAGTCAGCTGTCAGCCTAGTCATCTCTGCTGCTGTCATCAGGCCAGCCTGGGAGGCAGGTGGAGCTAGACCAAGGGTGGAGGGAGCTGAGAGTCAGGCAGAGGTGGCTTTGGTTGCTATAGGGATAATCACTCTAATGACACACTTGACAACAGTCACACTTTACAGTTTCTTTGTTTACCTCATAATAATAACAGCACATACTGTTAGGGTGATAGTTGCTATTCGGGGACTGTCCACCAGGAGGCAGAATTTGCTAGCTCCATTTTACAAAGAAGGAAACTGAAGCCTAGAGAGAGCGGGTGACTTCTTAAGAGGGACCCTAAGACTGTCCTCAAATCTCACTTCTTATACATTATTGCTCTCAGCTCTCACATGTAAGGTAGGCTGCTGCTTCTTGATTTGGAGACTTGGGGATTGAACCCCAGAGGGAGGCAGCTGCTTGGGCTGGGCCAATAAGACCCGGAGCCAGGACTTGGTCTAACCATGTCCAGTCCATGTTCAGGCTCCTGTGAGAGGCATATCAGTCAGTCACTGACCCATGGCCATCTGTCCTGGCAGCCAGGAATTTCCCCAAATCTGACATTGCTGGACTCTGGACTACACTGTTTTTCTGAAGTTTATTTTTGGAGTGGGTTGGGGTGGCCACACAGTTGGCCTCACTGGGGTGCTGTTTGCTGTTTTTCTGTTTATTGTGGCTGCTGCTGACTTCCGGCCTGTGACTCAGCCCCCTCCAGGCCCCATCAATCCCAAACCGAGATTCCTTCATGAACCCCGCATAGCATGTGACTGCCCTGCAGGCCTCAGAATGGCAAGGGAGGTGGAGCCAGCATCCGTCTGGAATGTTGTTATTTGTGCTGCAGGTCTCCAGCAGAGCCATGACCACCTCGAGGGCAGGGGCCACAGCTGACCCATTCCTGTACCCCAGACTATCTCAGACTGGCGCCAGCTGTGGTTCCGGATATTATGTCTAATTGACAGGCTGGCTGGACAAACACAGGAAGAGAAAGAAAAGGATAAATGAAGAAAGGAGGGAGGAAGGGCAGAGGAAGCAGAGGGGGCAGGAAGGAAGGAAGAAGGGAAGGAAGGAAAAAGGGGTTTGAAAACAAAACTGGCCAAATGGCTGAGCGTTGTGGTGGCACACGCCTGTAACTCCAACACTCAGTGGGCAGTGATTCTCTGTGAGTTCAAGGCCCGCCTAGTCTACATAGCAAGTTCCAGGCCAGGGTTACATAGTGAGACCCTGACTCAAAAATAAATAAATAAATAGCACATGGGTGAGCAAACAGACGAGATGAAAGTGAGCACATAACACGTGACGACAAGAGGCGGGGCGTGCTCTGCACCACCCTCTCCTTCTCCAAGGACAAAGCTAACTTTCTGCCCCGCTCTACCTTCTCCTGCAGCTAGGCTTGTTATGATTCTTTACTGCCACTGTGTGGCCACCCTGCTCTCTGCAGGTCATTACTTGGGCTTTCCCCTGGGGTTTCTCGCCGTGGAGGGTACTGGGTGCTTGCTCGGGTTACTGGTCCTGCCTTTGGGGAGGCTGGCAGGGCGCACCCGATCTGGGGTGCATTCCCCCAAGCCTTTGTGTGGGCACTTCACGCCTTCGCTCTTCAGTTCCAACCATCAGATTTCGGAAGCCGTTGGGCTCAGCCGCGATATGCCACTCAAAGCCTTGCCTCACGTAAACCCGGCACCTACTGTGTGCCAGACACTTGGCGCGTGGCGTTTTATTCTGTCTTTTGAAGGACATATGATTCCTACGCACCTCTGAGAATTGAAGAAACAAGAGGCTCAAAGAGGAGAGATGGCTGGGTGAGGCCCAGCTGGCAGTTGGAGGAGCTAAGCCTCAAATCCAGTCACTGAGTTTCAGAGTTTGTTCATACAGAACCTTCAAAAATTCTGCCAGGGTGGTGACAAATGTCTCTAATCACAGCATGTGGGAAGCAGAGGCAGGAGAAACCTTCTCTACAAAGTTGTTTCTTTGGTTTTTTGTTTTTCTTCTTTTTGTCTTTTTTTTTTTTTTTTTTTTCTTTTTTTGGAGCTGGGGACTGAACCCAGGGCCTTGCGCTTGCTAGGCAAGCGCTCTACCACTGTGCTAAATCCCCAACACCTCTTTTTGTCTTTTTAAGACAAGGTTTCTCTGTAGCCCTGGCTGTCCTGGAACTCACTCTGTAGACCAGGCTGGACTCCAACTCCGAGATCTGCCCGCCTCTGCCTACCAAATGCTGGGATTAAAGGTGTGTGCCGCCCTGCTTGGTTTACACAGTGAATTTGAAGCCAGCTCCAGACCTGTGTGGCTCTTAAAAAGGAGCCAGGCAGGTGGAGAGACAGCTCAGTGGCTAAGAGCACTTGTTGCTCTTACAGAGGACCTGTGTTCAGTTCCCAGCACCAGATGATAACACACGAGCAGTAACTCCAGCTCCAGGGTATTTTATGCCCTCTTCTGTCTTCTGGGGACACGGGACAGACACACGGTGCACATACACTCTAGCAATAGCTACATACAAAATAAAAAAAAAATCTTTAAAACATGAAAACATAAAGTCAGAGGGGCGAGGAACCTGTTATGTCCAACATGAACTTGTCCAACATGCTCCATTTTCAGTTGTAGAAACTGAGGCTCTTAGGGTACAATGACTTCCCACACAGCAGGCCCAGGCCTGCTGGACAGGACCCGGAAGACGCCCCCACCCAAGCAGCTGCCCTGCTGCACGGACCTCCTCTTTGGCTTCTCCTCCTTGCCTTGCTACTTACTCTTAGGCTTTCCTGGCGGGTGCACTGAACAGGGAGGAAGCACTGAGGCCGTCTCGACACTCATTTACTCTCGTAAGTAACTTGTCACTCTGGGTATCTGCAGGCACAGATAGGTGGGCTCAGGCAGGACAGGGTAAGAAATGCCATCATCGGTGGGCGCACCCTCCTCTTCCCGTGGGCAGGCCTGCCTCTGGCAGTGCTGGGTCAGTTATTGACCTCTTCCTGTGGGCAGGCCTGCCTCTGGCAGTGCTGGGTCAGTTATTGACCTCCACACCTTTCCTTTTGGGTGCGTTTGTAGAGAGAGGGGCCTGGGACTCTGAAGGCAGGCCCATAGACCTGGGCCAGAGGAATAGGAAAGAGGAAAGGGTGAGAAAAGATGGGAGCTTAGGAAAGGGGTCAGAAGTGGGTAGAGACAGGTGAAGGGAATCATGAAAGATGATGGGGTTGAGGGTAATCCTCTAGTCACCCTGCTTTCTCTCCAATAGTGCCTCTGTTGTTTTAGAAAACGATTTGATTGGTACTTTATGTGTTACGTGTATTAGTGTTTTGCATGCATGTATGTAAGTGAATCACAGGCGCATGCTAGAGGACACCAGATCCTCCGGAACTGGAATTCCAGACTGGGGAGTTACCGTGTGGCTGCTTGAAACCAAACCCGGGTCCTCAGCTAGAGCAGCAGATGCTCTTGACCTCTGAGCCATGTCTCCAGCTCTGAGCACCCCTCGCCTTTTTGTTTGTTTAGTTGGTTTTCAAGACAGGGTTTGGCTGTCCTGGAATTCACCGTGTAGACCAGGCTGACCTCAACTTACAGAGATCTGCCTGTCTGTGCCTCCCAAGTGCTGGCTGAGATTAAAGGTGTGCACCATCACTGCCCAGAGAACACCTCATGTTTTGAGTGCTGTCTACTGAACCCCAAACCTAGAGATTGCTGGGTGCTCTGCCTTGCTCAGCCCTTTCTGCCTGCAACTATGCTTGTTCACTTCCCTTACAGGACATTAGCTCCCCATTGGAGCCCTTTCCTGTTCCCTCCTGCCAGCAGACAAAGACCTTCTGCCTCATCTGGGATACTGGTACCATCAAAGCCCACCTCCCTCAGCCCCTCAAATCTCTGCCAGGATATGGTTCTCCAGACATGGGGCACTAACTAGTCTGTGGTCTCTGACCTGTGACCTCCTGGGGATGCTGGGAATTTAAAGTTTTCTTTGTTCTTTTTTTTTTTCTTTTTTCTTTTTTTTTTTTTCAGAGCTGGGGACCGAACCCAGGGCCTTGCGCGTGCTAGGCAAGTGCTCTACCACTGAGCTAAATCCCCAACCCCAAGTTTTCTTTGTTCTTAAGCTGGGCAGTGGTAGTACACATCCTAGTTCTCAGGAGGCAGTGACAGGCACAGCCAGGGCTACACAGAGAAACCCGGTCTTGGGAACAAATTTATTCTTGAGAATTCCATACATGCACACAATGAATATGATCAGATCTGCACCATTTGCCCCTTCCTGGGACACTGAGAATTCTTAGCTTGCTCATGAGCTCCCAGGGAAATAAAAGGAGAGAAAGAAGTACACTGGGATCCAGAAGGTTCTCAGTTGGCCTTCAGGGACTTTGAAGAATTGGAAAAAGACTGTGTGTTCTAGGTGTCAAGAGCATGGGCTCTCCAGCCACATAGCCTGAGGTTGATCATAAATCTGTGACTTTTTTGTTGTTGTGATCTTAGACATGTTACTAGCTCTGGTTTCTACATCTCTACAAGGGCAGTGCCATAGTTGCCTGCCTTTAAGTGCTTCCGGGCTGCAGCCTGAGCACCAGTTCTTGATGACCTCTTTCCCTCTCTTTGGACTATGTTCTCCTCCCCACCCTGCCCCTATCCCCATCCCCTCCCAGTGTGCTAGTAAGGCAAAGAACTCTGCCCAGTGTTTGTCCCTTCCTGACTCTCGTGATGTGCTGTTACTGGGAATACTTCTCAGTGTCACCACCAGGAAGCCTTCCTTGATTTCCCCATCCCCTTCCTTCCCGACCAGGCCTGGTACTGGGATCCCTCTTCAGAGCTTCCCATGTAAATGGAAAATAGTCCCCATGCCAGCAATGGAGGAAGGATGGCACACGGTACTGTCTGGGGCCCAAGGTTTAGGGATGTTCCAGTGAAGATAGTAAAATGACTCGAGGCTGAGCGGGCTCCCTGTAAGCCTCCTTCCTGCCCCAGTTTTATTTTGTTTCAGGAATCATTCCAGCCATCTGGGCCACTGTCAACGTCTCATGCAGTATAGAAGGAAGGAACAAGGGATGGAGGTGGGGGGTGTGGTCTGCCCTGCAAAGCCGTTGGATTAGAAGGAGTCTGGGGCTTCCAGATGACAAGGCCTGGCACAGCCACCACTATCCCTGGCCCATTTTTCACCTCTTGATATTGACCACAGGGTGAGAAGCCTGGCTTCAGTGAGTCCAGTTGTGGCTGGTGTCCTGTTGACCTGTGTCCCTATTCTAGCCAGCCTTCTCCTCCTCGTCATTGACTGTATGATTAGACCTGCTTCCGTCTGGGCCTCCATGATTCAATAGGGCCAAGGACCAGAATCTTCTTCTCACTACTCTATGTCCACTATCCTTTTAAATCTTCAGGTGCCAGAGAGAAGGAGCAAAAGCCACCATTTCTCTGGGAGAACTGCCTTTCTCAAGTGACAGCCAGCACCTCGCTTACGATGTGATCCCCTCACTAACTCTGACCAGATGGGAGCCAAAGAGTGATTCTGGTAGTGGTGCACAGCCCAGCCCTTTGCTTACGAACACCACTTTCCCCAGAGTTCCTACTGGCTCAAGACTAAGGCTAGATATCCCTGTCTTTAGGGACCTTGACTTAAGATGCTGACTATTCCTAGGGTTGGATTTAGATCTGCCTGACACTTTCAAGAGAAACCTGGCCTAGAGGGACACCAGCCAATACTGGTGAATCTGTGCTCATTGGCTTCAGATCCACACAAGGATCTGGATCAGGGCCACTGGGAACTTCAGGTTCCCTCGGGGGTGGATGGTCAGGGGAGCCTTCATGTGGCCTACTGGCTTCTGTTGAGTCTGGTCTCTTGGCCTCTTCTTGTGTCCACTGCAGTGGGCAGAGTCTGTGTTTGGGATGGGCTAGTTTGTGTCTTCTATTGCTTGACTGCTCACCATGATCCCCACGGCTCCCATGGTAAATCTGGGAAGTTTTTTTTTTTTCTCCAACCCTCAAAGTGAAGCTCCTTACCTGAGAGATCCTCACTGTTACCCCAGACCTCAGGGCCCCTTCCCAAGTTCATCTGCCCGGGTTGTTACTTGGCACTGAGCCAATCAACCAGGATGGGAAAGGGGCATCTTGAGTTCCTGGCATCCTGAGTGCTACGTCTTGTTAATCTTAGCCCTGTCATTACAGGAGCTATCCCTCAAGACTTATTAACAGCTGTCCTCTAGGAGAATGGCAGAAGGGGAGTTGGCCAGTGCTGAAGCCCACATCCCTCTGCAGGCCAATGGACATACTTCCTAAGACGCTTCAATACACAGTTGGCCAGTCTGGTGGGTCCCCAGATGAAGAGCCATTCCTCCATGACAGTCTGGACAGAGGATCCAAGATGGCTGATGAGGACCCCCTGGGAGGTGGGGTAGCCCTGGTGTTCACAGCTCCAGCTGACTATGGAGAGGGCATCGCTGGGTAGAACTGAGATGGTGCGAGGCTCTGGAGGCTCGGCTGCCCACCTGGCCTGCCCTGGCTGTTAGTTTCGCCGGACTGGATGCCACATGGACACAGGCCTGCGCAGTGTGGCCAGCATCTGGTTCCAGTGTGTGGTGCCCATGCCGCTGGCCCCTGGCCCAATGATGACATGGCCCACGTTGTCCCCACGGCCATCACTGCTGCTCTCGGCCACTGTCACTCGGAGAGACAGGTCCTGGGGAGAAGGTGAGATGAAAGATTGGGACCAGCAGCCGATGAAGGATTCTCCCTGGCCCCCAGGTTCCCAGGCCCTGTGAGGTGCATACGGCTCTTTGAATCTTCCCATTTGACTTGGAAGAAAAGACTTGTCCTAGTTACTTACAGATGGATAGCCAGCTATGAGGTGACCTCGCTAAGTGCTAAAACGTGACAGTCCCAGCAGGATTGAAAACCCACCTCTCACTTCTCTGTCCCTTGACACTTTTTTCTTTAAGATTTATTTTATTTTTGAGTTTGAAAAGATGGCTCAGCAGTTAAATACTCTTGCTGTTCTTGCAGAAGACCTTGGTTTGTGTCCCAGCCCCCACATGTTGACTCAGTAACTCCAGGGTATCTGAACTCTCTTTGTGGGTACCTGGCATGCATGCTATGCACAGACATACATGCAAGAAAAATACCCATGCCCATAAAATAATAAAAACCTTAAAAGGATTTTATTTTAAATTATGTATGTCTGTAATGGGGACATATGTGCATGTGAGTACCCACAGAGGCCAGAAGAGGGTGCTGGATCCTCTGGAGTTGAGATTATAAGCACTGTGAACCATCTGATGTGGGTGCTGGGAACTGAACTTGAGTCCGTTGCTAGAGAAGTATGTTTCTCCCCGCCCCCATCTCTCTAAAGATTTATCTATTTCTTTCATGTATTTCACTGTCTTTAGACACACCAGAAGAAGGCATCAGATCCCATTACAGATGGCTGTGAGCCACCATGTGGTTGCTGGGAATTGAACTCAGGTCCTCTGGAAGAGCAGCCAGTGCTCTTAACCGCTGAGCCATCTCTCCAGCCCTGCATGTTCTTGAGCTGGGGTCTCATGTAGCCCAGGCTGGCTTTGAACTTGCTATATAGCAGAGGCTATACTTGGATTCCTGATCTTCCTGCCGTGGCATCTGAAGTAGTAAGATAACAAGTGTATGGTACTATATCTAGCTTAGAACTTAGGCTATTTGTTTGTTTGTTTTGGTTAAAAAATGTTTTTAAATGTGTGTAAGTGTTTGCCTGCATGTATGTATATGCATCACATGCATGCAGTACCCAGAGAGGCCAGAGGAGGGTGCTGGATACCCTGGAACTAGAGTTACGGGTGGTTGTGAGCCACCATGTGGGTGCCAGGAACTGAACCCAGGTCCTCTGGAAGAGCAGCCGGTGCTCTTCACTGTTGAGCCATCTCTCCAGCCTTTTGCTTTTGTCTGTGAGATAGTGTCTCACTATGTAGCCTTGTTAGTCTGCAGTTCACTATGTAGACCAAGATGGTCTCAAACACATAAGAGATCAGCCTGCTTTCTTCTCCCGAGCTGGAACTAAAGGCCTGTGCTATCACTGCCTCGCTGGTACTAGTTCAGGCTGACCTCAAAATCCCTATAGAGTGGAGGATGACCCTGAACTTCCGGTTCCCCTGCTTCCACCTCCTGAGTGCTTCTCCAGGCCTGGTTTATGAGGGTGTGTGTGTGTGTGTGTGTGTGTGTGTGTGTGTGTGTGTGTGTGTGTGTGTGTGTTGGCAACCCAGGATCTTGTATGTGCTAAGCAAGTGTTTTAGCCTCTGGCTATACCCCAGCCAGGACTTGGGCCTTTGCAACCTACTTCTTTGTCTTTAAAATGTGACAGCAAGGGGTTAGGGATTTAGCTCAGTGGTAGAGCACTTGCCTAGCAAGCGCAAGGCCCTGGGTTCCGTCCCCAGCTCCGGAAAAAAAAAAAAAAAAGAAAAAGAATGTGACAGCATTTCCTACCTCACAGGGCTTTTCTAGGAAGAAAGCTAGTTAAACATGTAGGTGGAGGGCAGGGGACCTAAAAACAGAGAAGAAAACATGTGGCTGGTCCTTGCCTGTTATTAGAGCACTTAGAGCGGCCCTCACTGTTACTGGCATTGGCTTGTCACAGCTTGATCACAGCTGAGGGTTAGGATTCAGTAAGAACATATTTGAGACATTGGCTTAACTGATCTTACCTGGTCCCCCAACAGCTTCAGTTTTTGGAGACCAGAGGAAAGTGGCATTTTGGTAAACACAGCAAAAGCAGGAATCAAATGGGTAGGCTGTCCAGTAAGGAACAGGGTTAGGATCCCCAGACCAGCCAGACATGCTGGGATGTTGCCTGGATTCCTAGTTTTGGGACACCCAAAGTGAGGTTGACATGTAGCTTTCAAACTATGGGACTTATAGGTTGGCTCAACAGTAAACTGCCTGCGTAGCATACACCAAGCCTTGGTTCATCATCAATACTGAAAAACAGAAGAAATCCCCAGAGCACTTCTAAGAGGGGACTGACTAGATGGCCCTGCACAGTCCCTGGGCTGTACAGCAGACTTTAGATCAAGGGCTAAAGGACTTTCTTTTATGTTGTTGTTTTGAGACAGGGTTTCTCTGTATAGCTCTGACTGTCCTGGAACTCACTCTATAGACCAGGCTGCCCTCAAACTCAGAGATCTGCCTGCCTCTGTCTCCTGAGTGCTGGGATTAAAGGTGTGCATCACCAACTGGTTGTAGTGATGAGGTCTCAGCAGGGCCCTTGCAGTAGGAACTCTGAAGGTGTAGGCCTACAGCCTGGGCCTCGGGGATGCTTCTAGTTCATCTTCAAGCAGTGCAGGTCCTCTACTGGGAGCCCTCTTCTTCAGAGCTCAGCTTAGCTGTCCCCTTGTGCAGAAAGCCTCCCCTGACACTAATCCTGGGGAATCTCCCAATGGGGATTACAAAGTGGGGACTCCCCTGTCTGTCTTTCATAGGCATCAAGAAAGTAATGCTTGGGTCCCCAACCCTCACCATAGGGCTGACACCTAGTCTCAGGCTCAGTCAATGATTAATTAGAAGAGGGTGGACTTGAGGTCTCAAAAGGCAACACTGGAGGGGTACAGTGGCCCAGGCCTGTGAGTATCCAGCCCACCTCACCTGAAGCACAATGGCTGGTACCGAGAAGATCATGGCTTCGTTGAACACTGGGTTGGGGTCATCCCTCTTCACCGCCGTCTTCTTCTTGCTCATCTTCCTCCCATCCTGCAGCAGATACACTTTGACGAAGGGGTCTACAGGCAGGAAGAGGCGAGAGGCTCAGTGAGCCTGGCGACTGCTGTTATCTCTAAAGCCCACCACAGATTCCCATTCTATTAGTAACCCGAGTGCAGACAGCAGACCTGCGTCACTGAGTGCAGAGCCTGACAGCGCACCGCTCTGAGACACCAAATCTCCCTACCGTTGCAGGATCTTTGACCATACGGGGAACCCCGGGGGCAGTGTTAGTTACTGGGGACAAACCGACTGTTTTTAGTTGTGGTGCGGCTCAGCCCTGCACACACCTTTAATCCACGAGCTCTCTGGCTATTGTCAATAGGATTAAATAAAGTCAACCATAGGTTAAGATCTCGGGAGAGAGCAAGCAACCAGTTGACAGGAAGTGGAGAGAGGATCATTCAGAAAAAAACGGAGAGAGAAAGAGGAAGTCTCGAGGACGGACAGAAAGATGCACAGGACACCGAAGGAAGGGACTGAGTTTGAAGAAGGTTGGTTGAGAGGTCTGTTGAGTGAGGGATGGGAATTCCTAGTGGGAACTGGCTGGGGAGGAGGAAGGTCGGCTGGGTGCGTTCTCTGCCTCTCTGAACCAGCAGGCTTTCTCCCCTGCGTCTGGCTCCTGGGACTTTATTGGTGAAATCAAATGATTGAGATTGTTTAAAAAACCAACACCCTATTGCCTGAGGCCCTAGGATGTCAAGTCCAATAGGTTCCTGGCATCTAGAGATTCAGCGTCTCTGGGCTGCTTCCTCATCTCTGAGCTTAAGTTCTGATGAATGGATGCTCACCCTCCATTTCTTAACCTGTGCCACAGCCCAGAGCCTCAGTTTCCCCTTTACTCTGCCCTCCACATTCTGGGCTGTTGTCCCCTCCAGGGGTCTACTCTTTCTGTAGCTGAATTAACCTTCCACTGTGCCTGGTTCCCGAGCTTAGCTAAAGCCACAGGGGGTTCTGGCGTTGTGCCCCATATCTGCTCATAACATGACAGCTCCCCGGAGCCTCATGGAAGAGCTGAGTACACAGGCCCTCACCTGCTGTGGTCTTGTCATTGGTCCAGATGAGATTCTTGGCTTTCACCACAACCACAGTCAGCCGCTCTGCTGTGGGCAGGTAACTGAGGGACAGCAGGATCTCTCCCACAGCATCAGCAGCCTGTGGAGAGGGGGATGGCTCAGAAGTCTTCTGCCCTCCAAGCTTCAAGAGGTCTGGGGCAGGGGTGGGTGGGAGGTGGATGGTTCCTTTTCCATTGGAAAATCGTTGCTTGTGGGATAACTCAAACCTAGACATCAGGCTGACAGGATTGAAAAAAGGACAACCCACCCATACAAGGGACATCCACAGACCCTCCTTACTCTGAGTGGAGAGCAGGTCCTGGAAGGAGGCCCAGAGGCTGCCTGTCAAGTGCATCAATCAGATGCAGTTCTGTTCCCTCATTGTGGGCTGAGGAAAACAGTCTATGACTAGTGCAGAGATCCAAGCTCACAGCATTTGCCTAAGTAATAATGTTCCCTGGCATTGTTACAGTGCTAAAAGTAAGCCTCAGCTTGGCCTCGGTCTGAAACAGCCCACTTTCAGGCCAGTAGCTTCTAGGAGTAGAGCCTCTGATGATTCCAGTAGCCACTGAGATGAGGGCCTGGAGAGACGGCCCAGCAGCTGAGTACCGGGTGCTCTTCCAGAGGGCTCAGGTTCAGTTCCCAGCACCCACAAGGCAGCTCCCACACATCTGTAACCCCAGTTCCAAGGAACTGGGCACCCTCTTCTGACTCCCTTAGGCGTGAGGAGTGCACATGGACACACACATACATTCAGGCAAAACACTCGTAAGGTAAAATAAGTAAATAAAATAAAGAATAAAAATAGATATCCAGGAGGTGGTGGTGCACGCCTTTAATCCCAGCACTCGGAAGGCAAAGGCACACAGATCTCTGTGAGTTCGAGTCCAGCCTGGTCTATAGAGAGTTCCAGGACAGTCAGGGCTACACATAGAAACCCTGTCTCAAAAACCCAATAAAATAAGGAAGGAAAATAAATAAATGTTAAAAAATAAAATAGAGGGTTGGAGAGAGAGATGGCTCAGCAGTTAAGAGCACTGGCTGCTCTTCCAGAGGTCCTGAGTTCAATTCCCAGCAACCACATGGTGGCTCACAACCATGTGTAATGGGATCTGATGCCCTCTTCTGGTGTGTCTGAAGACAGCTACTGTGTACTCATACAGACATTAAATAATATAGAAAATTTTAAAAAAGAGAAAAAAACAAGAATTGAGAAGAGGGCTGGGGATGGCACAGTGGGTAAAGGCATTTGCCATTAACCCCAGTGACCTGAGTTCAACGCCAACAACACACATGGTGAAGGAGAGAATCAACTTGTAGAAGACAAGTTGTCTTCTGACTTTCACATGCATTCTCTCTGGGTATATGCATGCCTGTGCATGATACACACAGAAAACACAGTAAATAAATAAATGCAGTGTAAAATAAAAAATAAAAAGACCTGTAAACAGTGGTGTCTACAATGTTTTTGTCAGCACATGCAGTGAGTGGCTTCCCTAGGGTGTGACTTGGGACCATTTCTCTATTCTAATGCTGTCAGGGTCCAGGTTGAGGGACAGGATAGTGGCATCTCTCCAGGAAATGGGTGAGGGTACTTTCTCCTCGGATGAACCAGTGGGCAAAAGCAGGCGATACCTTATTCTGGTCCTGTAAGTAGAGCCAGCCACTGAAGGGCTGCAGCGGGAGGTCCAGAACAGACAGCTTCAGCTCCACCACGCCGGTGCTCACATTCCGCTCATCCTCATCGATGCCAAACACAGAAAATCTAAGGCTCTTCTCCTCCAGGGCTGTGGGGTCCAGGGGGACAGAGAACTTCTCATCGAAGAAGATGGAATAGGCATTCCTCTGGATCTATAGAAAGAAGGGGTCGTGGAGGGCCTTCCTGGCACCCACCATCTCAGCTCTGCTCCTCTTTTTCGGCTCAGCCGTGAAGGTTTGTTTTTTTGACTTTGCTTTCTTTTCAGACTGGATCTCACATAGGTCAGGATGGACTCCTGATCTTCCTGCCATCAACTCCAGAATGCTAGGATTACAAGCACAAGCCTCCACACCGCACCTCCCCCTCTTCCTATTCTAAGACAGGGTCTCACTATGTAACCTGGTCATTATGTAGACCAGGCTGGCCTCGGACTCACAGAGACCTCCTCCCTTTTCCAGCCAGGATCCTACTATGCAGCTCTGGCTGGTCTGGAACTCACTATTTTGTCCAGACTAGTCTTGAACTTAGCCATCTTCCTGTTTCGGCCTGGCATTAGAAGCTTCCATAATGGAGTCCTAGTAATCCTCATCCTCACAAGAGGCTGTGACAGACCTGCTCTCTGTCTCTCCCGTCTGCCAGACTCAGCACAGCCTTGGGGGCAGGCATGCAGTAGGAGCTACACGATTGTCAGTAACGAGCCCTGCGGAGCCTGGCAGAACCTTCCTGATTGTCACAGGATGGATGGATGAGTGGACAGAATGACAGATGGATGGAGTGACAGGCAGGGCTGGGCATGCTTCATTCCCCAGCTTTTGGATGCCATTGACTTCCTCTCAGGAAGCTGTGGGCAGTCCTCAGGGAAGGTGCATGGGAGGCTCTGCTTGCCCTTCTGTGGGGGGCCGCCTGAGTCACTGCACGGTGGTATTTAGACAGCGGCTCTCATCCCTGGCACATTCTCTGACGATGAGGGGGTTGCATGGCCTGGAGGCAACACCCCATCTCCACAGTTAGACTGTTAGGCTGTGATGTCATGAAGCCTGCCATTCTAGGAACAAACCCTGCTTAGCTTCTAGCTACTTCGATCTCACTGGTCTCTGCCAGGCTCTGGGAGCTTCTTTCTCCAGCAACTGCACCCCCCTCCCCCAAAAGAAATATGGAGCCACGTTGTCCACACAGTGGTCTGCCTCAGACCAAGATCCTGTCCACCAATGTCCCTCCTCAAAGGACATATCCGGAGTCACCCAAAAACCTTCACATGGCTCAGACCAAGAGCACCATAAGGTGTGTCAGGCTTGACAGCAGCTCTTGGTGGCCCTGAGAACTGCCACAGATCACCTCCCAAGGGCTGAGTTAAGCACTGTGCATGTATACACCCAGGCCATTTCCACAATTGTGATGCTTACTTGACGAATGGGGAATCTGAAGGCAGCTGCTTAAGTGACTTGTTCAAGGTCATATGCCAGGCCAAGGTGGAACTTAGATTTTAGCCTAACTCCTAACCACCCACTGCTGTTCTAGTAGGAAACTGGATCACCCCCTTCGCACCCCATGTACTAAGAGCCAGTGGCTAGTTCTAGGCTCTTCTAGAGTTATGGGGGGGGGCGTGGAATATCTACTACTGAGGCCGGCTATGTTCAGTGTGGTAAAGGTGACTAGGCACAGAAGACCCTTGGTTTTGCAGGGCACAGATCACTGAAGGTTGACCTGGCCCATCTCAGAGGGCTTGGACTCCTACCAGCCTGTTGCTGGGTAGTGGGGTGTGCCTGTCAGGGTGAGGCACCTTGGAAGCATTCTGTAGTCTTCTTGTCCAATCCAACCTCTCCTTTCCTTTTGACTGCTAACCATCAATGAAGGGACTCTGGCCAGTTTGAATGTGGTGAACATGGCTCTGGCAGGCCTTGCCTTTCTCCCCCCTGACCCTCTGCCCTGCTAAACACTGTTAGATTACATTCCTAAAGCTGGCCACCAAGGTCTATTCCCTTATTTGTCCACTCCCTCCTCCTGAGGGTGACTACTGAGGTCCAGCTATCAAAGTATTGAAGTCCAGCAATTGAAAGCCCCCTTCGGCTGCCCTAATTAACACGGCCAATTAAAACTAGACACCTCAGCCTAACCCGGGGTTTCCCCATTGTGCCGTTATAAAATACCATTGTGTTCGTGTGTATCTCATCTGTCTCCTCTCCAGAGGCAGTCCCTCATCCTCTGGAAAAAATACTAACCCTTCCTTCCCTCGTTCTCTTCCCCTTCTCCTTCACCTTCTATCTTCTGCATTTGCTTCTTGTTCCCTGCCCTCTGTCAAATAAATGGGCAAATAAATCTTTGTGCTGAGAACTCGGTCTTGAGGGTCCTGGCCCAATACCGACCCTAACAGTCAAGGGCCAGGGCCACCTTCCTTGGTCTCCTGCTTCCAGCAGGGTGAGCCACCAGGGTCACCAGAAGAAAATAGAGATCAGAGATCAAGTGTTTAATCTTCCAAAGCTTGTCTTCAGTTTCTCAGGGGGTGGAGGGGCTGAACACACTCTCTCACAACAGAACACAGCTCCTACAAAGGTGGCCCTTTCATTTGGGGTCCAGAAACTCACTTTCCTCTCATGCTTTTTTTCACTCTCTGGGGTGGGCCCCTACATTCTTATGAGCAAATTCATGCAACCGTACTGACACTGAGGCCACCCCTCCTCCATCCATTCCAAAGCGAATAAGTCTGTCACTGAGCTCTCTCCCAGATCAGCCAAATGCCAAGTGAGCCGGCCATCTTTCTTCTTGCCAAGACTCCATGCTGACAGATGTGGAGGTGGACAGTAACCCACTGTCTTTGAGTGATAGGAAGATTGAAATCTATACACAGTGGGAACACAAAGGTTCTATGCATGGCCATTCTACTCTGGATCCACGTTCTGGTCTGCTCTCCAGCGCCCCCTGTCATCTTGTCTGGTACTGCAGATCTGCCCTCCAGCCCCGAAGTCAGCTTCCCAGGAGGGCTTCAGGGGCAGGCACAGTATTCCTCTCTATCCCAGCCCCACTTACCCGGGAGATGCCCACGATCTGTTCGTCTGGCAGCAGACTGACACGCATGAAGCAGGACTCGAAGGTGGCCTCCTCGCGCTCCAGGAGGTCCTTGCCTTGCAGCACCGCCACGTGGAGGGTGTGGGAAGCTCCGTCATAGTCCATGCTCACCTCCACCTGGCCCAGGGTGAAATCCTGCCCGAAGGTGTTGCTCACAGAGGAGATGGAATTCAGAGAGTCAGCCGACTGTGACTTGCGGAGAGTACCATAGGGAGCCAAGTCCAGTTCCCGGCCCATCAGCTCCAGGGGTCCTAGCTCACTGATGCTCTCAAAGGTGTCTTCTATACTGAGGCTGCCTTTGCGGCTGGGTGGTCCCCGAGTGGTGGTCCGCTGGGCATTCCAAGGAGGGACTCGCTGAGGGTGAACAAAAGGGACAGGGAAACATCACATGGGTCCAAGGCACTATCTCTAGGAGACAGCAAGGAGGTGCCCGTTGCTGGTTTGTTTCACAAAACCAGCACAGAGGGACCCGCACTACAGGCCACTTTGTTTCTTTCTTTCTCAGACAGGAATTTGCTAGTATTCCAGACTGGCCTGGAACTGGTGATCCTCCAACTTTAACTCCCTGAGTGCTGGGATGACAGTCGTGCACCAGCTACATCTAGTTTACTTTTCTCCCCTTAACCAGAATGGAAGAAGGCATTTTCTCAGACTGCTTATTATTGTGACAAAACTCCTTACATAAAAATGTCAACTGCAATGACACTTATAAGAAGGAAAAGCCGGGTCTGGAGGAACACGTACATAGTCCTGTAAAAACTATAAATCTGGTTTTTCCTCCTGGCCACTTAGTTCTCAACAACAACAATTCTGAGACTAATTCTTATTGATTGTGTTGGCCACAAGCTTTGGCTCATTCCCTGACGAGCTCGTAACTTATTTAACCCAATCAGACTATTCTATGCCTACCATTTGTTAGTTACCTCTCTTCAGCCCTGGTCCGCTTCTTCCTTAGCATCTCCTCAGTGTCTCACCCAGATCCACGAATCTCCCTGCATTTCTCTTTCAGCTTCCTCAGTTGTCCCCCATCTTCTTTTTCCTCTCGTCCCCTGTGACTCTCTTCGTGTCTCTCTTTTATCCCTTACTTTTTCCAGAATCCTCTCTCTTCCTGCCAATGTCCCAGCTCCTCATTGGCTATCAGCCTTTTTGCTGACAGGTGGTGTTTATAAGAGATCCTTTCGGAGGGGGAGGGGAGGGAATGGGGGCTTATGGACAGGAAACCGGGAAGGGGAATAATGCTTGAAATGTAAGTAAAGAAATATATCTAATAAAAAATTAAGAGAGAGAGAGATTGATTGAGATCCTCTCTGCAGAATCCCAAAAACTGGGAGGTAGAAACAGAAGGATCAGGAGTTCAAGGTCAGCCTCAGGTACCTGAGCTATGGTCTCAACAACAACAACAACAACAGTCGATGTGTCCAAAAGAGGAGGAGGTAAGAATCCCAGGGTACAGTCACTCAGAAGTGATTGAGCAGCCTCAAAAGATGACAGAAGACAAGGGTGGGAGAGATGACTCAGCAAGTATGGGTTCCTGCCACCAAGTCTGATGACCTCCGTTAGATTCCCAGTGACCACAGGATGAAAGGAGAGAACTGTTTCATCCAAACTGTGCTCTGGCCTCCACACACGCATGGTCATACATGTGCCTAACCCCCCATAAATAAATAAATGTAAAAAAACAAAACAAGGGGCTGGAGAGATGGCTCAGCAATTAAGAGCACTGACTGTTCTTCCAGAGGTCCTGAGTTCAATTCCTGGCAACCACATGGAGGCTCACATCCATCTGTAACAGATTCTAGTGTATCTCAAGACAGCTACAATGTACTTATATGTAATAAATGAATAAGTCTTAAAAAAAAAACAAAAAACAAAACAAAAACAAAAACCTCTCTCTTAAAAAAAAAAAATACAAGAGCTGGAGAGATGGCTCAGGGGTTAGGCGCGCTGACTGCTCTTCCAGAGGTCCTGAGTTCAATTCCCAGCAACCACATGGTGGCTCACAACCAGCTGTAGTGGAATCTGATGCCTGCTTCTGGTGTGTCTGAAGGCAGCTACAGAGTACTCATATAAATAAAATAAAATAAAATAAATTCTTTAAAAAAAACTATAGCATAAGGAAACATTAATGTTGAGTGGCACTCCTTGGAGTATGCGAGATTGTCTTTTCTTTAAATTAACCCTGGGCTTCTACACCAGTCTCTCCACGCCTTTGATAACTTTTTAAAGATTATATTTATTGATTTAGCGTGAATGTGTGCAGGCACTCACATCATAGTCTGTGCATGTGAGATCAGAGGACAACTTTCAGGAGCCAGTTCTCCCCTTCCCCCACGTGGGTCTCCAGGCTCAAACTCTGGTTGTCAGACTTGGTGGCCAGTGCCTTCACTCACTGAGCCTCCTTACCAGCCCAAGTGATAGTATTTAAAAATGTGATTGATCGATTAGTCAACATCAAACATTTACTCAAGAAGCAGAAGTCGAGGAGTTGACTGTCTGCAGGGGTCTAAGAGAGGCTGGATCCCCATTCACAGGGGGATATTAATCAAGAGGGGGCAGGCCAGAGGCCGGCCCTCAGAATGGATGGGGGATGTGGATCTGCAGGAGTGGTCTCACCTTCAGCTTAGCCTCCACGTAGGCCTCTCCATATTTTTGCTGCAGGTACCTGTAGTCGTAGTTAGGGAATGGGGAGGGGCTGGGGAAACTCCCCGACATCCAGAGCTTCCAGAGACTCACAGCTGCTATGCCAAGCAGAGCCAGGGCCCCAGCAGCGTACACACCCACCTCCCAGCCTGGGGGGCTCTTGATGACTGCAAAACAAGAACAGCCTGTCAGTCGTGGGTCACGGACCACAGCCCCCTCGACCCAGGGTAAAAGTCGATTGGCTCTTTTTTACCGTGGAGGCTAAAAGTCAGCCTTAAATAGTGTTCCTTCAGAAGCTATCCACCTAGTTCTTGAGACGGGTTCTCTCATTGGGACCTCGTCGTGCTAGCCGGCCAGCAAGCCCCAGGGATCCTCGTGTCTCTGCCTCCCCAGTGCGGGGATTACAAACTCATGCAAACTCATGCCGTCCTTGTTTTCACACGGACACTGGGGATCATACACACGTCCTCATAATGACATGGCAGCCTTTTCCTGCCTGAGACACCCCCTAAGCCCATGTTTTCTGTTAGTTTGTTTTAACAGGGTTTCATGTAGCCCAGGCTGGCCTCAAACTTGCTGTGTAGCTGAGATGATTCAGCTCCTTCCTAATTCTCCTTCTACCTCCCAAGTGTATCACCCTACCTAGTGATACTTACGTACTAAACACTTTTTTATTGGGAGGAGAAGGGGGGTCCAGCAAGATGACTCATCCGGTAAAGGAGCTCGCCACCAAGACTGGTGTCTTGAACTTGATCCCTAAGAGCACCATGTGGTGGCAGAACATAACCAATTCCACACATTGTCCTCTGCCTTCTACATGAGTGCCACGGCATGCATGAACACACAGGTGCAATCATAACTGAATTATGAACAGATACACATGCAGTAAATAAAAATTTTAAAAATCGAAACTTTTAGTTTAAAATTTTTATTTTTTATGCTTGTTACTATAAGACTTGGTGTGAGGTTCTCCAGATTCAGAGCTCCTTTCTTCTTCTTCTTTTCTTTTTTTAGACAGAGTCTTGCTATGTAGCCCAGGATAGCCTTAAATCCTACGCAATTCTCCTATCTCAGCCTTCCAGGTGCTAGGATTATGTGAATGGGATTATACCACATCCAGTCTAGACACTCTCTTGAGCTCTCTGCGTCTGCCTCTTCTTCCACAAAGCCATTCTACAGGGAGACACCCGGCCAGAGCAGATGAAAGGCCTCACACGATGGTTAGCTACCTCTCAGGCTTCAGTCTTGGGGAAGGGGAAAGAGAGGAGAATAAGAAATGACTCCATCTGTGCTTTAAGCCTTACCTAGAGTAACCCAATGTCCATCAGCTGGCGAGTGGTTAAACCAGAAAGTGACGCACTCACCCATGGAATGCTACTTGGCAATAACAAGGCCAAAAACAAAACACCAGAAAGTAGACGAACCCCGAGGACATCCTGGTGGCTGCTCTATGTTGGTCTCAGAGACCACATGTTGCATAATTTTGCCTACAGTCAGCCTCTGTGTGCTATGGCTTCTGCCCACATGGCCTCAACTCATCTTGGATTGTGTACCATGCAGTCAGGCTGTGTCTGTCACACTTCAAACCAACTCATTTTCCCTTGGTCTTTATTTCCTTAATGAGCAGGGTGACAGATATTCACATAGGATTGACATTACCTTATAGAGTTGGCTTAAAGTACACAGAAGGACCCAGGTAGGTACTGCGCAAACGCTGCATCATCAACTTGATCACCTGTGGGTTTTGGTATTTAGTTGGGGTCCAGGAATGGAGTCCCTGAGGATACCGAGGACAGCTATATAAGAACCCTTTTAAGAGGCTGGAGAGATGGCACAAGCAATAAAGGAGCTGCTGTCCTAACATGAAGACCTGAGTTCAGATCCCCAGCACCCACGTAAAGCCAGGTGTGGCGGCTCACGTTTTGTAGCCCTAGTGCTGTCGGAGCAGAGACAGGTAGGTCTCTGGGGCGTGCAGGCCAGACAGTCTAGCAACCGGCCAGGCTGAGGAGGAGACTCTGCCTCAAGAAATAAGGTAGAGAGCAACAGATGGGAGAAGACACCTAACATCAAATGCTGGCCTACACACACACGCACACACACACACACACACACACACACATATACATATACACACACACGTGCACACACACACACACACACACGCACACACACACACATGCACACACAGACACACACATATACATATACACACACACACGCGCACGCACACACACACATATACATATACACACACACCCACAGAGAAACATATACACACACATATACACACACACACAGAAACATACACAATACACACACATATATACATATATACACACACACACACGCACACACACACACACACAGAGAAACATACACACACAGAAGAAACATTCACGGGGTTGGGGATTTAGCTCAGTGGTAGAGCGCTTTCCTAGGAAGCACAAGGCCCTGGGTTCAGTCCCCAGGTCCGAAAAAAAGAACCAAAAAAAAAAAAAAAAAAAAGAAACATTCACACACACACACAGAAACATATACACACACATATATACATATATATACACACACAGAGAGAAACATACACACATACACACACATATATACATATATACACACACACACGCACACACACACACAGAAACATACACATACAGATATACATACACACACAGAAGAAACATTCACACACACACATATACACACACACACAGGAAAAACATTCACACACACATACACACACACACAGGAAAGACATTCACACACACAGGAAAAACATTGACACACACAGAGACATATACACACACATATAAACATACACACAGACATACACACACACAGACATACACACACACAGAGAGATATACACATATATATACACACACATACAGACAGGCAGGCACAAACACAGACATACACACACAGACATATACACACACAGAGAGATATACACACAGAAATATACACACAGAGAGAAATACACACAACACACACACACAACACATATACAGTTAAAAACAATAAAAAACTGTTTCAATTTAGTAAGTTGAGTTAGAAAGTTGAGTTCTTTTTGGGATGATGAAAATATTCTCAAAATTCATTGACTGCTCATTAATCTAAAGCCACTGCAATGTACATTTAAAAAATTTTATTTACATTTTAAATGCTATCCCCTTATAAGTACAGTGTAGCTGTCTTCAGACACACCAGAAGAAGGCATCAGATCTCATTACAGATGGTTGTGAGCTACCATATGGTTGCTGGGATTTGAACTCAGGACCTCTGGAAGAGCAGCCAGTGCTCTTAACCCCTGAGCCATCTCTCCAGCCCTGCAATGTACATTTTAAAGAGGTGAAGTTCACTGTGAGTCTCACGCCTCCCACCCAGGTTGTCCTTGAGCTTGTCACATAGTTGAGGTTGGATTTCTGATCATCCTGCGCCCCCCCCCCCAAATGCTAGGATTAAAGGCCTTTCCTGCCATGCCCAGGTAATTGTGTAGTAGCTGAATTTGGTTTTGTTTTGAGGCAGGGTCTCACTGTGTAGCTCAGGCTGACCTCAGACTTGTGATCCTTCTGCCTCAGCCTCCTGAGTGTTGTTACTACAAGTGTGAGCTGCAACCCCCAGCTTATGAAGTGCAGTTCGTGTCTCAGTAAATCTCTAACCTCAAGCCAATGCACCAGTTCCACAAGAGGTGGCCACAGACTGTGCTTGGCCTGAAGAGAATTCAGAGGCTCTTTTCCTCCAGTGCCCTGGGCATTGCTGTTTTCATGGGGACCTCTCTGTTCCCACACATAGTAATTTGCTCCTTCAACCATTCTCTGTGAATCCTCACCTTGTATAGTGTGTGGGCAATAACAGGGCTACATGTGCTTAAGGATTTGACCTCACTCTGCTTAGGAACATGGCTCTGATGCCCTAAGGAAGCCACCAAGACATGAGGATTCATGTGGCAGGTGACACTGAGACAGGACTCTCAAACCATTTCCAGTTCTATATTGTACTCAGCTCAAATGGGGGAAACTGAGGCTTGAGAAAGCTAAAGAACTTGCTCAAGGCCACAAAGCTGGAAATAAGTAGTTTTGAGGTGCACCTCTAGCAGCCAGACCCCGGATAGAACCAGGGTACTAACCAGTATCATGCCTGGTCTTGACCTGGCTTAGCTCCCTTGCAGCAGCAAGGTAGAGATTGGTTCCTCTGAATGGAAACTGAGATCTAATGGATACATCAAAATAAAGCAACAAGAAATAATGCCCACAGCATCGTTCTGATCACTAAACCTTGGGTGTGCAGACACACCAGCACCTTATGGGCAAGAGGAGCCACCACTGAGTGAACGAGCCCCAGGTCCCGTTCCCGAGCTTAAGTAGCACAGAGGTCAGAGTGGGGCCAGGCAAGCACATAGACACATCAGACAGAATGCTGGAAATCATGCTGGGAGTACAGGAAGGCTGAGATGTGAGCAAGAGTGAGAGACAAGGCAGGAGGCTGGAGGCAGGAGGCTCTGCAGTTACCGGCACTGGCTGCTCTTCCGGGGGAGGCTGGTTTGAGTCTTAGCACACACATGGTGGCTCATAACCACCTGCAACTCTAGTCTCAGGGGATCTGATACCCTCTTCTGGTCTCTGTGTGCACCATAAATGTGCAAGTAGTACAGACATACATGCATGCACATAAGATAAAATAAAATAAAAGGAAGTATGGCAGGCTGGGCAGCAGGGGCTAGGAGTTGTGGGCTAGCAGAGAGGAAGTGGTGGCCAAGGACCTGAGTCCAGTGGGAGGGAGGGGACAAAGTCCTATGGACAAGAGGGGCTCCTTCCTCTGCTCCCCGACGTCCAAAGGACCTGCAGTCAGGCATTCCTCCAGCAAGGAGCACTCTCTGCTGTCAGGAGAGGATACCGAGACTTACACAGCCACACAGCTGAGATGTGGCAGCATCTGGGTGCAGGTACCTTGGCTACAAGGAATATGACCATGCTGCCAGCCTCTCTGGGAGAGGGGAGATGACAAACAGCACCCCCATTCAGTGGTCCCACCCCAGAGGATGTATTATTTGAAAGGGAAAAAAACCCAACACATGTTATGTCTAGTGTGAGTCACGCAGGCTTATTTATAACAGAGGAGATCTGAGAACATCCTGAAGGTCCCACCAAGGGAGCTGGTGGGGGCTGGCTGTTCTGTCATAGGCAGGAACGTCATTGGCTTTTGCAAATGACGACTTCAGTCGTGAGGATGGGGGTTATAGGAGACATTACCCCTATTGTCAGCTTTAAGGAAAAAAAGAAAATCACTCTCCAACATGATACATCCACATGATTTCAATGTCAAAAAAAAAAAAAAAATCACACAGCAGAGGGACAAGGGCTCGGAAGACTAGGCTTATTTTGGTTGTACACCCTTGGAATCCCAGCACTTGGTAAATGGGGGCTAGAGGCTCAGGGGTTCAAGTCATTTTTAGTTATAGAGAGTGGAAGGGACTGTATGGAAGGATTCATCCCCTACTAAGTATAGACTTTTCCTGCGACAGAATGGAATTTGGGAGCCAACTGAAGCCACAAGCAACACATCTACAGAGGGGCCCAGGCTCAGGCCTGCCAAGACTCTGCAATGTCCTTGGAGTCTACACACTGGGGGTGACGTGGGAAAGCACCTGGCCAGCTAGGCCATAGCAGGCCAGGCAGGAGCAAGGGCCTCTCTAGAGTCCAGAAGAGAGGTCCACAGTCTCAAGCAGACTAGGAGCGCATTCAGAGGCACAGCAGAGTCAGGCAACCCTGCACGTGAGGGTGTAAATGCTGAGGACCAAAGACACAGTGTTGATTGGCAGAGTCGGAGAGCAGAGCTGGGGTAAGGCAAAGAAAACTCCCAGGCAGGTGACATGCGATGACAATAAATACATATTTATTGCTCATTTATTGATTGGTTTTATGAAATGGCAGGCAGGACAGTGGGCTCTTCGGTGGAAGTGAGGTCTAAACTAAGAGTAGAAATGAGATGAGGGAGGAGAGGGGTTCTAACAACAGCTCTCTAGACCTGTCTGTCCTGGAACTCACTATGTAGACAAGGCTAGCCTAGAACCCACAGAGATCCATCTGCGTTTGTTTCTGGAATACAGGGGTCAAAGCCCTGTGCTATCGTACATACCTAGCCCGAGAAGAGCTCTCTTACGAATCACTACTTGCTAGGCTTTGCTTAAGCTTTTCCCACGTGCTGGCTCCTTGTGAGCCCTGAGAGCCGTAACATCGCTATTTTTCATATGCAGAAGCTAAGGGGCAGAGGAGAATCTGATTGTCTGGCTGGATCAGCCCTCTCTATAGATTTCCGCCCAAGGCACAAGGGCTTAGCCAGGCAGAGCAGAGAGAACAGTCAGGTGCGGAATGGCACCGACAGAGGCTGGAAGCTTCGAGGGCTGTGTGACATTGTCATAAGGCCACACCACATTCTCTGTGTGAAGACCAGAGGGGCTGAAGATAAAAAGTGAGGCCCTTTGGTTGGGGACTGAGAAGGGTGTTCCCTGCCACACCCTGAAGTTCGGCCCCGGGCCAGTGGGCCCTGTGCTAGGATGAGAGCTGTTGAGGTAGGGAACACTAGACTATGTGGTTAGGAAATCCAGGATCACATCCTGATTTGTTACTGTCACTTTCCACACTAAGGCTCAACTCTCTCATTGTGTGTGTGGCAGGGGGATCTGGAAGAAAGATGGCAGCCATGTTTCAGTCATGACACCATTCTCCACATGGCAGTGGGGGCTATGGGAGTGGGCTGGAGTGTCCTGACCATCTCCCAACTTAGGGCTGCATAGAAGCATTGGAGATAGGCAAGGGTGAGTCCCAGACAGGGAGCTGAGTGAGTCTAGTGTGGTCTAACGTTGACAGACTCTATGGGGAGCCCCGGGTGAGTGGATTCCATGCCACAGGATCATCCTCAGGGAATAGTGGGTCAAGGGTCTCCCGGGAAACCCCTTGTGTCAAGCAGGGAATCTCCTTAAGAGAAGTGTTGCTCGGTGTGATGCATGTCTGTAATCTCAGCGGTCAGAACGTGGAGGCAGGTGAATCGTGAGTTCAGGTTCACCCTTGGCTACCCTGAGAGTTCGAGGCTGTGGGGCTGGAGAGATGATGCCGTGGTCAAAGCACTTGGTGCGCAAGTGTGAGGCTGAGAGTTTGGGTCCCCAGAACCCATGTAAATACTGGTGTGGTGGGCACAGCAGACGCCTGCAATTCCAGCCTTGGAAAGCAGAGTTGGAGAGTCCCTAGAGCAAGCGGACTATTGACACGAACCAAACCGCCATGTTCTGGTTTCACTGAAGACACCGCCTGCCTCACTGAATGAAATGGAAGAGCAAGGAGGGAGGACTCCTGACATCCACCTTGGCCACCACGTGTCCACCCCCGCAGATGATGAGTGCACCTTCTGTGTATGCCCACCCATATGCATATATGTACAGCACATACACACACGCATAGGCAAAGCCCAATGTATGTGCACATATGCATTCACACATAGCACACACACATACAAATGCACATACACATATGCACAGGTATATCCCCATGTATGCCCACACATAGGCACACATGCACAGCGCGCACACACACACACACACACACACACACACACACACACACACACACACAATGCAGAAAAATATTTTTTGAAGCCAGCTTGGGCTACACGGAACCATGTCTGAGAAACAAACAGAAACACACAACCAAAACCAAGAAACAGAAAGAAGTCATTGCGGTGAAAAGAGGAGACCCCGATGGTCCCAGGAGGATGTCCCACGGCTATGTGACCTAAGGAAGAAGGCTGCTACTCAAGTCCCACTGACACCTCCCATCCCACGCTTGGTGTAACTGCCAGAAGCTGTCGTCCTTGGAGGTCTTATCTGGGAGACTCACCGCTCAAGTGATATTCTGTCACGTCCACGGCCATGATGTCCCCTGCAGTGACAGGGACTGGAAGGGAAAGTAATCAGCTGTGAGCAGGGTTCAGAGCATCACATTCCTAACTCAGGGGCATCTGTGTGCCTGTCACTTGAGTTCACACTCAGCTGCTCAGGCGTACAATGGTTGCTCCTCTAGTGTATTCCTCCTTCCCCGCCCCACCTCTTCCTCTTCTTTTGAAATTTATTATTAAGGTGGATGTGGTGGCCTGTAATTCCAGCACTCTGGAGGAGACAGGATCTCTGTGTTTTCAAGGCCAATTTTGCCTACAAAGAAAGTTCCAGATCAGCCAGGGATACACAGTGAGACACACACACTCACTCTCTCTCTGAAAAAAAAAAGTTTTAAAATTTGTGTCTGGGTGTTTTGCCTGCCTGTATGTCTGTTCCACATGTACATGCAGTACTCAAGAAGGCCAGAAGAGGGCGTCAGATCCCCTGAAACTAGAGTTACTGATAATTGCTAGCTGTCACGTGGGTGCTACAAACGGAACCTAAGTTTTTACATCTCTCCTACCCCCACCCCCCACTCATCCATTTTTTTTATAATTTTTTTATTATTATTATTTTTTTTAGACTGGGTTTCTCTAAGTAGCCCTGGCTGTCCTGGAACTCATTATGTAGACCAGGCTGGGCTGAAAGTCACAGAGATCCACTTGCCTCTGCCTCCACAGTGCTGGGATTAAAGGCCTGAGCCACAGTATCTGGTCCCTCCTCCCCCCTTTTCACCTCTCTCTCTCCTCCTCCTCCCCTACGCCCTTCTCCATCTTCTTGAGACAAGGTATCACTGAATGACCCAGGCTTGCCAGGACTCTCCATCTTCTTGCCTCTGCTGCCTGAGTGTGGGGGTTATACTCATGCACTGCCACCTCTGGCTCCAAAGGTGCTCTTGTTCATGGTATTTTAAAAACGGTGGATAAACGCAGGTGCGGTTGTATGTACATGAAATCCCAGCACTCAGGAGGTTGAGGTAGGAAAATTACCTCATGTCCATGTTGAGGACAGTCTGGGCTTCATGATGGAATCCTGACAAAATGATGTAAGCTTTTTTGGGAAAGGGGCTGAAACAAGGGTCTCATATAGTTCAGGCTGGCCTTGAACTTGCTATATAGCCAAGGTTGGCTTTGAACTCCTGATCTTCCTGTATTTACTTCTCAAATACTGGTCTTACATATGTGCATAATTACACCTGGATACTCAAACCTCCTTTTGAATGTGTGTGCAGGTGCACTAACCCCTGTGAGCCCATATGAAAATAGGGGTTGGTGTCAGGATAGAGTCCTGAGATCCTCCTGTCTTGTTCCTGTCATTGGGGGACCCCAGTCTCCTGTGTTCCAACCTTCCCTTGTCAATCACTTGCCACATCCTGCTTTTTTTACGAGTGCTAGGGGTCTGTATTCAAGTCTTCATGCTGGTATAGCAGATACTTTTCCTCCTGAGTCATCTTCCAGCCTGCTAAAGTCTCTCTCTTTCCAAGACGGGTTCAGAACAACCCTGACTGTTCTAAAACTCCCTCTGTAGGCCAGGCTGGCCTCAAACTCACAGATTCACCTGCCTCTGCCTCCTGAGTGCTGGGATTAAAGGAGTGCACCACCACTGCTCAGCCGGAGGTCTCTTTTTAACAAGTCTAAAACTCACTTAGGATGGCTAGATGGAGCACAGGATACCCATGGGCACAGCGATTTCAGACAATTTATGTTAAGCATGATCCAGTATTTCCCTGAAGCTCCAGCGTTGTTGCATTTGCCAACGCTGCCTCTTCGCCATCCCAAGCACCAGGTGGGGACAGAGACTGCTCATCAGCACAGACCACTTAGTGCCTTAACTCAGGTTCCCATATAGTTGGGGGGCGGGGAATCGAGAGGGCTGAATTCCCCCAGTGTTCTACTCTCAACCCTTCCCTGAGAGGGAAGGTATAAATTATTCTAGATTAAGACCCGGGAGCTCAGGCAGGCCATTATCTGGACTCGGGTGACTATTGTTTTACGACTGTTGTTGCTAAGAAGTTAATCATGTATTGTGAGTGGGTGGGGAGAAGAGGTTCTGGGATGGGAGACTAGAATGCACTGTACTCATTCCACTCAAAGGCAAAGAAGGCTAAATTACCTTGCTGGTGGATTGATTCCCTTGCAGTTCCTAAGAGCTGATCTCTCACCCCTCCCTGAGCCTGCAAGTCCCAGGCAAGAGAAGAAAGGGAGAGGTCAGACCTGTAGAGGGCTTGCGCGGCTGGGGGCATGTCTGAACCTTCCACCTTGTGCTGTCTAGATTTATGTCAACTTGACACAAGCTATAGTCATCTGAGAGAAGGGGACCTTGAGAAGATGCCTCCATAAGATTTGACTACAGAGCATTTTCTTAGTTAGTGATTGGTGTGGGAGGGCCCAGCACATTGTGGGTGGTGCCATCCCTGGGCTGGTGGTCCTGGCTTCTATAAGAACGCAGGCTGAGCAAGCCGTGTGGAGCAAGTCAGTAAGCAGCATCCTCCATGGCCTCTGCATTAGCTCCTGCCTCCAGGTTCTTACCCAGTTTGAGTTCCAGCCTTGGCTTTCCTCTTGGATTGTAATAAATTTGTAATATTTGAAAGCCAAATAAATCTTTTCCCCCAGAGTTGCTTGGGTACAAACCAGATGGGGGCTGGGCAGACAGCTCAATGGTTAAGAACACGTGCTGCTCTTCCAGAGGACCTGGCTTTATTCTCAGCACCTATTTGGTGGCTAGAACTCCAGTTCCAAGGGATCTGGTACCCTCTTCTGACCTCCAAGAGCACCAGACATGCATGAGGCAGATACGCGGGCAAAACACATTCATACACATAAAAGAATAAAATAGATCTTTTAAAAAGGACGAATAGGAGTTGGGGATTTAGCTCAGTGGTAGGGCGCTTGCCTAGCAAGCACAAGGCCCTGGGTTCGGTCCCCAGCTCCGGAAAAAAGAAAAGAAAAAAAAAAAAGGACGAATAATTGGAAAAAAAACTTTATTGTGTCTGTTTGCACTTGTGAAAGTCAGAGGACAAGTTGCTGAAATCGGTTTTATACTCCCACTAGTGTAGACTGCAGGGACTGAATTAAGGTCATCAGGCTTGGCAGTGAGCACCTTCACGGGTGATCCATCTCACCAACCTCCCGTTTGTTTGTTTTGTTTCTAAAGCAGTCTCACTCTGTAGTCTAAGGTGGTGGCTTCCGACTCACTGTGTATCCAAGGATTATCTGCCTCTACCTCACAACTGCTAGGATTACAGCCACTAAGAGTTTAAAATGTATTATCTAGCTTCTTGTTGAGATAGTCTCATGGGCCAGGCTGGCCTCAGATTCCATATGTAGTTGCCTTCTCTTCTGTTCAACTCCTGGGGTTACAGGTATATGTCACTTCACTCAGTTTTATTTGATGTTAGGAACAGAAACCGGGACTTCAAGCATACCACTGAGCCACTCGTTAATTCTGAGGCAGGGTCTGTTATGCTGCCCTGGCTGGCCTTAAACTGCTAAGCTCAAGAGTTCCCGTTTAGGGGGTTGGGGATTTAGCTCAGTGGTACAGCGCTTGCCTAGGAAGCGCAAGGCCCTGGGTTCGGTCCCCAGCTCCGAAAAAAAAGAACCAAAAAAAAAAAAAAAAAAAGAGTTCCCGTTTAGCCTTTAGAATAGCTGGGACTACAAACACGGGCCCAGATGCCCAGCTTGTTGACTTTTAAATACAATCAATTCAAATACACACAAATGTCCACCTGATTCAGGTACATTGGGCTTTGGGTCACCAACCCTACCATGCATTCTGCAGGCTTTCTTTGGGATCAGGGTTCAGTGAGAGAGTAGAACTGAAGCCTTAGGCATTTGGGGGGAGGTTCTCTAGAGCATGTGGCTTTGGAATCAAGAGGCTGGTCCTGGGCACGCAGGTCCTAGGGTACATAGCCTTGTGAGGCAGGGCAGATGAGGGTATGTAGCCGGCTCCTGGTTTCTGGTTCTCCTGATGTTGCTCCCACATTGATGAGAGAAGAGTTGTCATGGTGATGGGAGGCAGTGCTAAGACAAAAAGACTTCACCTATCTTGGCTTGAGTGAGTCCTGGGCTTTCGATAATATTAACAGCTAACCCCGCCGGGCACATCTAAGCACCAAACACAGCTCTAAGCGTCTGCGCATAGCTGGCCTCATCTAACCCTCTTAGCAAGGCGTTAGAATCATGTTTGCTCTGTAGACCAGAGTGCTGTGGAGCTAATGTGCCACATGGCTAAGAAGCGTTCAATCCAGCTGTCTGGTTTTGAGTTCCCAATCACTGTGTCTTACTGAGCATAGGCATAGGGTTTCCAGAAAGTGAGAACTGTAGGTTTCAAAGGGCTTGCTGTACAAGTCTGGGCTGGCCCAGCCTACAGATGTGATTTTGGACACGCTAAACACAGTGCGAGGACACACACATTCTAGACTGCCTCAGCCTTGCTGTGGTTCTGAGAACGCCTGCAGGGTTCCGTCACACATCTGGTACAGGCTGGCAACACAAAGGAAAACTAAGCAAGGTGTGGTACAGCAGGCATGGTACCCGCAGAACCCCAGAGGGTTTCAAGCTCTGGCTTTTGCTGTATCTGTATATGTGGGGTTTGAGGGTTGACCAAGCTGGTTCAGCTCAGATCCCACAGTCCTAAATATCTACTTCCTCTATTCTGCCACGGGAACTGTGATGTCGGGAAGGCATGAGTGACCGCCTGGTGTACCCTCCAGAAAGAGCTTCCAGCCCTGCTACAAACAGCCTGAAGTCATGGTACAGCTTCCTAAGGAAAGGGAGGAAGAAACAGGAAGATGTACAAGATCCTTTAGGGGACCAGCCCAAACCCCATGGTTGCAGCCAGCTCTGTCAGCTCTGAAGTTCAGATTAGCCCCTTCACCGACTCATGGCTTTAGACAAATCTCTTAGTCTCTGTCTCTCTGTCTCTGTCTCTCTGTCCTTGTCTCCATCTGTCTCTGTCTCTCTGCCTCAGTAGTACTGTCCATGAAAAGGGGCTTATGACTGGGCTTAGCATGCAGATCTGTCAGAAGAGTGCTTGCTTAGCGTGCATGAAGTTTGACTCTCCAGCACTGAGTAAAACTGAGCGTGGTAGAAGGCACCTGCACTCCCAGCAATCAAGAGGCAGAGGCAGAGCGAGTAGGAGTTCCAGGTCATGCCCACCCTGTGAGGGTGGAATGGGAGGGCTTGGCAAATGGCAGATGCTGTGGTTATCGGCTTTAGCCAGAGCACAGGAAGAGCTCCCTGGCTCCCAGTCTGCACAGAACAACCGCGGGAGCAGCTCTGTCAACCTGCAAACACATTTTCTTTGTTTAAATTTAAATGAATTATATTTTGTGGCTTTGTGGGGGGGGTGTTTTGCCTGTGTGTATGTATGTGCAGTGTGTGTGTGTGTGTGTGTGTGTGTGTGTGTGTGTGTGTGTGTGTACCTGGTACCCACAGAGGCCAAAAGAGGGCCTCAGGTCTTCTGGAACGACAGTTATAGGCCGTTGCGTGCCACAGTGAATGTGAGTGCTACAATTCAAACCTAGATCCTCTGGAAAAGCAGCCAGTGCTCTTAAACCTCTGAGCCATCTCTCTAGCCCCTGAATTTTGTTGTATGTGTGTGTGTACACGATTGTGTGAGGTGGGTGTATGTTTATAGGTAGGTGTGGAAGTCAGAGGTCAACTTCAGGTTTCCTTCCTTGGGAGCTGTCTACTTTGTTTTTCTTTTGAGACGGGGTCTCTCACTGGCCTGGACTCGAGGCTTAGGCTGGGCTGTCTGACAAGTCACTCCCAGGAACTGCCTGTCTCTGCCTCCCCAGTGCTGGCTTTTGTGTGACTGCTAGAGACTGAACTCAATCTGATTTGTACTTGGCAAACATTTTACCAGCCAAACTATCTCCCGAGCCCCAAAATATGGTGAGTTTATTGTTGCTTTAAAAATGTTTTTCAAGAAAGGGTCTCACTATGTAGCTCTGGATGTCCTGGAACTCAACTCACTCTGTAGACCAGGCTGTCCTTGAACTCAGAGATCTTCCTGCCTCTGCTTCCCGAGTGCTGGGATTAAAGGCATGAGCCACTAGTACCAGGCTTCAGAAAACTTTTTTTGACTGAGAAATTTTCATTTAAAAATGAAATTCAGGAAAAAAAAGGGGGGGCGTGTGTGTGAGGTGTGTGGGTCAGTGGTAGAGTGCTTGTCTAGTATGTGTGAGGTCCTGGGTTCTATCCCCAGTACTGGAAGAGAAAAAGGGAGGAGATATTCTGACAATGACATATAGTCTCATGCTCCTGGGGTCAGACCTGGCCACTCTCATCCCACTGTTCACTCTTATAACCTGCAGCCTGCTAGAAACACCCTATTCAGAAACAGACTTGGGATGAGCTCAGAGAGGTCAAGTGGCTGCCCAAAGCCAACAGTGCACACCCCTACCCAGAACTTCCCTCCTCATCTCCCTAAAGATACTCTGGGGCAAATCCTTGTCCTAAAGTGAGGTGGAGGGCAGAGAGGCTCTGTGAAGGCAGTAAACTGGCCCAATGTGACCCAGCCACCACATAGGGAGCTGACAACATCCCAGGTCTGCCTCTGCAGCAAGTGCCCTTCTTAATGGCTCTGTTCAGGACCTGAGAGACCCTTGGCTCCATCTTTCCTCAGGAAACACCAGCGGGCTCCTATAGGCAGCCCAGAGGTCGGCACTTTGGCTAGGGCTAGGATGCTGACAAGGCACTTGAAGGCCACTGCAGCCAGTGGCCAGAGCTGGCACTTCTGATACATAGCAGGGGCCAGCTGGGGTTGCTCCAGCTCCTCATGGGAACTAAGCCTGTGCATCTTCCTCCTTAAGCACCCCTCTTCACCCCAGCCTACAGTCAGCCCCAAGGTCTATACTGCATGGAGCAGTGTTCACTGAGACCAGCCCCTGCTTCACAGTTGTGCTACCCCCCTGCCTACCTTCCCAGCTGCCTCCACACCGTTGTGTGCCCACTGCTTATGAATAAATTACTGGATCCCCATTTCATAGATGAGGAAGATGGGGGCCACACGCATCCCAACATCGCAACTCTGGGCTTCATATCAGCGAAAGATGATGGCTGTGGGCCTAGGCTCTGGGCCACCATGATGACTGCTGACCAAGCCTTGCAGGTCACTGGGATGGTTGGGAAATACCAACATCCGACTGTGCTGGAATCAGACCACAGCAGAGGCTCCCTCCTGAGCCTGTCAGAGAATGACTTTCAAGGAATTCTGTGTGTAGAACCAGGGACCCTGAGCCTTCTCTACACTTTAGCCCCTGCTCCTTGCTCAGCGTTCCCACATGCCCAGCAGGGTGGTGACTCCCTTTATCTCTACCTTGACACCAGCAGGTAATAAGGATAGGGAGGAGCTGTATGGGAGCCCCAGTCTTCTAGGCTGAGTTTCTTCAGGGTCCTTTGGGCTTGAAAAAGCTTTGCAAGTGCGCAAGTGCATCCCTCCCCCACAGCACTTTCTGGATAACCACATCCCGGTGCCATCCTCCAGACACCCTCAGGAACCACAATACAGACTGGCTGGGGGTGGGCGACAGCTGACACTGGGCACCTACTATGTGCCTACATAGTACTGGGGACTTGCCTTGTGCTCAGGAAATGCCCCTGAGGGAGGGGTGGCCTAGCCGCTGAGATTCCAGCTCTTCAAGGTGTGAAAAGGGACTTGTGTGAAGTGACTTGCCCCCAAGTCACTAGCTAGCACCTCGTAGGATGAAGCCAGGTTTGGACCCCAGGCTGGGAGCTCCCACTCGTCTGCGCTGCTTGAGAAAGATTTCAGATTGCTCAGAGAGGATGGAAATGGGGGTGGGGTGGGGATGAGGTGGGGGCATGGTGGGGGTATAACTGTAATTGTCCTGGCCTTACTGGGTGGGATGTGTTAACACCTAGGTGGGTCTCCTTCCCTTGCAGAGACTCAGATTTCCTTTTCCAGTTTCTAATAAGGACCCCTGCTGAGGTTCTTCAAACTCAGCACCCAGGCTAGGCAGCTCAGGTGCAAGCTTCCCGGGTTCTTCTCTATGGAGTCCCTTAGCAGCACCATGTCCACTAAAGAGAAAGAGTCAGGACTCCTTCGCCTACAGTGCCATTTACTGACCCCATGCTCAGCTCCTGTCTATATACAGCTTCAGGTGAAGCTCAAGGAACCCTTAGGTTCTTCCCACAGGCCTCCTAGAGAACAGATGCGACGTGCCCCCCTACTCTGCAGATCCTCACACCCCACTGCATATCTGGGGACTGGAAGTTGGGGGGGGGTACTGACCAGGGACCCCCAACGGGATGTTAAGGCCAGGTCAGGGGCCGTTAGGACAGCCAAGGTGCTGAGTGTGAAGGTGAGGGGTGTGTGCGGTGTGCGGGCTCAGGAGAGGTGTGTAAACAGCCGGGTGAAACGCGTGTGTGCACATGGGGGCCGGGCGAGCTGGCGCCGGGCGATGCGCAGTGCGCGGAGTGGCTGGGCCCGGGAAGGGCGCCGGGCGTGCTCTGTGCCCCGCGTTGGTGTGCCAGAGCAGCGCGGGGGTGCAGACGCACGGAGTGTGAGGGGCCCCGGGTTTCGGGCGCAAGGAGAGGGACTGAGTGCGTCGGTCCCCATGCCCAGGGCGCTTGTGCCTGCCGCGCTCTGTGGGTGGGCCGGGGTGCCTACTCACCCCGGGTTCCGCGGAGGGGACGCAGGTCCGACTCCCGGTTCTACCTCTGCTCCCACGCTGGCCTCCCGCAGTTGGCTCGCTCAGGAGCCCGGCCGCCCGCTGCTACGCCACCCCTGCAGTGTAGCGGGGCGCTCGTCTCGCGCTGGAGCCGCGCCTCACGGATCGGGGGCTCCGCGGGGCCCGGCGGTCGAATGGAGCAGCGCCGCAGTCCGGGCACGCTCCCAGGAGCCCGCCGCGCGCTCCCTCGCGCTCGCCCGCCCGCTCGCCTGCTCCTTCTTGAATTTAAAGTGACAACCCTGAGCGCTCTCTGTACTCCGAGGAGTGGAGCAGCGCTGCGAAGATCTTGGTCGGAGATCCCCAAGCACCGGAGGGCCCATTTGGGGGGAAGTGGGAGAGGCCGCGGGGTGGGATGGGGGGTCTAACCCAGGGATCGTAGGCTTGTGAACTTGTGGAGTAGGGAACCGTGTACTGACCAGAGACGCACCCCGCCCCATTTATGTTGTTCCCCTTCTAGGCCTCAGTTTCTTTATCTGTAAAACGGACTCAAGAGAGAGAGAGAAAAAATCAGACCAGCGAGTAACACAGCCAGCAGTATTCCCTTCTCTGGATGGCTGATACTTCCTTCCATGATTGAGTTGTGATCGTAGGCTATATCAGTCCAGGTCACTTACCGACATCATCTCTGGTAAACTCTGCAATGACCTCATCACTGGCCACTCCATTTTTTTTTTTCTTTTTTTAAGATAAGGCCCAGGGTGAATATCAAGAGCTAAAGCTTGGGTCCTTGTGTCTTTAAAGTGTGTGTGTGTGTGTGTGTGTGTGTGTGTGTGTGTGTGTGTGTGTGAGAGAGAGAGAGAGAGAGAGAGAGAGAGAGAGAGAGAGAGAGAGAGAGAGAGAGAGAATCTCCTTTTATAGCCCTGGCTGTCGTGAAAATCAGCCCTGGCCTTGCTCGAACTCACAGAGATAAACCAGCCTGTCTCCCAGTTGCTGGGATTAAAGGCATGCGCCACCACACCTGACTTTCTTTTTTAACCTCTTAAGGGTCATACTTTTTCTTCCAAGGAATGAATGAATCATTCAGGAGATATTTATGACGCCCTCACCCAGGCTCACGGCACAGTGCCAGGCGTGGGCGATCTTCCATCTTCCGGGAACAAGGGACAGGTCCCTTCCCTGCCCTCGCAGTCTGGCAGGAAGACAAGTCGGGTATTAAGAGGGGCTGGGTGTTCTGCCCTGCGGGAAGGGGCGGGGGAGGGCACCTGTTCTGGACACAGTAACCAGAACAGCGGGGCTGGGAAGGCGACTGACTAGGCCTCCGGAGGGATCTGGAGTCTGGGGGAGAAGCTGAGAATCTCACGGAGAGCCAATACAAAAAGGCTGGGTTGTCTGAGAGCAGTGTGGAGAGCAGATAGACAAGCTTGGTTCAGAAGACCAAAGGGAGGCTGCAACTTCACCCTCACGTATAGGGGGCACCATCACTTTCTGGACCTGAAAAAGAGAAGAAATGGCATTAGTTTGTCTTGTAGGGACTGGGCCATGGACATTTGGTGCCATTTCCCATTTAACTAACCTTCAAGGCTGCTTGTAGCTTTGCTAAGACTGAACCCATTTTCTTTTTCAATTTTTAAAATTATTTAATGTAGCTAGGTCGAGGTGGCGAAGGTCTTTAATCCCAGCACCCCGCGGAGATGCAGGAGGATCTCTGATTTTGAGGCCATCCTGGTCTCCAGAGTGAGTTCCAGGACAGCCAGGGTTGCACAGAGAAACTCTGTCTTGAAAGAAACCTTTTTTGCCCCTAACCTGTATATGTTTGTGCCCGATGTGTGTGTGTGTGTGTGTGTGTGTGTGTGTGTGTGTGTGTGTGTGTGTGTCTTACTATGTAGCCCTAGATGGTCTGGAACTCACTATGTAGACCAAGCTGTCTTCAGACTCACAGGTCCTTGTGTTTCTACCCCCTGAGTGCTGGGACTAAAGGCATGTACCACCACACCTGGCTTACATATAACTTAAAAATAAGAACAAACATTTAGAAGTAATAAATAAATACAAATTGCATGTTAATTTCCCATGTGTGTCTATCTATGTGTTTGAGTGTTACAGCATGCATGTGGAGGCCAGAGAATGACTTGTGGAAGTCAGTTCCCTCTTTCTACTGTAAGTTCTAAGGTTCAGGCTCAGGTCATCAGGCTTGGCAGCAAGCACCTTTACCTACTGAACCGTGTCACTGGCCCTCACATTCTTTTTTATTAAGACAGGGTCCCAGCTGAGGCTGGGCTTGAACTCACGATCCTCTTGCTTCCGCCTCCTAGGATTATAGGCATGTGTCACTACTTCTCAGCACGGACTCACGTCTCTTTTACACATTGACGGACTGAGACAGAGGGTTTGGGGGTGCTGCTCCTAGCTTGTATCTCAGGGCATGTGAAACCGCATGGTGCCATGCAGGTGTGATATGCTCTGATATAAACAACAGCCTAGTGTAGCCACAGGGCTGCACTTGAAATAGAAGTCAGATTCCCCTCGTGGTCCACAGTCCTGGGAGGGCGCCTGCTGGCCTTTCTCACCCATCACGCTGCCATCCCGCTCACCTACCAAGCCCCTACTGCCCATGCTTTCTGATGCTCTTGACGCCTGCCAAGCCATTTTCTGCCTCAAGAATCTTGCATGCGAGTCCCTCTCTCTGCACAGTGTCTCCTGTTCTCACTGAGTCCTCTGCCCTGTCCTGTTCTGTTTTGTTTTAGATTTATTCATTTATTATATATTAGCACACTGTAGCTGTCTTCAGACACACCAGAAGAGGGCATCAGATCTCATTACAGATGGTTGTGAGCCACCATGTGGTTGCTGGGAATTGAACTCAGGACCTCTGGAAGAGTAGTCCTCTTAACCGCTGAGCCATCTCTCCAGCCCCTTGTTTTGTTTTTAAACAGAGTCATATAGACCAGGTTGGCCTCACGAGACCTGCCTGCCTTTGCCTCCCAAGTGTAGGATTAAAGGCTACCACACTCAGCTCTTTTTTTCCTTTGCTTGTTTTTGAGGGTTTTTTTTTTTCTTTTTTTTCTTTTTTTTCGGAGCTGGGGCCCGAACCCAGGGCCTTGCGCTTGCTAGGCAAGCGCTCTACCACTGAGCTAAATCCCCAACCCCATTTTTGAGGGTTTTGTTTGTTTGTTTGTTTTGTTTTTTTCTTGAGACTAGGTCTCCAGTAGCTGGGGCTGTCCTTGAACTCCTGGTCCTTTTGCCTAACTTTCTCAGTATTGGGATTACAGACACGTCTTCCCCTCCTGGCTAGAGTCCCTGTGCTTAGTTCTATTCGTGGGCTGATTTTGCTGTCGTCCCTATAGTGCATGGGCCAGATGCTGCCAGTGTAACAACACGGAGCATAGAATAGGTTTCACAGCAAATGGTAAGCGAAAAAAATGCTAGAGGAGTGGATCTTGGGCCCCAGAGTGGACGATGAGAAGGGATGGGTAGTAGTATGGAGGGGGCAATGGAGGCCTGGGGCACTGGGAATTGCACACGAGTCACACTCAGGATGAAGCTCTCTCCCAGAGCATAGGAGCACATCTCCCATGGCCAGGCATGGAGGCTGCTCTCAGAGGACACTCTGCCTTGAGGGTCCATATTCTTCTGGGGTTCTGAGCTGTGTATAAGCCTCCTGCAAATGCTCAGATAACAATGACCTTAGGGAGGTGAACCTCCTCTGACCAGAAACTCTCTGGACTCTTGGAACTTCCTCAGTTCGAGACCGTCCCAAGGTACTTAAGAGTCCAGGTCGTGGGCTTGGGCAATGATGACACCTGATCCTTTGTGCTTCATCCCAAGGCCCACATTGTGGAAGAACAGCACAGACTTCTCAACTTGTCTCCTGACCTCCACACACTTGGCATGCACCGCCCACCCCAGCATAGACACAAACACACAGTAAAAAAACAAGATGTAATAATGAGAAAAATAGAGTCCAGGTTGTAAGCCAGATATATGGAGGGCCGAGCTTCCCAGTGTAAGCGGTTCTATGAAGAGCAGAGGCAGCAGAGGTGAGGAGGCCCTGTCAGACCCAGGGAGCTGTTGTATGGGCTTGGCCAAACCCAGGATACCAAGCACTGGGAACGGGTATGGATCATGGGCTCCAGTACTCACCTGGAGCTCCATCTCCCAGATCCTGTCTTAGCTCTTGGAGCCCCTTGTCTACTGAATAACCCTCGATGGCCCAGTGCTGTAATTTCCAAGTTTACATCTCAGATCAGGCAGATGAACTTGAATTTACACACCAGGCAAATGGGTTTCCTGCCCCGACTCTATGCCTTCCTTCATCTACAGAAAGAAAAGGAAGCCATTGGACCACTTGTGGGCAAGAGGTGAATCGAATGCTCAGATGACAGTGCCACTTACTTGGCGGCAAGGAGGCACTGCTACCTTCTCTCCAAATTTCCTTTGAAACAATAATAATGGAACCTAGGAGTAGGGTGTGGTGGCATACCCTTGTAGTGCCAGCTTGTAGGAGGTGGAGACAGGAAGATCAGGGATTCAAGGTCACCCTCAGCTGCGTTGGGAGTTTGCGGCCAGATTGGATGATACCTCAATCCTGTCTCAAAATAAAACAAAACAAACAATAGTGAAACGCGTATAGTATTTGCCTCTGTGTGAGGCAAACTTTCTAGCTCATCGCTTTATGTAATTATCAAAATGCTCAGTGCAGAGCTATTTCCAGGAAAGTGTATAACCCTAATCCTGGCACTGAGGAGCCCACCATCCTGGCTGGCTTCCGATAGTGACCTCCTCCATTCCCAATATAGCCTTAAATTTACAGCAAGCAACAGAAAGCAGGTGAAAGTGGTGACATTTAGGAAATTTCCTTAAAACTGTGACAGGTGTCACCTGCAGGGTCTCTGGGCAGTCAGTTAGCATAGAGCCAGAAGAGGCCAGGCGAGAGAGAAGGGTGTGAGCTCAGGAGACTTTAAGGCTGACAAGGCTGAGGGACTATCCACCTCCAGCTCCATCCTGAAGCCGACTGTCTGTACACTGTCTGTCTCCGTGTCCCAGCCTGTTCTGCACTTCAGAACCAGAACCTGGACTTGGGCTAGATGATCACTTCAAACGTTATGTTGGCATATCCCCAAGAGGAGGGAGTGGATTAGACTCAGCTCAGGTGTTTCCATGGTGGAGGAAGGAAAGGGGGATGGGGAGATAGCTTAGTATAGGTAAAGTGCTTGCCATGCAAGTATGCAACTTGAGTTAGATCCCTAGAACACACATAGAAAAGCTGAGTGTGGTGATGTCTACGTGTAATGCTAGCACCGGGAGGGGGGAGGTGGGGAAGGGGTGTCGGGGTGTAGAGACAGGTGCACCCTTGAGGCTAGCTGGCCAGTCAGATGAGTCTACTCTAGTGACTTCAGGCCAAAGAGAAACTGCTAAAAAAACAAAACAAAACAAAAAAACAAAACAAAAAACAAAAACAAAAAACAAAAAAACAGAATGGGAGGCTGGAGAGATAGCCTGGTGGTTAAGAGCATGTCCTGTTTTGGGTTCCCAGCACCCACTTTGTTGGGGGGCTCACAGTTTAAGTCCAGCTCACAATCACCTCTTGTGGCTTCCACAGGCACCCACCCTTACATGTATATTCTCTCTCTCACACACACATTTATACATAATTTAAAAATAAAAACTAAATTCAGCAGGGCTGTTAGTCCCAGCCCTTGGAAGGCAGAGGCATGCAGATCTCCGTGAGTTCAAGGCCAGCTTGGTCTGCAGAGTAAGTTCCAGGACAGACAGGGCTAAATAGAGAAAACTTGTCTCAAAACAAAAACAAACAAAACAAAACAAAACAAAACAAAAAAACAATAACAAAACCCCAAATAAATAAATCTTAAAATACATTTTTTTTTTTTTTGGTTCTTTTTTTCGGAGCTGGGGACCAAACCCAGGGCCTTGCGCTTCCTAGGCAAGCGCTCTACCACTGAGCTAAATCCCCAACCCAAATACATCTTTTTTTTAAAAAAGTGGAAGGCTTACCCTCCTGTGCCTATACACACAGGTGCACATGCATGTACCTGCACATATACAAACACATACATGCATGTGTACATATGCAAATTATACATGGAAGGTTCCTCCTGACGGTAATTCCCAGGCTTCCGTCATTTCTTTTTCTAGCCTGGATGATAACGAAACACTTTCTCTAAATATCCGGGTAAATCAGGATCTCCCGGGGAAATGGCTCTATGGCTTCTCACCTGTCACTCACGCTCTCACTCAGCATCACCACCCTCAGGCCATATGCTTGCAGCCTCAGCCGGAGCGCCCCGCCCACTTGTCCCTACACACACTGAACCCTTCCCTGTCTCCACACTCCGTTCCGTTTGCTTGACATTTCCTGCTTTTCCCCAAAGGTCTCACATTTTTTCTCGGTCCCTCAAAACCCCGTCTTGTTGCAGCTGGGCGTGGTGGCAGAGGCAGGCAGCTCTAGAGTGGCATCCACCAGCACAGTCAGGACAGTCTGGAGGAAACCTGTCTTGAAAAGACAACGAACAAACAAAAACAAAACCAAGAGCAAAAAACCCTCCAAAACTCCGTCCTGCGAGGTCTCCCACAGTCGTTCCAAGGAGCAGCCCATGCCTTCTGTAGAGCTTGTGCCTCCCGCTAACACAGTCATGCAGATGGTCCATCCTGGAATATTCACTCCAAGCTACTCCTACTGCATGCTGGATATTTGAAGAAATGATGTCATGTCTTAATCATCCCTAGGTGCTTTAGGCCATCACATAGCAGCAGTTTGGCCAGTCTTTAAAAACCAGAGCAGGCACAATGGTGCAGGCCTTTAACCCTAGCATTTAGGAGGCAGAGGCAGGCAAATTTCGGTGAGTTCAAGGCCAGCCCGGGCCTGGGCCCTCTGCTTTCTCTCTCTCTCTCTCTCTCTCTCTCTCTCTCTCTCTCTCTCTCACACACACACACACACACACACACACACACACACACACACCACATGCCCACACACATAAAGTCCTTATGTGCCAGGCACAGTTCTGACTCATTTAATCCTCCCAACATCCTCATGACAAGGTTTCCTTGAACAGCCCCGATTTACCCATTAGAAGCAGAAGCACAGAAAGACTAGAAAGTATGGGTAAGAGCAAGCGGCGACAGATGGCAGAGGTGGGACTCGAACCAATAATCATAGTAATAATAAGTAACAACAAGCAAATGACAAACAGACCAGGAAAGGAACTAAAAGGAGGAAAAAGTGCAACAGGGACCTTCAAGATGGCTCAGGGTGCTTGCTGCCAAGCCCGATGCCCTGGCTTTGGTCCCTGGGATCCACACGGTGAGAAGAGGCCTGACTCCCAAATGCTGCCGTCTGACTTCCACACGTTCACCTGGCAGATGTGTACCAACCTCCCCCGCCCCCGACTAAAGAAACGTATTTGAAAAGTGCAATGGGTGCCGTTCTTCTGGATCCTCTTGATGAGGATCGAGGGGGAGAAAACCTCCATCCAAACCTAGCCTTTTCAGAGAGATGCAGTCTTCCTTCTCCCTCTCCCACTCTCCTATTACCGCCTCCCACTCAGGAACTGAGAACTCGGTGTAAAAATAGAAACCCCGGAGGAGTTCGAAAGGAGCTCTGGGCTGAGAGACCCACCTAACTGTGACCCTCTGAGGGTGCAGGTCCCGCAGAACCTGAGAGCAGAGGGCTCTGGTTTGTCTTGGGGGTGGCTTCTTTGGGACCACAGTGCAGTGTGTCTTGGCATCCTGCTGGGTTCCCTTCTGTCTCCTACCTACTGGTCCACATCTGCCTCTTCATCAACCCAGGTCTTGGCTCCATCCTGCCTCTCTCAACGCCACTCGGCAGTGCAGCCGCTGTATAACCGTAGCGTATCCGCTGTTCCTCGTTCCTCCTTTAACCCAGCTCATTTGCTTCCTGGAACTCTGCTTTGGCCTCCCCTCAGGGACCCAGTCCGTGCTATCCCTGTGGAATGAATTCATATGAGACACAGAACATGGTGCAGAAGCCAGGCAGTGCTTCTACAGGGTAGCATGAGGTGATCTCAAGGGTGGGACCGGGCCGTGATCGAAGGAGCCGTTGTGGAGGGTGCAGAGTCCAGAAAGACCACTCTATGGGCCTACATGTTTGGTGGTATCCAGGTTTGCTCTTTCCGTCATGACAAACACCAAAACCAAAAGCAACTTGGGGAACAAAGGGTTTATTTGGCTTGTACTTCCAAGTCACATGTATCATTGAGGGAGGGATCTGTGGTGGATTGAATGGGGTGATCCCGTTGATTCCTTTGAATGCTTGGCTCATAGGGAGTGACACCATTAGGAGGCACGGCCCAGTTGGAGGAATCGTGCCATTGTAGGGGTGGGCTTTGAGGTCTCCTATGATCAAGCTCTGCCCAGTGCGGAATACAGTCTCCTTCTATTGCCTTTGGATCAAGATGTAGAGCTCTTGGCTTCTCCAGCACTATGTCCGCCTCTGGAAGGACAGCTGAGCTCATTCTTAACTGCTGGACCATCTCTCTAGCCTTCCAACAGATCTGATGGAGGCAATCGTTTATCCGAAGCTCCCTCTTGCTGACCACCAAGATTAACCATCCCGGAGAACCTTTGAAACGTTTTCGTTGTTGTTATTGTTGTCGTTCTGGTTTTTCGAGACAGTTTCTCTGAGTAGCCCTGGCTGTCCTGAAACTTACTATGTAGACCAGGCAGGTCTCGAATTCACAGAGCTCTGTCGACCTCTGCCTCCTCAGTGCTGGCATTAAAGATATATCCCACCACCATTCATAAAAAAAATATTTTTTTAAGTTTTGGAACAGACAGCACACCTGAGGAGAGTTTTCCTGATCAGATAATTGACATTTGAGTTAATTCAATATGTGGAGGAGCCAGTAATGTGTCTTAGCTTTTTTTTTTTTTTTTGGTTTTTTTTTTTGGAGCTGGGGCCCGAACCCAGGGCCTTGCGCTTGCTAGGCAAGCGCTCTACCACTGAGCTAAATTCCCAACCCTCTTTTTTTTTTTTTTTTAATACCAGAAATCCTCCTGCTAGATAATAATCTTATGATCTTTTGAATAGTTAGAAAGTCACATATCCACCTGCTAGAGGCAAGAGTCAGATTTCAGTCTTTCACCAGTAATCAAAGCCCTGTACTCTCAGGTCCTGATTTACAAGCTATTGATTGTGAGGGGTTATGTTATTATGATTAAGGACCTTCAAAGCCTGCTGATGTCTGACTGGCTACCTGGAACTTCCTCTGATGCAAAGCCATCCCTAACCCTGACAAGTCCCAGAACTCCCTTTCAAGCTAACTGAACCCGCAGATTAGGTTTATCAAAGTAAAAACAAAAGTAAAAAAACACAAGATAGCCACGAAGAACAGGGCCTGAGATCAAAGACGGTCATGAGCCTAAGCACCATTCGGTTTCTCCTTGTCTATCCGCAGCCCACTCTGAGACGAAAACGCCCAGACAGAGCTGGAGAGATGGCACAGAGGTGAAGAGCACTGACCGCTCTTCCAGAGGACCCGGGTTTGAGTCTCACGACCATCTCTAACTCCATTTCCAGGGGATCTGACGTCTTCTGGGTTTTATTAGAAGTAAGTTTGGGGTCACAAAGAAAGAGAGCACCATTCCAACTGAAGTACCTGGACAAGGCAAACTTTACACTTGATCGTGAGGGTCCACCTGGGAAGAGTGTACTCACAAAGACAGGAAGTACGTTTGGTTTTCATTCTAATTTATATAGTAGGTTCGGTGAGGTCAGACCTCACGGTCTTAATTTAATTGACTAGTCTGAAAAGAATGGCACAGGAACTGAGGGAAAGGCAAGGGGTCATTGCTCTAAGAATAAAGGGGTCACTGCTCCAGGCCATCAAATTCCTGGAGTACAGCTGTGTAAACTTTACTAGGTGGAGAGATTCAAATATTTGTATAAATATTCTCACCAGGAAGAAGAGGGCCAAAGATTTGTCCTCTACACAAGTTTTATAGCATTTGAAAGGAAAAAATTCATATCTGATATTTCTTACTCCTCTTCAGTCACTATATGCATATGGTAAACAGACACACAGGCAGGCAGAATATCGGTACACATAAAACAATACAATTAAAATTAAAATTAAAAAAAAGGAAGGAAAGAAAATGCCCAAACACAGTTCTTTCAGGTAACCTCTAGAAGTCAGTCTATGTTAGTTAGTATCAAGAGAAGGCTCTGTGCTAGTCCATGGTTGCTCGTAAATTGCCTTTAATCCCAGCACTTGAGAGGCAGAGACAGGTGGATCTCTGTGAGTTCAAGACCAGCCTGGTCTAGAGAGGGAGTGCCAGGACTCCACAGAGAAACCCTGCCTAGAAAAAAACAAAAAAGGAGGAAGAGGAGGTAGAAGAGGAAGAGGAGGAAGAGGAGGAGGAGCTGCTCATTGGCTCTTCCAGGTCAGGTGATTGGTCTTGGTGCATGTGACTAGAGGATCCTAAAAAAGCAGGGTCATGTGTTATGAACATGGCCACCAAGCCGAAGCCTAAGTGATACTGCTAGAAGGAAATACTTTCTAAAGGTTGATGGGGATGGTGGCTATACTTTTAATCTCAGCACTCCAGAAGCAGAGACAGGCAGAGCTCTTTGAGTTCTAGGACAGCCAGGGAGAGTAAGAGAAGAGAGAGAGAGAGAGAGAGAGAGAGAGAGAGAGAGAGAGAGAAATAAAGGCATCTCTGACACCTGCTTGTGCCTGGTTCTATGCCTCTTGAAACACTATTTACACTCTTATCAGTTCTGCTCACTGTTTGAACTGGTTGTGTATTTGCTCATCTTGCATTCCATGCACGCACAGCTGATCACATGAGGACTCCAGCATTCCACACATGCTCATCTGACTGCTAGGTCCAGCTCAGTGCTTCAACCCAAAAGCTGCTTTCAGAGTCTGTCTTCTGTGTGTGCAACCCATGTTCATAAACATGGACTGGCTCCAAACTCACAAAGATCAGCCTGCCTCTGCCTCCCAAGTACTGGGATTAAAGGCATGAGTTACCCCAGCCCACTTCCAGCTTTCTCAGTTGTGATTTTGAACACAGGCTTCCAGCATTTCCTTCCTTCCTTCTTTCCTTCCTTCCTTCTTTCCTTCCTTCCTTCCTTCCTTCCTTCCTTCCTTTCTTTTTGCCCTGGGTTCTGTACATTATGGTGCTTGCCCTGCCTCTCTTCTGAACTCCTTCCTCCACACAAGACAGGGTTTCTTTGAATGGCCCTGGTTATCCTGGAACTTGATTTGTCTTCGAACTCACAGAGATCCACCTGCCCCTGCCTCCCTGCCAGAGCCACCCCCTACCCCTACCCCTAACTACCCCCCCACCATTCTCCCACTCTCCATCTCTCCATACATGGCTTCTTTTTTTTTTTTTTTTTTTTTTTTCAGAGCTGGGGGCTGAACCCAGGGCCTTGTGCTTGCTAGGCAAGCGCTCTACCACTGAGCTAAATCCCCAACCCCACATGGCTTCTTTTGAACTCCTTTTGAGCGCTTCGTCCCTAATCTGTGCTAATCTGGGTCTACTGGAGTGACTGCCCTGCACTGGGAGGCATAGACAACAGAAATTGTCCCCACCCCCCTGCCCAGACACCCTCCCTCCCCTGTAGTACTAGAGGCCAGAAAGACTAAGATCAATGTGATTTCTGGTACGGAAGGCTTCCTTACAGTGTCCTCATGTGGCCTTTTGGCCTCTCTGGTGTCTTTCTCTTTTGAGGGTGCCAGCTCTCCCTTTCTCTCCCTTCTCTCTTTTGGTTGTTCGTTTTGCTTTGAGATAGTTTCTCAGTGTATAGCTCTACATGGCCTGGAATTTCCCATGTAGATGAGGCTGGCCTTGAACTCGCAGAGACTGATCTGCCTCTGCCTCCTGAGTGCTGGGATTGGGGGAGTATTCCACCATGCCCTAACTTCCTTTGGTTTTGAGTCTTCCTAAGTAACTCAAGTTAGTCTGAAACTCACATGGTGGCCCCACCCTTCTGACCTCATTGTCCCTAAAGACCCTCTTCCAGGCATAATTCCAGGAGCACTACTAACCATGGTCTTGGCAAACAAAGACATAGATGGATGGTTGCATTCTTCCTCCCTGTCCGTTACAGCTACTTTGTGTGTGTGTGTGTGTGTGTGTGTGTGTGTGTAAATGGACATTATCCTGTAGTTATTAGAGAATAATGACAAGAAAGTCTGACGGTGCAGTACAGATGTAATTTCCCCCTAGTATTTCCCCCATGTGTGTGTGTTTATACATATGCATGTTCACATGTGTGTGGACATGTATGTGTCATTGTGTATGGAGGCTGGAGGATGATATCAGGTGTCTTCCTCACTTTCCACTTGATTTACTGACACAGGATCTCTCTCCAAGCCTGGAGCTCACCAGTTTGGCTATCCCCAGCCAGCTTGCCCCAGAGAGCCTGCCTCCTGAGCCCTGGGATTATAGGCAGGATGCCTGGGTTTTGTGTGTCTTCTGTGGATCTGAATTCCAGTCCTCATCCTTGTGTAGTGAGTGCTTTATCCACCGAGCCATCTCCCCAGCTATCCCTCCTCCTCATGTTTTCATTCAACAGCGAGTTGAATCCATAGACACAGAGTGCCCCGAGCTGGGTCTTTCCTGTACTGTCATGTCGGGATAGAGTTGGCACAACACTGACCTTGTCCCTGAAAGTTGCTCCCCCTCTGCCTCCTCACCTCGGGTTCTTTACTTCAGTGTCTGCTGTTTTGGAGGAGACATGATCTTACTTTGTAGTCTAGGCTGGCTTTGAACTCTTGAGGCTCCAACCTCAGCCTCCCAAGTGCTGAGATGGTAGGCATGAGCTCCACGCTTGGGCTGCTTTAGGTTCTTCAACTTAGATAGCACTGTGTTCAACTCAGTCTGTCGGGACCTTACCTGTCATAGCCCGGAAGACCATGAAAGGAGGACAAGGTCAGTCACCGTTTTCCTTCACTACATAGGAAGTTTGCATACTCTCCTGGGACTCTGCTGTCTGTCTGAATAGTGTTGTTCCAGTAGGCCTGATGGATATTCCTGGAACTTTGCTAAGGTGTTTCTTGGTCTCACATATTGTTTCTCCATTGTCCCATGGCTGGCTTAAGACAGACTTCCCTCCTATGAATGGGAACTTGTGTTATCCTAGATTTGCAGCTGTATCATGATGGCCAGTTCTTCTGCCCCAGGTTCCTTTTTTGATGACAGGGAAATTCATTAATTTCTATAATTTAAACTTAAATCTTATTTTATATGCATGGGTGCTTTTGTCTGAGAGTCTGCACCACTTGCATGCCTGGTGTCTGAGGAGGCCAGGAGACAGTGTTGGATCCCTTGGAACTGGAATTGCAGATGGTTGTGAGCTCCTAGGTGCATGCTTGAAATTAAATCAGTTCCTCTGGAAGAACAGCCAGTGCTCCTAACTTCCGAGCATCTCTCCTAGCTCCTCATTATAAGATTTGTTTTTCCCATGTGGAGAGGTTTAATGAAAGGACGAGACAGGGG